>NC_138299.1:141766063-142071063 GCF_965601325.2 Salmo salar
CCATTCTCTGCAGATCCTCTCAAGCTCTGTCAGGTTGGATTGTTGCATGTTGCGTATATATTTTTGTTTAGTATAGTATTGAGGACATGCTGAATAATTTGACAAATATTAAATCCATATCATTCTTTTAGACACTAACTACAAGTTTTGTATTCCCTAAGCATAAAAGCATTAACTGGTAGCCTAGCAACAATAATAATATATTTTCAGCTGTAGAGTTACAAATGGACATTTTTTTTTATTTGAGCACAACACATGAGTGTGTAAATGGTGTGTGTGGTCAAATTGACAACCAGAGAAACAAAGAAATGAGAAGCTGTTAAAAACATAACTTGAATTTAATGCTAAAGTGAGTAGCTAATTTTTACGTTTTATTTATCTTGCTAACTAGAATCAAGAACGTAAGCTAATTTGGCCAGCAGCCAGTATTTGGCCTACTACACACAATACCCCTTAATGTCAAAGTGGAAGAAAAATGTTTTTACAAACTGATTAAAAATGAAAAGCTGAAATGTTTTGAGTCAATAAGTATTCAACCACTTTGTCATGGCAAGCCTAAATACATTCAGAAGTAAAAAAATCACAGACGTTTCATGGACTCTGTGTGCAATAATAGTGTTTAAAAGTATTTTTGAATGACTAGCTCATCTCAGTACCCTAAACATACAATTATCAGTAAGGTTCCTCAGTGGAGCAGTACATTTCAAACAGACTCAACCACAAAGACCAGGGAGGTTTTGCAATGCCTCGTACAGAAGAGCACGTATTGGTAGATGGGTATAATTTAAAAAAGCACACATTGAAAATCCCTTTGAGCAGGGTGAAGTTATTAATTACACTTTGTATGGTGTATCAATACACCCAGTCACTACAAATATATAGTCGTCCTTTCTATCTCAGTTGCCGGAGAGGAAGGAAACCGCTCAGGGATTTCACCATGAGGCCAATGGTGACTTTAAAACAGTTACAGAGTTTAACGGCTGTGATAGCAGAAAACTGAGGATGGCTCAACAACGTTGTAGTTACTCCACAATACTAATCTAATTGACAGAGTGAAAAGAAGGAAGCCTGTACAGAATAAAAATATTCCAAAACATACATCCTGTTTGCTCCCCTCCACACCTGGCACACCTCTTTTTCTCTTTACAGACTGTTGCACATGCCCAAACCTCTGGCAGTTCTAACACCTTAAAGGCTTCCGGTCACAACTTGCAGACTTGTTTACGCTGCTGTGCGTTTTTGTTGCCGATCTTACTTTGATACCTGACGGTTTTTTACTTTTTCATTACCGTATATTTTTACTTTTTCCCTCACTCAACTTTTTTCATTCAACTTTTTCACCCCGGAGGTTTTATCTGGACATGGTTCGTCAGGACTTCAAACAGCCGAAGCTAAGTAACATTAACATGATGCCTTCTAATTGCAGTCGTTGTACTTATAATATACAGGAGAACGATCGCCTTACGGCAAGGATAGCTGTGCTGCAAGCCCAGCTTCAGACGCGATCGTTAGGCAAGGGTAATTTCAGTGTAGGAAAGGATGAAACAGCGTCTGTGCCACCAGTAAGTACAGATAGTAACGTTAGTATAAACCCCCTCGCACGGTCCCCGCAGCCGGACATCTTTCTCATGGCTTCTGGAGGGAAACGCTGTAGGAATGCTCAACCGGTGTCGCTTATTCAGCCGACAGAAACTTTCAACCGGTTCTCCCCATTAAGCGAGTCGGAGTCGGAGGCCGAGACTTCTCTGGTCTCTACTCCTCCCGTTGTGGGGTCTGAGACGCCGACGGCTCCCACCATTAGCTCTGACAAATTGAAAACCCTAGTCATTGGCGACTCCATTACCCGCAGTATTAGACTTAAAACTAATCATCCAGCGATCATACACTGTTTACCAGGGGGCAGGGCTACCGACGTTAAGGCTAATCTAAAGACGGTGCTGGCTAAAGCTAAAACTGGCGAGTGTAGAGAGTATAGAGATATTGTTATCCACGTCGGCACCAACGATGTTAGGATGAAACAGTCAGAGGTCACCAAGCGCAACATAGCTTCAGCGTGTAAATCAGCTAGAAAGATGTGTCGGCATCGATTAATTGTCTCTGGCCCCCTCCCAGTTAGGGGGAGTGATGAGCTCTACAGCAGAGTCTCACAACTCAATCGCTGGTTGAAAACTGTTTTCTGCCCCTCCCAAAAGATAGAATTTGTAGATAATTGGCCCTCTTTCTGGGACTCACCCACAAACAGGACCAAGCCTGGCCTGTTGAGGAGTGACGGACTCCATCCTAGCTGGAGGGGTGCTCTCATCTTATCTACGAACATAGACAGGGCTCTAACTCCTCTAGCTCCACAATGAAATAGGGTGCAGGCCAGGCAGCAGGCTGTTAGCCAGCCTGCCAGCTTAGTGGAGTCTGCCGCTAGCACAGTCAGTGTAGTCAGCTCAGCTTTCCCCATTGAGACCGTGTCTGTGCCTCGATCTAGGTTGGGCAAAATTAAAAATGGCGGTGTTCGCTTTAGCAATCTCACTAGTATAAAGACCTCCTCCATTCCTGCCATTATTGAAAGAGATTGTGATACCTCACATCTCAAAATTGGGTTACTTAATGTTAGATCCCTCACTTCCAAGGCAGTTATAGTCAATGAACTAATCACTGATAATAATCTTGATGTGATTGGCCTGACTGAAACATGGCTTAAGCCTGATGAATTTACTGTGTTAAATGAGGCCTCACCCCCAGGTTACATTAGTGACCATACCCCCCGTGCATCCGGCAAAGGCGGAGGTGTTGCTAACATTTACGATAGCAAATTTCAATTTACAAAAAAAAAAACAACAATGACGTTTTCGTCTTTTGAGCTTCTAGTCATGAAATCTATGCAGCCTACTCACTCACTTTTTATAGCTACTGTTTATAGGCCTCCTGGGCCATATGCAGTGTTCCTCACTGAGTTCCCTGAATTCCTATCGGATCTTGTAGTCATAGCAGATAATATTCTAATTTTTGGTGACTTTAACATTCACATGGAAAAGTCCACAGACCCACTCCAAAAGGCTTTCGGAGCCATCATCGACTCAGTGGGTTTTGTCCAACATGTCTCTGGACCTACTCACTGCCACAGTCATACTCTGGACCTAGTTTTGTCCCATGGAATAAATGTTGTGGATCTAAATGTTTTTCCTCATAATCCTGGACTATCGGACCACCATTTTATTACGTTTGCAATTGCAACAAATAATCTGCTCAGACCCCAACCAAGGAGCATTAAAAGTCGTGCTATAAATTCTCAGACAACCCAAAGATTCCTTGATGCCCTTCCAGACTGCCTCTGCCTACCCAAGGACGTCAGAGGACAAAAATCAGTTAACCACCTAACCGAGGAACTCAATTTAACCTTGCGCAATACCCTAGATGCAGTTGCACCCCTAAAAACTAAAAACATCTGTCATAAGAAACTAGCTCCCTGGTATACAGAAAATACACGAGCTCTGAAGCAAGCTTCCAGAAAATTGGAACGGAAATGGCGCCACACCAAACTGGAAGTCTTCCGACTAGCTTGGAAAGACAGTACCGTGCAGTATCGAAGAGCCCTTACTGCTGCTCGATCATCCTATTTTTCCAACTTAATTGAGGAAAATAAGAACAATCCGAAATTTATTTTTGATACTGTTGCAAAGCTAACTAAAAAGCAGCCTTCGCAAATGGAGGATGGCTTTCACTTCAGCAGTAATAAATTTATGAACTTCTTTGAGGAAAAGATCATGATCATTAGAAAGCAAATTACAGACTCCTCTTTAAATCTGGGTATTCCTCCAAAGCTCCATTGTCCTGAGTCTGCACAACTCTGCCAGGACCTAGGATCAAGGGAGATACTAAAGTGTTTTAGTACTATATCTCTTGACGCAATGATGAAAATAATCATGGCCTCCAAACCCTCAAGCTGCATACTGGACCCTATTCCAACTAAACTACTGAAAGAGCTGCTTCCTGTGCTTGGCCCTCCTATGTTGAACATAATAAACGGCTCTCTATCCACCGGATGTGTACCAAGCTCACTAAAAGTGGCAGTAATAAAGCCTCTCTTGAAAAAGCCGAATCTTGATCCAGAAATTATAAAAAACTATCGGCCTATATCGAATCTTCCATTCCTCTCCAAAATTTTAGAAAAAGCTGTTGCACAGCAACTGACTGCATTCCTGAAGACAAACAATGTATACGAAACGCTTCAGTCTGGTTTTAGACCCCATCATAGCACTGAGACTGCACTTGTGAAGGTGGTAAATGACCTTTTAATGACGTCAGACCGAGGCTCTGCATCTGTCCTCGTGCTCCTAGATCTTAGTGCCGCTTTTGATACCATCGATCACCACATTCTTTTGGAGAGATTGGAAACCCAAATTGGTCTACATGGACAAGTTCTGGCCTGGTTTAGATCTTATCTGTCGGAAAGATATCAGTTTGTCTCTGTGAATGGTTTGTCCTCTGACAAATCAATTGTAAATTTCGGTGTTCCTCAAGGTTCCGTTTTAGGACCACTATTGTTTTCACTATATATTTTACCTCTTGGGGATGTCATTCGAAAACATAATGTTAAATTTCACTGCTATGCAGACGACACACAGCTGTACATTTCAATGAAACATGGTGAAGCCCCAAAATTGCCCTCGCTAGAAGCCTGTGTTTCAGACATAAAGAAGTGGATGGCTGCAAACTTTCTACTTTTAAACTCGGACAAAACAGAGATGCTTGTTCTAGGTCCCAAGAAACAAAGAGATCTTCTGTTGAATCTGACAATTAATCTGGATGGTTGTACAGTCGTCTCAAATAAAACTGTGAAGGACCTCGGCGTTACTCTGGACCCTGATCTCTCTTTTGAAGAACATATCAAGACTGTTTCAAGGACAGCTTTTTTCCATCTACGTAACATTGCAAAAATCAGAAATTTTCTGTCCAAAAATGACGCAGAAAAATTAATCCATGCTTTTGTTACTTCTAGGCTGGACTACTGCAATGCTCTACTTTCCGGCTACCCGGATAAAGCACTAAATAAACTTCAGTTAGTGCTAAATACGGCTGCTAGAATCCTGACTAGAACCAAAAAATTTGATCATATTACTCCAGTGTTAGCCTCCCTACACTGGCTTCCTGTTAAGGCAAGGGCTGATTTCAAGGTTTTACTGCTAACCTACAAAGCATTACATGGGCTTGCTCCTACCTATCTTTCCGATTTGGTCCTGCCGTACATACCTACACGTACGCTACGGTCACAAGACGCAGGCCTCCTAATTGTCCCTAGAATTTCTAAGCAAACGGCTGGAGGTAGGGCTTTCTCCTATAGAGCTCCATTTTTATGGAATGGTCTGCCTACCAATGTGAGAGACGCAGACTCAGTCTCAACCTTTAAGTCTTTACTGAAGACTTATCTCTTCAGTAGGTCCTATGATTAAGTATAGTCTGGCCCAGGAGTGTGAAGGTGAACGGAAAGGCTGGAGCAACGAACCGCCCTTGCTGTCTCTGCCTTGCCGGTTCCCCTCTTTCCACTGGGATTCTCTGCCTCTAACCCTTTTACAGAGGCTGAGTCACTGGCCTACTGGTGTTCTTCCATGCCGTCCATGGGAGGGGTGCGTCACTTGAGTGGGTTGAGTCACTGACGTGGTCTTCCTGTCTGGGTTGGCGCCCCCCCCCCCCCCCCTTGGGTTGTGCCATGGCGGAGATCGTTGTGGGCTATACTCGGCCTTGTCTTAGGACGGTAAGTTGGTGGTTGGAGACATCCCTCTAGTGGTGTGGGGGCTGTGCTTTGGCAAAGTGGGTGGGGTTATATCCTGCCTGTTTGGCCCTGTCCGGGGGTATCATCGGATGGGGCCACAGTGTCTTCTGATCCCTCCTGTCTCAGCCTCCAGTATTTATGCTGCAGTAGTTTATGTGTCGGGGGGCTAGGGTCAGTCTGTTACATCTGGAGTATTTCTCTTGTCTTATCCGGTGTCCTGTGTGTATTTAAATATGCTCTCTCTAATTCTCTCTTTCTCTCTTTCTGTCTTTCTCTCGGAGGACCTGAGCCCTAGGACCATGCCTCAGGACTACCTGGTATGATGACTCCTTGCTGTCCCCAGTCCACCTGGCCGTGCTGCTGCTCCAGTTTCAACTGTTCTGCCTGCGGCTATGGAACCCTGACCTGTTCACCGGACGTGCTTGTTGCACCCTCGACAACTACTATGATTATTATTATTTGACCATGCTGGTCATTTATGAACATTTTAACATTTTAACATTTTGACCATGTTCTGTTATAATATCCACCCTGCACAGCCAGAAGAGGACTGGCCACCCCTCATAGCCTGGTTCCTCTCTAGGTTTCTTCCTAGGTTTTTGGCCTTTCTAGGGAGTTTTTCCTAGGGAGTTTTTCCTAGCCACCGTGCTTCTTTCACATGCTTTGCTTGCTGTTTGGGGTTTTAGGCTGGGTTTCTGTACAGCACTTTGAGAATATCAGCTGATGTACGAAGGGCTATATAAAAATAAATTTGATTTGATTTGATTTGATTTGATGTTTGGGGCAAATCCAATATCAAATATTACTGAGTACATCTCTCCAAAATGCTTAAGCATAGTGGTGGCTGCATCATGTTATGGGTATGCTTGTAATAGTTAAGGACTGGGGAGTTTTTCAGGATAAAAATGGAATGGAGCTAAGCACAGGCTAAATCCTCGAGAAAAGCCTGGTTCAGTCTGCTTTCCACCAGACACTGGGAGATGAATTCACCTTTTAGCAGGACAATAATCTATAACACAAGGCCAAATCTACACTGGAGTTGTTTACCTCGAAGACTGAGTGGCTGAGCTACAGTTTTGACTTAAATCTGCTTGAGTCTATGGCAAGACTGAAAATGGTTGTTGGATCAATAACCAATTTGACAGAGCTTGAAGAATTTAGAAAATAATAATGGGTAAATATTGTGCAATCCAGGTGTGCAAAGCACTTAGAGACATACCCAGAAAGACTTGTAATCACTGTCAAAGGTGAATCTATCATGTATTGACTCAGGGGTGTGAATACTTATGGAAATTAGATATTTCTGTACTTAATTTTCAAGAAATTTGCAAAAACTTCAAAAAACATGTTTTCACTTCATCATCATGGGGTATTATTATATTTAAATATTTAATACATTTTGAATTCAGGCTGTAACACAAAAAAATGTGGAATAAGGGGTATGAATACTGTCTGAAGGCTCTATATATGTGTATGATTGTGTATTGGTTGATGGTGCGTTGACTGACAGCTAGGTGTCAAACACCATGATTTTAATTCATTAATTTAGTTTGTTCTGCTCTCCTACTTTGATAGTCATGGGCCGCATGGTAACCACGGCCCACAGCCCTGTAGCCAGGGGAACATGAAGACAGACAAAAAGGATGAGGCAGAGCAGTGCATCATGGGACTTCCCGGCTGCCCAGTTTACATGAGGATGAGCCTTGATCCCGCCTCCCCTAGGCAGTGTTAAATCAGCCTATCTCAACTCCCCCTGAAACACTCGGAGGGAGAGGGGTCACAGCCAAGGTCACCATGGTCAAGCACCCATGGAGTGGTTGAGGTTAAGTGCCTTGCTCAAGGGCACATCGACAGATTTTTTTCACCTTGTCTGCTCCGGGATTTAACCCAGCGACCTTGCGTTTGCTGGCCCGACACTTTAACCTCGAGGCTACCTGCCGCCAGATAAAGAGTGAGAAATTGAGTCTGACTTTATGTGAATTCACTGTTAACTCCATGGCAGTTTACAGATCTGTGTACACCACTATCTTTTTTAAGGGTTTAATCTGTTTATCTGAGCAGTGTATGCGAGATAGACTTGCTGTGTGTGTATTGTACTGGTCAGTGGCGGTCGGTGCCTTTTAAGAAGAGGGAGGAAGAATTTATTTTTCATGAGCATGGCCTTATTTCTCTTACAGCCTATATGACTGTCATTCATATTCCATTCACCCAGTTCCATGTAACAGCGATAGGTTTAGACTATTACATGATACTCTAATTTTCCCTATACCCATCATGAGGTTGCTACAACCTTGCCTATGAATGAACGTTTGCAATGTAGGTGCACACAGGTCGAGAGAAAAATGTTAGGTGACAGACGGTGACACATGGACAGACATTGACACATTCAATACCGCCTTGCAGACTCTTGCCTACATCTGGCTGATCTCGGGTGTAATCATTAGTCCAACAGTTGCAAACGAGAGTTTCAATTGGACAAATTCAGGTATGTTTATCCCTGTTTCATTCCGTTTGCTTCCGTTTAAGAAACGGCGGAATGAAAACACCCGATCACATGTGAACGCAGTTCACTTTCATAGCAGCCATCTATGTGCTCACATCCTCTCACCTTTTCCTTCCGCTTGTGTGTTGGATATTGTGTTGGATATTCATAGACAGCTAGCTAACATATCATCCATCTAAACATGATAAATGTTTTAATGCTTTGACTGAGAACGATTTTCCTCCACTTTCTCCTCTGAGGGGCCACCATTGGTACTTTTATGCTGTGTATTTTCCTGTATTGCATGTTTCCCCACGCTGTGTGTGTGTGTGTGTGTGTGTGTGTGTGTGTGTGTGTGTGTGTGTGTGTGTGTGTGTGTGTGTGTGTGTGTGTGTGTGTGTGTGTGTGTGTGCGTGCGTGCGTGCGTGCGTGTGTGTGCGTGTGTGTGTGCATGTGTGTGTGGATGCAGGGGAGCAGATCCAGTTGCTTAAGGACCACTTTGATTATTCATAGAAAATGCAGGAGAAGGGCTCAGGAGAAAGAGAACAGGAGTGGAGAGAGGGAAGGAGGGAGAGTGGGGATGTGGTTGTGTAAATACAAACATAAATAAATAAATAAATAATAAACAATCAGGTCACCCCTCACTGCACACACCACGAGGAGCCAATCGGCATGGCGGCCAAACGACTTGGAAATGGTGTGTAATGAGTAGGAGAAGATTAGAGGCAGCTCCCTCTTGCTAGGCTGTAAATTGACATTAGTAAAAGAGAACTCTTTACTGGGCGGGCACTGTAATTTAGGCAGGAAAGAAGAAAGAAGAAAATAAAAAGGGCGATGGGAGAGAATAAGAATGACAGAAAAAAGCTTGGATGTTGTGTCTCGAGTAGCGTATCATATTCTTTGTGTTTCAATCTAAGTACAAGGTTATTCAGCATAATGCAGAACTGAACTGAATTGTGTGTGTGTGTGTGTGTGTGTGTGTGTGTGTGTGTGTGTGCGTGTGCGTGTGCGTGTGCGTGTGCGTGTGCGTGTGCGCGTGCGTGCGTGCGTGCGCGTGTGCGTGCGTGTGTGCGTGCGCGCGCGCGTGCGTGCGTGCGTGCGTGCGTGCGTGTGTGTGTGTGTGCGTGCGTGCGTGCGTGTGTAAAGGGATTGTGAGGCTCCAGTGATGGAGGTGGTGTTTCTATGTGTGAACAGCCGGGGACCCAAGTGGAAATTGGAAATTAAAAATCACTGCAAATGAACAACGCAGTCCTGTCTTGCAACATCCATACACACTGACACACATACTTGCCAAAAAACACACAATGAAAATCCCATTCTCCACAGGAATGAGTTTACCACCACTATATATATTGAGCATAGAGTATTGTTGTGGACTATACTGCTATACAAATCTACATTATAAAAGGGACATCTATGGAGCCAGTGGTTGGGGTAAAATGTGGATTACCTTACACACCACAACACACCACAACAGACCACACATCTCATCACATCACACCACAACACAACAAACCACAACACAACACACCACACTACAATACAACATACGTCACATCAGACCACACATCACAGCACAACACACCACAATACAACACACATCACAACATAACACGCCACAACACATCACCATTACACAACGACACACAACACACCACAACACACTACAATACAACACACATCACACCACAACCCCCCACCACACTTCACAACACACCACACCACAATACAACACACTACACAGCAATGCTCCACAACACACCACACCACACCACAATACAACACACCACAACATAACACACCACAACATAACACACCACAACACAATACAGCACACATCACACCACAACCCCCCACCACACTTCACAACACACCACACCACAATACAACACATCACACCACACAACAACACTCCACACCACAACACACCACAATACAACACAATACAACACACCACAATACAACACATCACAACACACCACAATACAACACACCACAATACAACACATCACAACACACCACAATACAACACACCACAATACAACACACCACAATAAAACACACCACAATACAACACATCACAACACACCACAATAAAACACAACACAATACAACACGCCACAATAAAACACAACACAATACAACACACCCACACACTCACAACACACCACAATACAACACACCACAATACAACACATCAAAACACACCACAATACAACACACCACAATACAACACATCACAACACACCACAATACAACACACCACAATACAACACACCACAATAAAACACAACACAATACAACACACCACAATACAACACATCACAACACACCACAATACATCACAACACACCACATCACAACACACCACAATACAACACACCACAACACACCACAATACAACACATCACAACATACCACAATACAACACAACACACCACAATACAACACATCACAACACACCACAATACAACACACCACAACATTTCATATTTTAGTCATTTAGCAGACTCTCTTATCCACAGCAACTTACAGACAACCATATATCACAGTCATATATGGTTTCCTCAATGAAGTAGCTATCAGCTATAAGTCAAAGCTAGTTTTTTTTCTGGGGTGAGAAGGGGGTGAGAAGGGGGTGAGAAGGGGGTGCGAAGGGGGTGAGAAGGGGGTGCGGAGAGGGGCTGCTATGGGATTATTTAAGATACTCTTTGAAGAGGTAGGGTTTCAGATGTTTTTGAAAGATGGGCAGGGACTCTGCTGTCCTAACTTCAAGGGGAAGCTGGTTCAACCATTGGGGTGCCAGGACAGAGAAGAGCTTAGACTGGGCTGAATGGGAGCTGCCCTCCCATGGGGGGGCGGGCCAAGAGACCAGAGGTGGCAGAATGGAGTGCTCGGGTTGGATTGTAGGGTTTGAGCATAGCCTGAACACAACACAACACAACAGACCAAAACGCAACACAACACACCACATAGCCAAAACACAATACACCACAACACACCACAACACAACCCAATGCATACATACAGCCCATTGACACCACTGACCTTGTTGTCATCCCTTCCCTTTCCTTCTCAGCATCTATTCTTGCCTGGGGTTGTCATTTTGTGCCTCATTCCATGCCAATAGACCGTTGTGATCTGTGCTGTGGCGTTGTGGGAGTTAAAACAGCCCTTGAGAACAGGCAGCGGCTGCTGGGAGAGAAATGGTGTGTGTAAAGAACCGGCCTCCTGGTGTGTTTGAGCCAACCAGGAGGGAGAGAGAGGAAGAAGGACTGCATTCTCTGCCACTAAGCAGAGATCTCTGTTTAGTTTTCTAAAACCAATTAAGCCTGGGGTGAGCACACATTATTCCCAGACTGTGTGTGTGTGTTTGTTTGTGTGTGTGTTTGTGTGTGTCCATGCATGTACAGTACGTCAGCTTTGCTGCTTGGACCAGCCAGGTCCCGTGATATAAATCAGCATTCAATGTCCATCCATGACTTTGGACATTAGGAGATGATGTGGAAACTGGCCACTAGGGGCAACAAGGAGCGTTGTTACCTTCAAGTAGGTTTCGGTTTTGCCAGGGTGTTGGCGGAAGGGTGTAAGCATCTGATTCCAAAGGTTTGAATCCAGCGATAGAAAGAAAGACGTTGTTGAGATTTTTGTTATAAGACTATCCCAAACCATAACCCTTACCTTAACCATTCGGAGTTAATGCCTGGCCTTAAGATTTCTGAGTTAATGCCTAAACTTACATTTGAAACATCTTTGAAATTTGACGTTTGAGAATCATGGATGAACATCTAATTCTGTGAGAGCTAGTAGGCTTGGTCCCCCCCAAAAAACAAAAGAAAGGGCAGATGAGTATGGATTTCAGTTTGTTGGATGACAGAAAGGATTGCATAATTTACCCTCCTTTTTCTCTCCTCCTCTCTTTCCCTCTTCCACCCCTCTTCTACTCCCCTTACTACCCACCCCCCCCAATCTCATTTCTCCCTACTCTTCTCCCTCCCTCTCCCTCACTCTCTATCTTTCTGGCTAATTTAAAATTTGTCAAACGCGGGCGTCTTCTGGATGGCTGGCCTTTGATATTTTGCGAGCTCCATTTGGCACAAACAAGCCGCGGGCCTCTCTTCCTGCTGACTGCTGCAGTAGTGCCGGGCCCTCCATTTATCTTGCCCCGACGACTGAATGCTTACTCATTACAGGGGCCCTCGCCAGGTTAACCCTCACATCTCTCCCAAACACACACACACAGACACACACACACACACACATTAGGTTCACAACGCACACACACACGCACATTTACACACACACATTAGGCTCACAAACGCACGTACACATACACACTTACACACACACACGTTAGGTTCACAAACACACGCACACACGCACACTGACATGCACACATTAGGTTCACAAACGCACACTTACACACCCTTATTAGGTTCACACACGCACACTGACACGCACACATTAGGTTTCCAAACGCACACTTACACACACATATTAGGTTCGCCAACACATGCACACTCCATGTGCGCACACACATTGTCATTATGTTTACAAACATGTTCACATCAACACAGACACCAACTGTGATTATGTTCATGAACACGCGTTAGTTAACCAACCCACAGCATGCATAATAGCATATATAAAAGGAAGTGGTGAACAGGTAGTCAACAGTGTGCATTGTTATTTCAGCCTCTCTGCTAGTGATGCTGTTATTTCACCATCCAACACAATGCAACAGTAGATGCATTGTCTACCTAAAAACAGTCTAGCTATATCATGCATATCCTTGCAAAGATACCAGTGGTGTGTGTGTGTGTGTGTGTGTGTGTGTGTGTGTGTGTGTGTGTGTGTGTGTGTGTGTGTGTGTGTGTGTGTGTGTGTGTGTGTGTGTGTGTGTGTGTGTGTGTGTGTGTGTGTGTGTGTGTGTGTGTGTGTGTGTGTGTGTGTGTAACCCTTTCAGTTCCTTCCCCTGGGGATATGTGTCAATCTGAGCATCCACAGATCAATCAGAGTCTGATTAAGCTTTTCATTCTCCAGCAATTGATTTGATTCACAGCTGAAAATACGCATCTGTTGGTTGGCAATGTGCCGAGGATGGGCTCTGTGTTTTAGGCTGGGGCTGGCGCTTCAGTGGCTGGGCATTGCTGATTGAACTAGCAATGAGACTGTTGGTACAGGGCCTGGATCCTAGGGCTGGGCTGGGTACTGGTGCTGAGGCTGGGATGAGATGTGGTAGAGGGTAGGGCTTGGTGCCGGGTAGATGTTGTAGGACTGCCTAGAGCTGCAGTTTGCCGGCTGGTGGGCTGGTCTATCTGTGTTGGGACTGACAGATTGGATTTGACAGGGATCAATCTCACAGCTGATGAGCAAGGGGGTCTAGGGAGAAGAGAGCCAATGCTGCATTACATGTTTGGAGGCGGACTAATACACACGTACACGCACGGACGCACACATACTCCCAGAAATCGCCACCTCTCTCTCCAGTCCTCTACACTCACTCCTGTGGGTCTTGGTAAAGGGCCTGAGATCAAAAAGGAGATTTTCTGCCTGATTTTCCCCCCAAACCGAGACGCTCCATCCTCTCCTGCCTCCCGATTCATAATTACGTGGAGTGATCCTGCGTCCTGAGGTCGTTTAAGTAATTACTGAGCCGATTAAACGCTTAAAGGGCATTTAGGATCAGAGACTATGCCTGCCTCACCCAAGGGAGAGGTTGGTTGGCCAAAACAAGTTTGGAACAAAGGCAGATGAAGTGGGGGCTGTGACGGGCGGGTGCATCTCAATATTCTAAAGACAAAGGCTGGGAGACCACACTCTGGCGAACGTTGGGGAACAATTAAACTACTTTTTGTCTTGCAGCTGTTTTGTGAAGTGTGTCTTTGACACTGCTTTCATATATGATTCACACTATGTTGCCTGTAAAAACAATTGTTTATATGATCGTCTTTCAAACAGCTCTCTTTCAACCTCTTTCTTGTTGGCATTTACCTTTTATATCGCAATTGCTTTAGGATCAGTGCCATCTGGGATCCTTAGGATGTACCCATCCTAATCCCTAACCTTACCCCTTACCTTAACCATTTAAAATGTCAACTTCAATGGGGTAGGGAAGTCCCAAGGATCCCAGATAGCACAGACCATTGATTTAGCTGGAAAGAAGAAGAGACATTCAACTTTGACCCTTTTGGTGCGTCAAATGTCATGGTAACCTGATGTGACAGCAGCAAGTTATACTAAAATACCCGATAGAGTTCCCTTTTATTTCTTCACATTCACAACAGTAAGTTAGCAGCACGCCATACTTGTAAATAATTGATAAAATAATTACTTTGTAATGTGTTCATTTTCCTGTTATGGTGAATAAAACATTGTCTACAGTTAAAATCTAAATTTAGTCAGTTAAGCTATATATACTAAAGTATGTGGACACCCCTTCAAATGAGTGGATTCGGCTATTTCAGCCAAAACCACTGCTGACAGGTATATAAAATCGAACACAGTCGTTCAATCTCAATAGACAAACATTGTCAGTAGAATGGGCTTACTGAAGAGCTCAGTGACTTTCAAAATGTCTGCCTTGCTAGAGCTGCCCCGGTCAACTGTATTTGCTTAGTGGACTGTTATTGTGAAGTGGAAACGTGTAGGAGCAACAACAGCTCTGCCGCGAAGTGGTAGGTCACACAAGCTCACAAGTCATCTGTTCAACACCCACTACCGAGTTCCAAACTTCCTCTGGAAGTAACGTTAGCATGAGAATTCTTCGTCCGGAAGCTTCATGAAATGGGTTTCTGTGGTCGAGCAGCCACACACAAGCCTAAGTTCACCATTCGCAATGCCAAGCGTCAGCTGGAGTGTGTCAGCTGGAGTGGAGTGCCATTGGACTCTGGAGCAGTGGAAACACGTTCTCTGGAGTTATGAATCATGCTTCACCAACTGGCAGTCCGATGGACAAATCTGGGTTTGGCGGATGCCAGGAGACGGCTACCTGCCCCAATGGGTAGTGCCAACTGTAAAGTTGGGTGGTGGAGGAATAATGGTCTGGGGATGTTTTTCATGGTTCGGGCTTGGCTCCTTAGTTCCAGTGAAGGGTAATCCGCTACAGCGTACAATGACATTCTAGATTATTCTGTGCTTCCAACTTTGCGGCAACAGATTGGGGAAGGCCCTTCCTGTTTCAGCATGACAATGCTGTTACAGCAGCAAATGGGGGATCAACTCCATATTAATGCCCATCATTTTGGAATGAGATGTTCGAGGAGCAGGTGTCCACATATCTTTGGTCATGTAGTGTATGTTCTGGTAATTAGCTATATGAGCTGGCTAGCAAGCTAGTTTAAGTTAGCTAACAAGCTAGCAACTAACCAAAACATTGTCTAGAAAGTTGTGTGTAGTTTCCTAGCTTGCTAGGACTCAGGTTGAGTAAATCCAGGACACTTCATTTAGTACGATATGTTACGTTTCGTGTATTAATTTGTGGTAGTCCAACAATACCTTATGAATTACGTTGCTATTTGGACCAGACTGCTGCATGCAGACTACCATTTTGTATATAATTTTTGCATAATGACAAGGATAAGTTTGATGTCGGAGAACCACAATAGAATGTAAGATGGAAGGGGACATTTATACCAGTGGCGGTCGGTGCCGTTTAAGATAAGGGAGGATTCTTGAGTTTTCCCTATACCCATCATGAGGTTGCTACAACCTAGCCTATGAATGAAAGTTTACAATGTAGGTGCACCCAGGCCGACAGAAACATTTGAGGTGACAGACAGTGACACATAGACAGACAGTGACACATTCAATACCGCCTTGCACACTCCTGCCTGCATCTAGCTGATCTAGGGTTTTTACTAGACAAATAGGTATGTTTATCCCTGTTTCATTCTATTTGCCTCCGTTTAAGAAACATTTTTCAATAGAATTGGCAGAATGAATACAGCCCTTATCACATGCAAACAGTTTCATAACCTAATACTAGCAGCTTGTTGTATTCCTTCTCGCATCTACGCCCTCTCCTCCTCTCACCTTTTCCTTTTGCTCTTGCTCATGGACTTCAATGCACAACACCAGCTGTCTGTGACTAGGCAAAAAAACTTTCCAAGCCAAACCTTCATATCATAACTGCTACACACAACCTACATAGTTGTCACCATATTAGCTAAAGTAACACCATAGTCAACATAGCTAATAGAACTAATGCGTTAGTAAACCTGCTATAATCAAGCAGTTTAGCCGTTACACCGGCGGGCCAAAAGCTTACCTTGACTTAGAAGAATTCCAGTGTTGGATAGTCATAGCCAGCTAGCTAACATATCGTCCCTTTGTTTGAGTAGGGTGTTTGAGTAGGCTAAACTAGCTAGCTGCATTTGCTAGTTAAGTAAGTGAAAGTGAAACAAATGACTAAATATAACTATTCCTTTCTCTCTCTGTCTTGCTCCTCCTTCATTTTTGAAGAGATACATTTGTTTGAAACTGTTCAACTATTGTCTTTCTCTCTCTTTGAGTCAACAACTCACCACATTTTATGCACCGCTTTGCTAGCTAGCTTTAGCGTATGCTTTCAGTACTAGATTCATTCTTTGTTCCTTTGATTGGGTGGACATCATGTCAGTTCATGCTGCAAGAGCTCTGATAGTTAATGTCCTCCGGAAGTTGTCATAATTACTGTGTAAGTCTATGGAAAGGGATGAGAACCATGATCCTCCTGGGTTTTGTATTGAAGTCAATGTACACAGAGGAGGATGGAAGCTAGCTGTCCTCCAGCAACAACATAGTGCTACCCTACAGAGTGCTGTTGAGGCTATTGTAGAACTTCATTGAAAACAATGTGTTTTAATACATTATTTGGGGACGTGAATATATATTGTATAGTTTTATCTAAAAGGATAAAGTGTGTAAGTGTGCTCAGCTGCATGTCTGCCCATCCAGAACGTCAGACACACTCCTCCTATCAGTCCATCATAGACAAGTATCGATCTAAGTCAGCCTCCTTCTGACACACACACACACACACACACACACACACACACACACACACACACACACACACACACACACACACACACACACACACACACACACACACACACACACACACACACACACACACACAGACACACACACACACACACACACACACACACACACACACACATTCTCTTTTTCTGTTCTGTCTTTCTATATTTTGTGGGCTCTCCAGGGAGAGTAGGCAATCTTTACTGCAGTGAGGCTTTAAATTGAGCAGAAAATAGACATTGACCTATTTGTTAATATCATCTTAATCGCTGGCCGCCCATCCACTATGCAGGCTCTCAGCAGAGCACTTAAAGGCTCACCCTGTGCATGTGTGCATGTGTGTCAGAGTGCTGCCAGAGTAATGCCAGAGTAAGCTGCATGACGTCACTGCACAAGAGAAAATGTGCTCCACGCTCAAATAAATAATGTAGAGGTGTATTTTCTCTTTGTTTGAGTTAATATGGTTGAACAGGATGGCAAACAGAGTTTGAAGGGGAGCCTCTCCCTTCGGTAGTGAGTCTTACCTCCTGGTTATGGCTACTGCCCTATTTACCGTCAGGAATTCTCCCCATGGAGAATGGCTGCATCGGAGATGTCGCTGTCCTCCGCCCAGTGGTGCTGAACTCCAGAATTCAGTTTTTTTGTCACTGTCCACTTAAGTGGTGCCGATTCGCTACTGAATCGCCGCTATTAGCCACTCTTCAAGCAACCACAAGTCTGTGATCTAGACTGCCTGTAGAAGGCCTCACAACATCCCTATCCCCTCCACTCCATCCCAGTAGAGCTCTTTTAGAAAGTGAAGCCTTTTAATGATCTCCTGATTACCTGTTAGATCACCTTAGCTAATGGAGAGCACCCCCCGGGGGACACATCCAATAAAACCCATCACACACAATTGGCATCTCTTCACAGCAGAGAGACAGAGGGAGATAGTGAGAGAGAAAGAGAGAGAGAGAGAAAAAAAGTGAGAAGACAGGGTATTTTAGGCAGCCGCAGAGATTAGTGCTGGAAATAGCAATCTATTTATTAATTCATTTGCTATATTTCCAACGACTAACACACACTCCCACCTCTCACTCCAACAGAATTGCAACTACCTTAATCCTCGTAGACATGTAGAGCTGCCGCTTTCAAGGAGCGGGACTCTAACCCGGAAGCTTATAAGATATCCCGCTATGCCCTCCGACGAACCATCAAACAGGCAAAGCATCAATACAGGACTAAGATCGAATCGTACTACATTGGCTCCGATGCTCGTCGGATGTGGCAGGGCTTGCAAACTATTACAGACTACAAAGGAAAGCACAGCCGAGAGCTGCCCAGTGACACGAGCCTACCAGACGAGATAAATAACTTATATGCTCGCTTAGAGGCAAGTAACACCGAAACATGCATGAGAGCATCAGCTGTTCCAGACGACTGTGTGATCACGCTCTCAGCAGCCGATGTGAGTAAGAACTTTAAACAGGTCAACATTCGCAAGGCCGCAGGTCCAGGCGGATTACCAGGACGTGTACTCCGAGCATGCGCTGACTAACTGGCAAGTGTCTTCACTGACATTTTCAACCTCTCCCTGTCTGAGTCTGTAATACCAACATGTTCTTCTTCAGGCTAGGGTCTATTTTTCTCCACTTCCTGTCTGACTGACATGCCCAAAGTAAACTGCCTGTTACTCAGGCCCAGAAGCCAGGATATGCATATAATTGGTACCATTGGATAGGAAACACTTTGAAGTTTGTAGAAATGTTAAAATAATGTATGAGACTATAACACAATATATATGGTAGGAGAAAATCCAAAGAAAAAACAACTCTGATTTTTTTGAGAGAGAGCCCATGCTCTTCCAATGGAACGTATAGGGTCATATCCAAATCCAGCTCCCAGATTGCAATTCCAATGGCTTTCACTAGATGTCAACAGTCTTTGTTCAAGGTTTCAGGCTTGTTTCTTCCCAAATGAGGAAGAATTTTGAGTTTAGTACTGGGAGTCAAATCAGTTGGAAATCAGTCTGTGCGCGTGCGATGAAGAGGACGCGCACCTGCTAATTTTGCTTTCCTATTGAACATACTTCTTTCCGTATGAAATATTATAGATTAATGCTGGTTGAAAAATATTTTGATGAGGAGCGCCGTCCTCAAACAATCGCATGGCATGCTTTCGCTGTAAAGCCTACTGTAAATTGGACAATATAGTTAGATGAACAAGACTTTAAGCTTTAAACCGATATAAGACACTTGTATTTACCTAAATGTTTAATATCCATAATTTTTATGATTATTTATTTGAATTGCATGCCCTCCAATTTCACCAGAAGTTTTCGACAGGTGTCCCGCTGACGGGACGACTAGCCCTAAGAATTAAGGGCACTATGGTGTTGAACGCTGAGCTGTAGTCAATGAATAGCATTTTCACATTGGTGTTCCTTTTGTCCAGGTGTGAAAGGGCAGTGTGGAGTGCAATAGAGATTGCATCATCTGTGAATCTGTTGGTGCGGTATGCAAATTGGAATGGGTATAGGGTTTCTGGGATAATGGTGTTGATGTGAGTCATGACCAGCCTTTCAAAGCATTTCATGGCTACAGATGTGCTATGGGTTGGTAGTCATTTAGTCAGGTTACCTTAGTGTTCTTGAGCACAGGGACTAGGGTGGTCTGCTTAAAGCTCATCACTAAGCTAAGGACCCTGGGACTAAACACCTCCCTCTGCAACTTGATCCTGGACTTCCTGACGGTCCGCCCCCAGGAGGTAAGGGAAGGTAGCGACACATCTGCCATGCTGATCCTCAACATTGGGGCCCCTCAGGGGTGCATGCTCAGTCCTCTCTTGTGCTCCCTGTTCAATCATGACTGCATGGCCAGGCATGACTCATACACAATCATTAAATGCTGATGACACAACAGTGGTAGACCTGATCACCGACAACAACGAGACAGCCTATAGGGAGGAGGTCAGAGACCTGACCGTGTGGTACAAGGACAACAACTTCTCCCTCAACGTAAGCAAGACAAAGGAGATGACTGTGGACTACAGGAAAAGGAGGACCGAGCACGCCCCCATTCTCTTCAACGAGGCTGTAATGGAGCAGGTTGAGAGCTTCAAGTTTCTTGGCGTCCACATCACCGACAAACTAACATGGTCCAAGCACACCAAGACAGTCGTGAAGAGGTCAAGACAAAACCTATTCCCCCTCAGGAGACTGAAAAGATTTGACGGGTTGCATCACTGCCTGGTATGGCAACTGCTCGGCCTCTGGCCGTAAGGCACTACAGAGGGTAGTGCGTACGGCCCAGTACATCACTGGGGCCAAGCTTCCTGCCATCCAGGACCTCTATACCAGGCGGTGTCAGAGGAAGGCCCTAAAAATTGTCAAAGACTCCAGCCACCCAAGTCATAGACTGTTCTCTCTGCTACCGCATGGCAAGCGGTACCGGAGCGCCAAGTCTAGGTCCAAGAGACTTCTAAACATCTTCTACCCCCAAGCCATAAGACTCCTGAACAGCTAATCAAATGGCTACCCAGACTATTTGCATTGTGATTTGATTTGAAACTCTGTAATCCTGGCTCCAAACTTGGGGAAGATCCATGCCGGACCAAAGTGAGCCAAGCAGAGTTTGGGGCTATAGGGGCCAGGAGGGCTAGCTGGATTTCAGTGTAGCGCTTTAGGCCTGTCTGGAGGAATGCTTCTATAACATCACACTGCCTCACCAGGGGAGCCAGGTTTGGCAGGCAGGCTGGTAACAGAGGTACACATAAACCACCATTCTGAGATGAGAGAGGTGTCGCTATGACACCAGACTACAGCTTCAAATGGCAGACACAGGGGAGGAAAGATAGAGAGAGAGCAGGGAGGTAGAGGGAGAGGGAGGGGATAGAGAGAGAAAGTGGGAGCAGAGAGGGAGGGGAGAGAGAGAGATAGGGAGCAGGGAGGGAGAGAGAGGGGATAGAGAGAGAAAGTGGGAGCAGGGAGGGAAGAGCGAGAGAGAGAGAGAGGGGCCCTGGAGTGGTGCCAAGTTCCCAAGGTAGTATACAAGTATCTTTAGAAGTCGGCGTCTTGTTAGCTAATACATTACACCAATCAAGGCAAGCTATCTTAAGCTACAATTAATCTGAGCCCTGGCACGCGCTGATAGGACAGCAACATGCTGTTTCTTAATTAAAAGCAAACGGATTAAAAATGATTAATAACGGTATTAAATATTCTCATGGACTACAAGCACGGGGAATCTGGCTTTCTTATGCGGGCTTAAAACGAAGAAGTCATTACGGCTTGGCCAATCTCTCTGAGCCAGAGCTTTACTTTGTTAGGGATCACAAGTTGCTTACATCATGAATATGCATTTCGCCCTATCAAGTTGAGACCAAAAGGCATTGGTGTGGCGTTTGTTCGTCTGGTCGCTGTGGAACTTGTTGACTTTTTTGATTCCGACATTTCACATTCCCTTTGTAGTGGAGGCCAGAGACTTAACCTGTTCCTCACTTGTTGCTGGGTGATGAATTGGAAGCAGTATGTGTTTCTGTGTGCGTGGGTGTGTGTGCGTGTGTGTAACATTGTCCAGTGTTGTCACACTATCAAAATGAAACGTGTTCCAGCCATTGACCCAACATTAGAGAAAGGCTTGCAACAAGAGGCTGTGAATGCTAACATTTTGGATACAACTGTAGAATTACCATACTGCTTCTATGTTCAGCAGTTCTATAATCAGGCCCTATTTAATTTAAACCCTTATATGGCTCATGTCCAAAGCTTCCGGTGCCAAGTGTTATTTCTAATTGACCATGTGAGTCTTTTTTCTGCAAATTTAATAACTTCTATTTTTAAAATGTCAATTATGAACAAGATTACTGTATCTTAACTGTAAGATTAAATATATTTGGAAGAATCACGAGTAAATCACATTGGTTTAGCAACCGCTGCCCTCATTATGAGGAAGAAGAGGGCTATTCTGCACAACCACTGCCCTCATTATGAGGAAGAAGAGGGCTATTCTGCACCTGTGGCTCACATAGTTAGAGTTACATACAATGTCAGACACAATAGCACTGCAGGATATCTCATATATACGCACACACACACACACACACACACACACACACACACACACACACACACACACACACACACACACACACACACACACACACACACACACACACACACACACACACACACACACACACACACACACACATCTATTGTCTTGATTGTGTGATTGTGGGGAAGAGTGCAGAATTAGGAACAAGGTGGTTGTATTGTCATCTCAGCAAGGAGGGAAAGAGACTTATTATCCTGCTGAAGCCAAATGGAAATAGGTACCAGACAGTCAGGAAAGAATTCTGTTTAGAAACCAATTACTACACAGCTTTTCAAATTGATTTCATTTGCCTCTGCTGCCAGGCTCTCCCCTTTCTCTCCCCTCTCTCTCTCGCCCCTCTCTCTCCCCTCTCTCTCTCCCCCCTCTCTCTCTCGCCCCTCTCTCTCCCCTCTCTCTCTATCTCCTCTATCCCACCATTCTCCCCTCTATCTCCCTCTCTTTCAGTTCTCCACTCTATCCTCCTTTCTTTCCCTTTCCTGTCCCTCTGTCTCCCTAGACTCCCAGACCACATGGCCAGATTCCCATCAGCCTGCATGCATTTGTCTCTGGAAAGAGAGGGCCCCGGAATAGTAAACAAGTTTGAAATCATAAAAAAAATATTTGCAGGGAGGTTAAGATACGTGTAAGAGATTGGTGCCTGTTCATTCGGTTGCTTGTTTGTTTATTTAGTTGGTTGTTCCTATGATTGGATTCCTCCTCTCAATCGTGGCCCAACATTATGTGATGGACACACATGACTTAACAAGAGGACTTTGTGATGACATAGGGCTACTTTACAAATCATCTTTGCTATTTAAAATTAAAATGGAGGCCTGTTACAAAATCTGTTTTCATGATAACTCAGATGGACTTCATTACAGACTTCATGAACTTAATAAAGAGGTGTGAGTGACTGTACTTGATGTGTGTTTTGGTGCGGTGCTTGTTTGTGTGAGAGGCAGGCGAGGCGTGCAGTGATACCAATCTGTCTGTGAAGTAGTGAAGCGGACTGATTGAGGGGGCAGTGCCAAACGTGTGGGAGATTAAACACCCGGGAAAGGAGCACTTAATTGATGATGAAACGCTGCAGGTGTAAATAGCTGTTGTGTGTGTGTGTGTGTGTGTGTGTGTGTGTGTGTGTGTGTGTGTGTGTGTGTGTGTGTGTGTGTGTGTGTGTGTGTGTGTTAGAGCGAGAGAGAGAGAGAAAGAAAGAGAGACAGAAAGAGAGTAAATAAAAAGAGCGGGAAAGAGGGATGGAGAAATAGAGAGGGAAAGATGGATGGAGAAATAGAGGGTAAGAGGGATGGATTAATAGAGAGGGAAAGAGGGATGGAGAAATAGAGAGGGAAAGAGGGATGGAGAAATAGAGAGAGAAAGAGGGATGGACAAATAGAGAGAGAAAGAGGGATGAATAAATAGAGTAGGAAAGAGGGATGGTGAATTAGAGATGGAAAGAGGGATGGAGAAATAGAGACAGAAAGAGGGATGACAAATAGAGAGGGAAAGAGGGATGGAGAAATAGAGATGGAAAGAGGGATGAATAAATAGAGAGGGAAAGAGTAATGCAGAGAGAGGCGGACAGGCTGGACCAGAGAGAGTAGGCTAGAGGAGATTTCAAAGAGCTCAAGAGGCCCCATTCAAACCTGAGCCTTTCATTTTGACCCTGAGGTTACATGTGGACAGGCATACACACACGCACTGCTATCAAGATGAAAGCACAAACAACACACACAGACCCCTCAAGACAATCACAATGAGCTCTCTAAAACTGTCCCAGAACTCATATCCACATACAAACACCTCGCCAAACACCTCATTCATAATGAACACTTCAGACAGAAACAGCGTAAACGCTTGAACCAGTCCACACACGCACAGAAATACTACCTTTCATCTATCTCTTTCATAATGGTATTAGAGCTGGAAACAGGGACACGATCATGCTAAACATTGATTACAAGTTAGGTATGAATCCAATAAGGAAAACTGTGTTCTGTGGTTTTGTGTTGTTAATCCGTCAGGATGTGTTATCATGTTTCCATACTGAGCAAAAAGACAGACAGATAGAGACAGACGGACAGACGGACATACGGACAGACAAAGACGGGCAGACAGAGAGGCAGACAGAGACAGACAGACAGACAGAGACAGACAGATGGACATACGGACAGACAAAGACAGACAGAGAGAGAGACAGACAGACAGGTAGACAGACAGTCAGGTAGACAGAGACAGACAGACAGGCAGACCACATTGGACTGATTGTAATGCCAGCGACATGATGGGTTCCTTGTTATTGGCAAGTGAGGGCTTGTTTCTCAAATTCATCTGGTCGCTTGAATATGTTGGTACAGTCTAGTATAAATTGGTGTGAAGATATCACACTGCGAGTTTTAACTAAATTTAAAGTAACAAGAAAATTGCATTTGTCATATCTGACGGCACTGTAATTATTCTGAAAGAATTCTCAAGTCAGGCCTCAAAACTCCAGGCTAAAACAATAAAAACTGTTCACATAATTCAATCAGTAGAGAGCAATTGATACCTTGTATATCAATGTAAGCCAATCACCTCAGTCAGCCCAAGAGGTTATTCATTTAATTGTCCCCGATGTACTGTATGTTGGTGACCTAATAATACAAACTAATGCCACAACTATGTAGACAGCTTTGTCAAATGAGCCCCTTGTAGCCTATAGGGAGAGACAACACTCCTCTGCTGTCTACCAGTTAGGCAAAGTCTTCAGAGTCCTGTTAAAAGGGCTAGCTAATCCGGCCAGGGCATGGGGTACCTTCAACATGTACACAATACTCCTGCCGACAATATTTTGGATATAATGGCATTCCCCTGCTTATCTACAAAACCAAAGCTCTCAATGTTCTCGACGTCTAATGCGCTGTGCCTTCCACCCTGAAGATGATCAAAGTGCTATTTTTCTAAATTTCAAGCTTTTTAACTTCAACAGTCTTAAGAGGGATGAGGCAGATCAAACTAAGGAGATGAGAAAGAGAGAAAGAGAGAAAGAGAGAGAGAGAGAGAGAGAGAGAGAGAGAGAGAGAGAGAGAGAGAGAGAGAAGAGCAAGAAAAAGCCAACATCTTTGTAGTGTCTTCCCTTTGTTTGCCGTCTCTGAACTCTTCTCACTGTGCTGGGCCACCAGATAGGTCAGCTCTATTACCAAGCCGCCAGCCCACAAATATTTTAAACAAATTGAATCGCACACCCAATACCCATCACAATTACGCCAGGCACAATAACTAAATTAGCAATTCAACACAATAATTGGAAATGCGGCTTGCCTGGACCCGCAGGCCTCCCTGGAGGGCCCGGCTGATCTGTGGAGGCACGTCAAGCCCGCTAATTCCACAGCTAATTACTGACGCACAGCAGAATGAAGTTGTTTGTCTCTCAAATACAATTTTTAGTAGCAAGGAAGAACAGAGAACCGTGCTGAGTTGGACAAAAAGAAAAAGAAACAAAGAATTAAGATGGAAGGAAGTGTGTGGTCATGTTTATTCTGTTTCCTTCTGTTGTTGTTGTTGTCTAGGTAGATACCTTTATTTGCGATGATTCATTTGTTGATAATCACAGTGTGAAATAGGCTTTACCAGGGAGAGGAGTGAAACAGTAGTTGTCAGTAAAACAGTTTGGATTTGACCTGCGACCTTCTAGTAAGGCAGCCATGGAAAACATCAACAAATATTCAATCTGCATACAGTCATAACAGGAGCCTGAATGTCAATTCCAATCAGAGTCAATAAAAATAACAACGAACCATAATCAAACTTGTGCATTCAATTGAAAGACAAAATAAATTGCAAAGCTGTATATTTACCTTAAATGAAACCAACCAAAGTTAAACAACATGCTCCAAACAAAATGAACAACTTAATAAAATATGCACATCAAGTAGGCCTATAATCTGAGAGAGGGAGGGAGAGCCCAATCTGACTATGGGAGCTGGTACAAAAGTATAGACATTAATTAGTGGCCAGAATGACCAAGCAGTCACATAAGAAATGTCCCCTGACAATCAGGAGAGGGTCTTGTACATTAATAACGAGAGAAAACACAAACCACCCGGCCATCTTCCAATGAAATGAGTCCCAAACAGTTTGGCCACATGATTGAGCGAGCGTTAATTTGGATCCGCACTCGTCAACACATAATCCCCCCCATCTCTATTTATCCTCTCAGCATCTCGACGGGAGAAGTACATTAACAGTAGCCCCCATCTGATTCGCTTTTGAGACGTCGTTCCTCTAGTGCATTAGCTTAGCGAGGCTAAGACCAGTCCATGACATGCCCAATTGAACATATACATGTAGACGTTTTATGGGTTTGGCTTAAGGACGGAATGATAGCCTAATCTGATTGCTTTTGGGGGGAGAATTATGCACTTTAAAGATATAAACAAACATCACAAAAGTGACCCCAAAATGTCTGTGTTGTACAGGCTGTCAAGATTGGAGATGTAGTCAGCGAGACGTATAGGCCTACATTGAACGAACAAACACACACACACACACACACACACACACACACACACACACACACACACACACACACACACACACACACACACACACACACACACACACACACACACACACACACACACACTCTGTGCTAAAGCCCCCTGTCTATGGGGGCTCAAGGACGAGCACTGCATTTGCAATCCCTGGAAAAGAGATGGAGACACATGCACACATGCGCATGAGCGCACACACACATACACACACACATACTGATAAAAAAAACACATACACACACAGGGTGCATGCAAGCCTTGGGAGCATCTGCCCTTCCCCTGCTTGCCCCCTTCAGCCCATCGGACAGCAGATTGAATATCTTAATAGTTTGTGAGAGAGAGAGAGAGAGAGAGAGAGAGAGAGAGAGAGAGAGAGAGAGAGAGAGAGAGAGCGAGAGAGAGAGCGAGAGAGAGAGCGAGAGAGAGAGAGCGAGAGGATCCAATCAAGACGCTCCTGTGCGGAGCAGGGGTGTAATTTCAGTTTCATATGTTTCCTCCGACTTGACAGTACTTGAAAAACAATGACAGTGACCCAGTTGCAGGATTCCAATTAGTATTAGATATGCAACAGTTGAGATTAGAATGCGGTTGCTGGCTCTGTGGAAGGGGCCAGGCCTCTCTGATTACCAGCGGGGCACAAGTGTGGGGCTGTGATAAAGAGCGGGGGAAATAGGGGAGGCAGATAAGGCATCGCGGGCCACAGCTGTGCATCATCCCGTCTCTCCGTCCATCCTTCCGTCTCTCCTTCTGTATGCCAGTCTGTGTGTCTATCCACCCTGCCCATCTGCTAGCCAGGGGAATAGTTCTTTCTGAATACCTCGACTCCTCCAAGGCAGGCTGTGAGTTATTTTAATCATGGAAGGGGTACGGAGGTGGGACGGGGAGGGTGAGGGGGACGGAGGGGTGAGGATGGGATGGGGTGGCGAAGGGGTGTAGTTTCCAGTGGAAAAATACGGTTGAGACTGGGACTAGAAATTCCTGGAGAGGATTGTCTGACGTCTATCTGCCTGGTTGTCCTGTCTGTACAGTTTTGTGTATTTGTCTCTCTATACAGTAGGCTATGTAGAGATGACAAAATAAAGGAAACACCAACATAAAGTGCCTTAATATGGTGTTGGGCAACCACAAGCCAGAATAGGCTTAATGCACCATGGCATAGATTCTACAGGTGTCTGAAACTCCACGAGTAATTCCGTCATGTGGTGTTTTGTTGATAGTGGTGGAAAGCACTGTCTCGGGCGCCGCTCCAGAATCTCCTACAAGTGTTCGGCTGGGTTGAGAACTGGTTACTGAGACGGCCAAGGCATATGGTTTACATCGTTTTCATGCTAATCAAACCGTTCAGTGACCACGCGTGCCCTGTGGGGGCATTGTCGTCCTATCCTACCAGGCACACACTGGTTGAATCAACCGTGTTTCCATGTAATTTCAAGAAAATTAAGTTGAACCAATGTGGAAAAGATGTTGAATTGATGTCTGTGCCCAGTGGGATGTGGACATGTGCTTAATATGCTTAATTAATTCAGGATCCACACCTGTGTGGAAGCACCTGCTTTCAATATACTTTGTATCCCTAATTTACTCCTTTACTACCTGTACAGTAACTCTTTCAGTCTGTCGGATTTCTACGTACGGTATACAGTATGGCAATGGCCTATACAGAAGATGGACATATCTCATGATATTAGTCAAAAATGCATTGAGACTGTTGTAAACTCACAAAAAGCTCTCCAGCTCTTGTGACAAAGGATAATGTCCTCCAAGTGCTGTCAGGTGCTCTCTTGGAGATGATCGATACCCAAGCGTGCGATTGCCATTTAACAGATATACACCATTAACTGAATTACGCCGCCAAATCAAATCGGAGTTTATTTTTAAAGGCCAGTAAGTAAATTAAAGTGTCTCTCAGAAGCTTGATCTTCTGTGCCCTTTAAATATGAGGGAAATACCACAGGCGGCAGGCAGGCAGAGAGCTAGGCTGGCTCTGACTCAGGCAGGCAGGGAGCTAGGCTGGCTCTGACTCAGGCAGGCAGAGAGCTAGGCTGGCTCTGACTCAGGCAGGCAGAGAGCTAGGCTGGCTCTGACTCAGGCAGGCAGAGAACTAGGCTGGCTCTGACTCAAGCAGGCAGGGAGCTAGGCTGGCTCTGACTCAAGCAGGCAGGGAGCTAGGCTGGCTCTGACTCAAGCAGGCAGGGAGCTAGGCTGGCTCTGACTCAAGCAGGCAGGGAGCTAGGCTGGCTCTGATGCAGGCAGGCAGGGAGCTAGGCTGGCTCTGATGCAGGCAGGCAGGGAGCTAGGCTGGCTCTGACTCAGGCAGGCAGGGAGCTAGGCTGGTTCTGACGCAGGCAGGCAGGGAGCTAGGCTGGCTCTGATGCAGGCAGGCAGGGAGCTAGGCTGGCTCTGATGCAGGCAGGCAGGGAGCTAGGCTGGCTCTGACTCAGGCAGGCAGGGAGCTAGGCTGGCTCTGACGCAGGCAGGCAGGGAGCTAGGCTGGCTCTGATGCAGGCAGGCAGCGAGCTAGGCTGGCTCTGACGCAGGCAGGCAGGGAGCTAGGCTGGCTCTGACTCAAGCAGGCAGGTAGCTAGGCTGGCTCTGACTCAGGCAGGCAGGGAGCTAGGCTGGCTCTGACGCAGTCAGGCAGGGAGCTAGTCTGGCTCTGACGCAGGCAGGCAGGGAGCTAGGCTGGCTCTGACTCAGGCATGCAGGGAGCTAGGCTGGCTCTGACTCAGGCATGCAGGGAGCTAGGCTGGCTCTGACTCAGGCAGGGGTAGACACACACTCTTATGTTCACTCTACCATTATTACTGCAGACACTAAGGACAGTGACAAATAGACAACGGAGAGCTTGCAATACAGCTTTATGCACTTTAATTGGAGTATATAGAATTCCTATATAAAAAGAGGACTGTACATAATATGGCACAACAGCAGTATTACAGTATAGGAACACAGTATGGTAATAATGGGAAAGGTTGAATAGTTAAATCACACTGTATATCAGGGAGTGAGAACAAGATAAAGTCACAAAGACCATTTCCTGAGACAAATTTCTTACATTTTTCAATGCTTTTGAATGATTGTGTTGGATTGCTACTGGTAGTGGATTGGGACTTGCTAGCCTAGGGAAAAATACATTCATAAAAGCACACTCTCCAGAGTTGAACTTTAAGGTAGATAATGGTATGTTTGAGTAGTGATGAAAGGGGAACAGGATGTATTAGGAGGTTTATACATGTGAATAAAACCTAGCTGTGTGTCCGTCAGGGCTGGGCTGTTGTCTGATGAGCATCCTTTCCCAATCTGCATTACCTTTCCTGCTTCCTACTATGGCCACTCAGATGCTCAGATAGATTTTTCTGACTCATCCCACCATGTGTGTCTCGCTTTTGCAGCAATGACTTGGAGTCGAGGTTACAGTGTTTCCATAGATTTACAGTCTTGCATAAATCACAGACAACATACAGTACAGAACATAATGTTCATACAAACACATGCACAGTTTTCACAATTTATGTTATAAAATTATAACAATTTCCTAGAAAGCTCAATTGTCAATGTATGTCTAAAAGCGTGTGCCTGAGACACAGGTTTCTACAGTGTTTATCTATAGGATTGCCTGTTAAATCGTTGAAAAGTACCACTAGATGGCAATGTTAGACATGTGTGTTTCAGCACCGGTACCATTCACCAGAGAGATAGGTGAGTAGCAGTGGAGGCTGCTCAGGGGACGACGGATCATAATAATATCTGGAACGGAACGAATGGAATGGCATCAAACCATGTGTTTGATGTACACTACATATAGGAACAGTATGTGGACACCCCTTCAAATTAGTTGTTTCGGCTATTTCAACCACACCCATTGATGGCAAGTGTATAAAATCGAACACACAGCAATGCAATCTCCATAGACAAACGTTGGCAGTAGAATGGACTTACTGAAGAGTTCAGTGACTTTCAACATGGGACCGTCATAGGATGCCACCTTTCCAACAAGTCAGTTCGTCAAATTTCTGCCCTGCTAGAGCTGCCCCGATCAACTGTAAGTGTTGTTATTGTGTAGTGGAAACATCTAGGTGCAACACAGGCTTAGCCACAAAGTACTAGGCCACACAAGCCCACAGAATGCTGATGCACGTAGCACGTAAAAATGGTGTGTCCTTGGTTGCAACACTCACTACCGACTTCCAAACTTCCTCTGGAGCAATGTAAGCACAAGAACTATTCATCGGGAGCTTCATGAAATGGGTTTCCATGGACGAGCAGCCACACACAAGCCTAAGATCACCATGCACAATGCCAAGCGTCAGCTGGAGTGGTGTAAAGCTCGCCACCATTGGACTTTAGAGCAGTGGAAACACGTTCTCTGGAGTGATGAATCACTCTTCACCATCTGGCAGTCTGACGTATGAATCTGGGTTTGGTGGATGCCAGGAAAACGCTACCTGCCCCAGTGCATAGTGCCAACTGTAAAGTTTGGTGGATGAGAGATAATGGTCTGGGGCTGTTTTTCATTGTTCGGGCTAGGCCCCTTAGTTCCAGTAAAGGGAAATCTTAATGCTACAGCATACAATGACATTCTAGACGATTCTGTGCTTTCAACTTTGTGGCAACAGTTTGGGGAAGGCCCTTTCTTGTTTCAGCATGATAATGCTCCTGTGCACAAAGCGAGGTCCATACAGAAATTGTTTGTCAGATTGGTGTGGAAGAACTTGACTGGCCTGCACAGAGCCCTGACCTCAACCCCATCTAACACCTTTGGGATGAGTTAGTATGCCGACTGCGAGCCAGGCCTAATCGCCCAATATCAGTGCCCGACCTCACTAATGCTCTTGTGGCTGAATGGAAGCAAGTCAATGGTCCAACATCTAGTGTAAAGCCTTCTCAGAAGAGTGGAGGCTGTTATAGCAGCAAAGAGGTGACAATCTCCATATTAATGCCCATGATTTTGAAATGAGATGTTCGGTGTCCACATACTTTTGGTTACTGTGGTCTATTTGACACCATTCCACCTGTTGTGCCCCAGCCATTACCACGAGCCCATCCTCCCCAATTAAGGTGCCACCAACCTCCTGTGGTGAGTAGGTTAGTAGGTCAGTGTGTGTGTGTGTGTGTATGAAACAGAGAGAGAAATGACCACTATGCTCTCTCATATTAAAGGCAACTTTAAAACTCTGCTGCTATTGGCAGTGAATGACTCACCTGTGCATTGCCTGCTCAGAATGTTCAATTAATGCCTGCATGGCTCTGGGGGCTCTATCTGTCTTTCTCCATCTACCTTTTACTCTCTTTCCTCTCTCTCTAGCTCTACCTTTCTCTATCCGATTTTATAGCTGTCATAACGGATGCCAACTGTTAACTCAACCTCACCTTTAGTTCCAAACAAAAACAAGCATATTTAGCCCAGATTCCTCTGTTTGCCACATTGATATCGGTGAGAATGAATGTGACTGAAAGAAGGGATGGGAAAAGGAGGGGAAAAGGAATAGTTCTGTCTAGAGAATTATGTTCTTATTAAGCTATGAAGTAATTTATTAAAAGCCAGTCATTAGGGCAGCATGCTCAGGGGGAAATTTCCGTTGCCTGCCAATATGTATGTAACCACCATTTTTCTCTTCCTCAATTGGCTTGCTGTTTTGGTTGTTTGGGTCTGACAGAGCGGTGTGATGTTTGGCGTGATCCCTCTCTCTGCACACTTCAATGAAAAGCTGTCACCGTTGTTGGGAAGGCTAGATTGGTCCGGAGACGGATACAAAACAACGTCCTGGATCTGTTATCATAGATGTCAATAGTGTGTATTACAACCAGAGCTGGCCTCATGTCCAGATGGCTGAATCTACATGTTGTTTGTTGTGAAAAGAATGCCTGATAGCTGAGGTCTGGTCATGTGTTTTTCAGTGCCCTAGCTGGGTAGTCAAATACAACCCAACTGAGAAGAGTAAGCCATGAAACAACTGTCTATTTCCTTCTGTCAGGCAGTACGAATTTTTTTATTTTTTTTAAATGTATGAAATGTATGAAAATGTATGCACTCACTACTGTAAGTCGCTCTGGATAAGAGCGTCTGCTAAATGACTAAAATGTAATGTAAATGTAATGACATTGTCTTTTTTTTGTATATTTCTTACAACTCTGGGCATCTACTTTCCATGATAGAAAGTTACATTTAGCAGTGATGGGGCTTTAGCACTCTCTGTCTCTGTCTCTGTCTCTGTCTCTCTCTCTCTGTCTCTCTCTCTCTCTCTCTCTCTCTCTCTCTCTCTCTCTCTCTCTCTCTCTCTGTATGTCTGTCAGTCTCTCTCTCTCTCTCTCCCTCTCCACTCGCTGCATCACAAGGGTCAGCTCAAGGCCTCTGCACAATCATCAGACTTCATATACACACTCTCTTGCGCATGCAGACACACAGATGCACACACAGACAGACACAAACACACACAGACACAGACATACACATACACAGACACACACAGACATACAGAAACACACATACACACAGACACACACCGACACAAATGCTTGTACTGTTTCCCTCTCTCATATTCACACATATGTGTGTATCCTAGGGCACAGCAATGTGCTCCATGTACATCAAATCCATGACCATCCAGCGCCTGACTTCCATAATCACAACCCCTCTCCCCCATACTCCCGCCCCAACACACACACATACGCACGCACTCACACACGCACACACGCACACAAGCATGCACACACACACCACAGCATGTCCCTATGCGCATTACAGTGGGAGTAGTGGTGCCCTGAGGATGCAGGCAGCCTGGCAGAGAGCAGAAAGCACACAGACAGACTAGCTAGCAGCCCCGTCCCCAGTCTAATCCCCAATCCCTGTTTGAGATGCAGGGCCAGGGTCAAGGATTACAATACACTCTGATTATCAAATAATGCATGCATTCTTATTCCAATGGAGTGCCAAACTCCCCTTGCACCCAACGAGAGAGAGAGAGAGAGAGAGAGAGAGAGAGAGAGAGAGAGAGAGAGAGAGAGAGAGAGAGAGAGAGAGAGAGAGAGAGAGAGAGAGAGAGAGAGAGAGAGAGAGACAAAAATAGGGAGTGGGGATAAAGAAACGAGGAGAGGAGAGAGAGAGGAATGAGAGAAAGGAGTGAAGGTTGAGGAGGATAGCAGCATAAACATGGGGATGAGGAGAGAGAGAGGGAGACATCGGTGGCATTGTGTTGTGTGACAAAACTGCATCTGTGTAACAATCACGCTGTTTGATCAGCTTCTTGATATGCCACACTTGTCAGGTGGAGGCACAAAATTTGAGAGAAATAAACTTTTTGTGCATATGGAACATTTCGTGGATCTTTTATTTCAGCTCCTGAAACATTAGACCAACACTTTACATGTGGCGTTTGTATTTTTGTTCAGTGTAGTTATAAAGTAAATATATATATATATATCACCTTTAATCAGATCAAGCCAAAAGCGTTTCCACTATAGACAAGAGCAACTCTACCAGTGCAGTGTGCTGGATTTTTTTTTAAAGTGGAACATGAATGAAAAACAAATGACACCAATAACCTAGAGTACTTTGTGGGAGACCGGAGGTTGACGAGCGTTTTGTCCTGGCAGCTCTGGGGTTAGCTGGCTGTCTGTTGCACCCGGTCACCATGACTACGTGCTGAGTGGACGTGGTGTGAGCGTAGGGCAGTGCTCTGTCTCCGTCAGTGTGGCACTGCCATGTGACCGGCCCTGCCCATTCGTCTATATCAATCACTCACTCCATAAGATGCCATCCCTGGCCACCTCTAGTAATGCCCCGTCTTCAGTTCTCTTGCTGTTCTCACAAAGTCAAAACCCCAACCTCCCTGAGGTGGATTTTAGGGGGGGGTTGATTTGTTCTTGAAAGTGCCTCATTTGTTCTTTGTTACTGACAATTGGAGAGAGCGAGAGAGGGGGTGGGAGAGAGACAGAGAGCGAGAGGAAGGAAGGAAGTTAGAAAGGAAGGAATGAGAAAAATATAGAGACATAGAATGTGTGAAAGATAGAATGCGGGAAAGAGAGAGAGGAAAGGAGAGAAAGAGAGAAGTGCTGTGGGCTTCTAATAACGATGTACTGTAAGCCTGTTCCTTACTCCATGACACCATTTCCTGAGAATGGTGTGTATGTCTGCAGGTTTGTGTGTGTGTGTGTGTGTGTGTGTGTGCATGTGCGCTCGTGCGTGCGTGTGTGTGTGCGCTCATGTGTGCGTGTGTGTGTGCATATGGTTTGTGTGTGTTTGTGTGTGTCAGTGGGCTGCAGCAGGGTGTGGGCCCTGCCCCTTAGCCATGGTCGCTAAGCTAGCTACTGTAAGCCCAGTCAAAATCTAGCCGCCCTTCAATAAAAAGATAATCAGATCCCTTAACGATGCTGTAAAACTCCATTGCTAACTAAAATATTGCCTTTAACATGATTAGATAGGCATTTTAAACCTGGTCTTATGAACTTATGTGCTGGTTATAGGCTGGTTATTGCAAGAAGCTTTAGCTTGATGTCCATGCTTCACTAATTTGTGATCAGGACCAGACAGGACCAACTCTACTTCAGTGTTATTAAATTGTTCTAGTTATATTTTAGGAATATTCCAGTACGAAGAGAGAAAGTAAATACATGAAATCAATGAAATGACATTTCAATAGTCTGAGATTTTACCTCTTAACTATATTACTTCACACAGTACAAACACACACAGACATGCACACACACACCACACACACACACACACACACACACACACACACACACACACACACACACACACACACACACACACACACACACACACACACACACACACACACACACACACACACACACACACACACACACACTGCACTACACTCTGAATAGAGATAAAATAGTAATGAGAGATGCTTCAAAGACAAAGGTGTACTTGAGTGAACACGCGTAGGTTGCCACAACAGCCTGATTGAAAGAGTGCATACAGTATTGTTATGTGATCTCATTGGTGAATGGCGTTATGAGTGTATCTGGTCGTGCATGAGGGTGTGTAAGCAAGCACAGTACATGGTTAAGTGTGTTCTTATCGTTCTCGTCAAGAGTGCTCCAGGTGTGTATTTCTGTGTATGTATGTGTGTGTGTGCCATCGTACAGTTGAAGTCGGAAGTTTACATACACCTTAGCCAAATACATTTAAACTCACTTTTTCACTATTCCTGACATTTAATCCTAGAAAAATTCCCTGTCTTAGGTCAGTTAGGATCCCCACCTTATTTTAAGAATTTGAAATGTCAGAATAATAGTAGAGAACGATTTATTTCATATTTTATTTATTTCATCACATTCCCAGTGGGTCCGAAGATTACATACACTCAATTAGTATTTGGTAGCATTGCCTTAAAATTGTTTAACTTGGGTCAAACATTTCGGGTAGCCTTCCACAACTTCCCACAATAAGTTGGGTGAATTTTGGCCCATTCCTCCTGACAGAGCTGGTGTAACGGAATCAGGTTTGTAGGCCTCCTTGCTCGCTCACGCTTTTTCCGTTTTGCACACACATTTTCTATAGGATTGAGGTCAGGGCTTTGTGATGGCCACTCCAATACCTTGACTTTGTTGTCCTTAAGCCATTTTGCCACAACTTTGGAAGTATGCTTGGGGTCATTGTTCATTTGGAAGACCCATTTGCGACCAAGCTTCAACTTCCTGACTGATGTCTTGAGACGTTGCTTCAATATATCCACGTAATTTTCCATCCTCATGATGCCTTCTATTTTGTGAAGTGCACCAGTCCCTCAGCAGCAAAGCACCCCACAACATGATGCTGCCACCCCCATGCTTCACGGTTGGGATGGTGTTCTTCGGCTTGCAAGCCTCCCACTTTTTCCTCCAAACATAACGATGGTCATTATGGCCAAACAGTCCTATTTTTGTTTCATCAGACCAGAGGACATTTCTCCAAAAAGTATGATCTTTGTCACCATGTGCAGTTGCAAACAATAGTCTGTCTTTTTTATGGCTGTTTTGGAGCAGTGGCGTCTTCCTTGCTGAGCAGCCTTTCAGTTTATGTCGATATAGGACTCGTTTTACTGTGGATATAGATACTTTGTACCTGTTTCCTCCAGCATCTTCACAAGGTCCTTTGCTGTTGTTCTGGGATTGATTTGCACTTTTCACACCAAAGTAGGTTAATCTCTAGGAGACAGAACGCGTCTCCTTCCTGAGCGGTACGACGGCTGCGTGGTCCCATGGTGGTCGTACTTGAGTACTGTTGTTTGTACAGATGATAGTGGTACCTTCAGGCATTTGGAAATTGCTCCCAATGATGACCAAGACTTGAGGAGGTCTACAATTTATTTTCTGAGTTCTTGACTGATTTCTTTTCATTTTCCCATGATGTCAAGCAAAGAGGCACTGCGTTTGAAAGTAGGCCTTTAAATACATCCACAGGTACAACTCCAATTGACTCAAATTATGTCAATTAGCCTATTAGAAGCTTCTAAAGCCATGACATCCTTTTTTGGAATTTTCCAAGCTGCTTACTTCTATGGGTGTAAAATTCAAAAACAACAAAATGTCATAATTCAACTTTCTCAAACATACAACTATTTTACACCATTTTAAAGATAAACTTCTCGTTAATCTAACCACATTGTCCGATTTCAAAAAGGCTTTACAGCGAAAGCAAAACATTAGATTATGTTAGGAGAGTACATAGACAAAAATAATCACACAGCCATTTTCCAAGCAAGGATATGTGTCAATAAAACCCAAAACACAGCTAATAGAAGCACTAACCTTTGACGATCTTCATCAGATGACACTCCTAGAACATTATGTTACACAATACATGTATGTTTTGTTCGATAAAGTTCATAATTATATCCAAAAACAGCATTTTACATTGGCGCGTGATGTTCAGAAAATGTATTGAATCAATTTACGAAAATACTCATCATAAATTTTGACAAAATATATAACAATTATTTTAAGAATTATAGATAGACTACCCCTGGATGCAACCGCTGTGTCAGATTTTAAAATATCTTTATGGAGAAAGCACATTTTTCAATATTCTGAGTACATAGCTCAGCCATCACGGTGAGCTATTCAGACACCCGCCAAGTTCGGGGCAACCTAAACTCAGAATTAGTATTAGAAATATTCTCTTACCTTTGCTGATCTTCATCAGAATGCACTCCCAGGACTGCTACTTCCACAAGAAATGTTGTTTTTCTTTGAAATAATCCATATTTATGTACAAATACCGACGTTTTGTTTGTGCGTTCAGGTCACTATCCAAAGGGTAACGCGCGGGCATGGAACGAGAGACGAAAAGTCAAAATGTTCCATTACCGTACTTAGAAGCATGTCAAACGCTGTTTAAAATCAATCTTTATGGTATTTTTTATGTAAAATTGCAATAATATTCCAACCGGACAATAGGATATTCATTCAAGCAGAAAAAGAAGGAGTGGCGCGCTCGCGGGACTGAGCATATCCAATCCCTTTGTTGCCAGGCAGACCACTCAGTAACTGAGCTCCTATTATCTGCCCAGTGACAGGAAAATGCTCAAACCACTTTCTGAAGGCTTTAGACAGGTAATGGAAGCCTTGGGAAGTGAAACGTCACCCCACAGACACTGTAGCTTCGATAGAGAATCAAAAGAAGAACTACAATTCTCAGACTTTCCGCTTCCTGCTTGGAACTTTCTCAGGTTTTTGCCAGCCATATGAGTTCTGTTATACTCACAGACACCATTCAAACAGTTTTAGAAACTTCAGAGTATTTTCTATCCAAATCTACTAATAATATGCATATTCTAGTTTCTGGGCCTGTTTAAATTGGGTACGTTTTTCATCCGGCCGTGAAATACTGCCCCCTAGCCCAGACAGGTTAAAGGCACAGTCAACTTAGTGTTTGTAAACTTTTGACCCACTCAAATTGTGATACAGTGTATTATAAGTGAAATAATCTGTCTGTAAACAATTGTTGGAAAAAATTACTTGTAGACGTCCTAACCGAATTGCCAAAACTATAGTTTGTCAACAAGAAATTTGTGGAGTGGTTGAAAAATTAGTTTAAATGACTCTAACCTAAGCGTATGTAAACTTCCGACTTCAACTGTATATGCAAGTGTGGGCTTACAGTACCTAATGCATGCAGGCGGTACACTCTTAGAATAAAGGGTTCCAAAAGTGTTCTTTGGCGCACACACACACACTTGCATACATCTATTCATGCATACACTCATATACTCATATGCACCTACACTCTGGAACCTAAAATGGTTCTTCGGCTGTTCCCATAGGAGAACCCTTTGAAGAACACGTTTTTGTTCAAGGTAGAACCCTCTGTGGAAAGGGTTCTACATGGAACCAAAAAGGGTTCTTCAAAAGGTTCTACTATAGTGTATGAGTGGATGCATACATGCATGCAAGTGTTTGTGTGTAGCCTATCCGGTATGTTTGTGCATGCACGCGCGTGTGTGTACAGTCTATGTGTGTGAGGGCCTCCGCTCCAACGCTGGCACCATGCGCCCACACTTCATTTCCCTGGGAAGTGATTGTGAACCATCCAAGACAAAAGAAGAGCCAGAAAAGCCATCCTCCTATCTCCAGCACATGTCATTGTTAATCAAAGACAATTAAAGACGGCTCTGGCAGCAGCCGTGATTTATGAATATATTACCAGCCTCATTTTGTATGCGATAGATCATGTTTTTTGGGGAAAGTTGGGCCGTTGAGGATTGGGTTTTTTCTTCCAAGGAGACACTGACACTGTCTGAGACTGTCTGAGATAGCAGCAGTCTAGTAGCTCCACTGTCCTCTGCGACAGAGAGGGAAATCAAAGGAGAGAACAACTCATCCATATTAGACAGTGAAGTACTCACTACTCACAGAACAATCACAGAGACCAATGGAGTTTACATACAGTGGAAAGCAATATGAACACTTCAGGCAATTCTTGGGTATTTGGACATTGTAGTGAATGGAGTAATAATTGTGGAATTACACACACTCACTCTGGAGAGGTGCCCATCGGAGGGACAGTAATGAGAGTAACAAGTATGTGTATATATATGTGTGTGTATATATATATATGTGTGTGTACATGTATGTGTGTATATATGTATGTGTGTATATATATGTGTGTATATATATATGTGTGTGTATATTTATATATATGTGTGTATATATATATATATATATATGTGTGTGTGTGTGTGTGTGTATATATGTGTATATATGTGTGTGTATGTGTGTATATATGTGTGTGTATATATATATATATATATGTGTGTATATATATATATATATATATATATATATATATATATATATGTGTGTGTGTATAAATGTGTGTGTATATGTGTGTGTGTGTGTATACACGTGTGTATATACAGTTGAAGTCGGAAGTTTACATACACTTAGGTTGGAGTCATTAAAACTCGTTTTTCGGCAAGTCGATTAGGACATCTACATTGTGCATGACACAAGTCATTTTTTCCAACAATTGTTTACAGACAGATTATTTAACTTATAATTCACTGTATCACAATTCCACTGGGTAAGAAGTTTGCATACACTAAGTTCACTAAGTGTACACTAATTTCCAAATGCCTGAAGGTACCACATTGCTCTGTACAAACAATAGTACGCAAGTATAAACACCATGGGACCAAGCAGCTGTCATACCGCTGAGGAAGGAGACGCGTTCTGTCTCCTAGAGATGAACCTACTGTGGTACGAAAAGTGCAAATCTGTCCCAGAACAACAGCAAAGCACCTTGTGAAGATGCTGGAGGAAACAGGTACAAAAGTATCTATATCCACAGTAAAACGAGTCCAATATAAGCATAACCTGAAAGGCCAATCAGCAAGGGTTGTCGGGGTTTTTGGTGTATGTTCTATGTTTTCTATATCTATGTGGGTTTTTCTAGTTTCTCTATTTCTAGGTTAGTTTTGGGACGACCTCCAATTAGAAGCACCTGGTTGTCGTTGCTTCTAATTGGAGGCCATATTTATATGGGTGTATTTTCTCTTGTGTTTGTGGGTGGTTGTTCTTTGTATAGTCTATAGTACCTTACAGGACTGTTTTTGTCATTGTTTTGGTCAAGTGTTTGTTTCTTTTCTTCAATAAAAGATGTTTCACATTCCCGCTGCAGTTTGGTCTGATCACTACAAAGCTTGTGACAGTGTGTATATACAGTTGAAGTCTGAAGTTTACATACACCTTAGCCAAATACATATGAACTCAGTTTCAGCTTTTAGTTTTCAGTGAAATAATATGTCTGTAAACAATTGTTGGAAAAATTACTTGTGTCATGCACAAAGTAGATGTCCTTATCGACTTGCTAAAACTATAGTTTATTAACAAGAAATGTGTTGGAGTTGTTGAAAAACGAGTTTTAAAATATTCCAACTTCAGTGTATGTAAACTTCCGATTTCAACTGTATGTGTGCATGTGTAGGGGGATTGCACCAGATCTGGAGGTGTGATGGGAATGTGTGGCAGTTTGGCCAACGCATGAGACAAATGTTGATCTGATAGGAGTTGATGGAGGGGGCCGGGCTGGGAGAGGGGGAGACGTGAGGGGAGGGTTGAAGAACGGGTCAATACCAGAGTGTGGCAGCAGGGTGCAGAACGCTTGATGAACGTTATTAATCTGTTAGCTGACGCGTGTCATCATTCACAGAGAACCCCGGTCAATAGGTGCTGCTACACTCGCCAGCACACCATGCAGAGAGGAGAGAGAGAGAGAGAGAGAGCCCAATCCCTGCTAAATGTAACTTTCTATCATGGATAAGTAGATGCCCAGAGTCGTAAGAAAAAGACGATATCATGCCTGACAGAAGGCAATAGACAGTTGTTTCATGGCTAACTCTTCTCAGTTGGGTTGTATTTGACTACCCAGCTAGGGCATTGCCCACAAAGAAAATAGCACTTTATTGCAATATTTGAGGGACACATTGTGTATCTTGCATTTTATTGGTATGACTGAATGGTCCAGATGCTTCTCTTATGCACAGAGATGCAGTGAAAGCCAAATTAATAGCCATTACGATTCACTAACATTTGGTAAGCTGCAAACAGATGGAGACAGAAGCTGTACAGACAGAGCACAACAAAGAAATCTACTGTAGAGTTGGACAAAGTGCACAGTACATCACAGAGAGAATGTCCTTGTAGTTAGAGAGCCAATGCATTTCCAATGCCGAAATGTTTTGTGGGGTTGAAAATTATGTGGAACAGATTAAAGTTACAACATTAAACATTTACACACAGTACACAGAGCAGACGAAAACAACCCAACTAAACAGGCTTGTCCTCACAAACACTCTTTGGTTGTCCTACACAATGCACACAGCAGCTACAATACAATTACGTGTGAATGGCAAACTGTTTAAGGTACTTTAACCATGGCTAAATGAAGGTAGGCCTATCTCCTTAGCTCCTTCTCCTGTCACACCCTGATCTGTTACACCTTTCTTGTGCTTGTCTCCAACCCCTCCAGGTGTCGCCTCTTTACCCCATTATCCCCTGTGCATTTATACCTGTGTTTTCAGTTTGTCTGTTGCAAGTTCGTCTTGTCTCGTCAAGCGTACTAGTGGTTTTTCCCGTACTCCAGTTTCTCGTTAGTTCCTGTTTTTCTTCTCCTGGTTTATGACCATTCTGCCTGCCCTGACCCTGAGCCTACCTGCCGTTCTGTTCTTTACGGACTCTGCCCTGGATTACTGACCTCTGCCTGCTCTTGACCTGTTGTTTGACTGCAGGCATCTGGGTCTTATCCTGAGGTCTAAAATCTCAGTTTCTCCCTCATCTCCCCCTCCACTCTCCCTTCGCTCCCCCATCCCTCTTCCGTCTCTCTCCCACCTCCCTATGTCTCTCCCCATCTCTCCCCTGTCTCTCCCCCATCTTTCTCTTTCCTCCATCTCACCTGTCTCCCGCATCTCTCCCTCTCGCCTTTCCCACCTCCCATCTCTCCCCTGTCTCTATCCTATCTCTCCCTCTCGCCTTTCCCACCTCCCCTATCTCTCCCTGTCTCTATCCCATCTCTCCCCCTCGCCTTTCCCACCTCCCCCGTCTCTCCCTGTCTCTTTCCCATTCTCCCCCTCGTCTTTCTCATCTCCCCGTCTCTCCCTGTCTCTTTCCCATCTCTCCCCCTTGCATTTCCTACTTCCCCCGTCTCTCCCTGTCTCTTTCCCATCTCTCCCCCATCGCTCCACACGCTGCATTTAAATAATCAATTAAGGGAGAACACGGTGTCTGACCTTTCTGGAGGAGGAAATAAAAGAGCACCTCTCGCTCCTGGGAACAGAATCATGAGGATAAGAAGGTTCTCTCTTTTTAAATACACTTACTGTATACACACTCTTAACCCAATTAGTTTTGTGGAATGAATGAACAGCCCATTCGGGTGACATTTAAGAGCCAATCATATGAGTGCAGTGAGTACTGCGTCGGCCACTGTACTGTATAAGATTGATAACCACCAGATGCAATAGAATCAGGTGACTTGTGTTCATACAGGGGCGCAACATTCAATGGGGACATGTCCCCCCCACTTCCAAAACCAAAGTTGCGCCCCTGCGTTCATATGTGACAGGACATATTTAACTAATGTCCACATATGTGACAGGACATATTTAACTAATGTTCACAGGCTGCTATCCATGTACTATAGTACTGCAACGTAGCCCTGATACAACACATGTAACTATGAGCTTTGGCCAAGGGGCACATATCACATTTTTATGTGCAAATCTGCCGTAGGTGCATGTACTGTATGTTTGTTATTTATACTGTGTGAGCTAGTGTGGAGTGATTCACAGAGTTTGGTTTGTTCCACAGTTAGCAGTTACACCCCCCCAACAAACACACTCAAACACACTGTGTTGTGTGTCAACAGACCACTGGGGGTCCATGAGGCTCCTTTCTCTGCCTGTGGTTCCCCACAGACTGGAGTCACACAGTGGCAGATGGCCAGGCCCCCGAGCCCCCAGCGCTCAGCAGTGCAGTGTGTGGGACGGGAGCCACCTGACAGTAAGAAGCTAGGACACACACACACACACACACACACACACACACACACACACACACACACACACACACACACACACACACACACACACACACACACACACACACACACATATGGCCACCTGCATGGGTGGAATGAGCTAATCTGCCCTGACAGACATAGTTAGAGGTGAAGACACACACTAATGTGTTACTACATCAAGTCTCTGTCTTGACAAACACAGGGAAGCAGGGATGAGGCAACACACACAGAGAGTGCCAACTGTGCCAGCACATGAGACACAGAAGGGCAAAGGCATGCGCCACCCAAGGCAGGGAGAGACTGAGGAGCCTAGCAGGAGTGAACAGGTAGGCATAAAGGCCGCCCCTTTTTCCCCCATCTACCCACCATATCAGGTGGCATCGCTAGCACAGATTAACACTCTGATGTGCAGATAGCCTTGTAACACATGCTCCCCCCCACCCCTATAGACAACAGATTTCCACCTCATAATTTCCATTCTATCACTGTGGATGTGTGAAGTGTGTATGGATGCACAGGAGTGATCCAGGCCAGGATTAGCTTCACTATCTGGGATGGAAATCGGGTGTGGGGGGGGTGGAGGGTGGAAGGCCCAGGGCGGTGACTAGGGCTGAGGGAAGGGGAGGGCAGGGGTGTTCAGGGGAATTAATGTGCGGCAGGGTAAAGGGTTGAACATATGAAGAGTTCATAGAGAGAAGCCAGGTGTTGGTGTAACTCTGGCAGGGTGCGATAATACACACGTGAAAAAGCAGAGATTGGAGATTTCCTAATTTGTACTTGAGCAAATACAAACACTGCATTATATATTACGGATAAGAGCATCTGGGGAATTCCATAATAAAGGTATTGACTCAGATTTCTAACATAAAATGTATGCCAAACAAAAACCATTGATTTCAAAGTTTAACGAACCATACAACTCTATGTATAAGGACTACTTTTAACAATTTACAACGAAGATTTTACTAAAAAAACATGGAACTTTTCAGATGCACAGGTTGGGAACAGAATTTTGGTAAAATCTCCCTCAGTTTTTTACAGTATGTGTCTACGTTTTCCAAAAACTGTAGTTAAATAATGTATCTGGCCCCAATGAAGACTCATTGATAACTGCAGAAATAATGGGCTGTCAACTATGACATGACACATTGACTTAGAGAAAATATAGTTTGGTTATTGAACTACAGTAAGTGAAGTGGATTTACACCCCGTAACGGAGTTACAGTAATGGAATTGCATCATGGGTCCCTGATCTGTACTACACAGAAAGGCATAATTATGGATATGAATGTCATTCTTCTCATTTCACAACTTTCGGACATCACAGACTGACCAAATTTCAACTATTTTCAACATCCATGGATATCTTGTGTCTGTCAGTGCTCAGTGGGTGAGAATGCTGATTACAGTAAATGGAAAGAGAGGGGGCTCATTGGTATGTGTCAGTAAAAGGTGGGAGAGGTGACATTAACTGGAGAGTTAAAGAGAGAGGCAGAGTGAGAGATAGAGAGAGGGAAGAGTTGTCCACACTCAGACTGTTTTAACTGTTTTGGGTTACCAGACAACAGAAAGACAAAACAGTTATGAGCTGAACATAACAGTACGCCAGTGGGATGGAGGACAGTAGCAGGTGACCCAACTGTGGTTTTTGACTATTATGATTTCCCATTGTAGCCAATTCAGTTGCAGTAATTCCGTTACTGATTTTTGGGTAATTCCATTATCAATTTAGAAACAGAATTACAAGTTTTAATTGATATCCGGAAAATCACTATAACTACGTATATAATTGGTAGGTCTACCATTACTTGTTACTTCTGTGAACTTTTATCATCCTCCCTCCTCATGAGGGAGAGAAATTTGAAAATATCTTAAAGATATTTTGGTTTTTGGTAACAGAATTGCAAGGTACAAGTCAATATTTCTTAAACTTACAGAAGGTAAACATTTCTCCAAAAGGAAATATGTGTTGATATTAGTTGGCAGGGGTCTTTACTTTTAAGAGTTTTTTTCTGGTAGATGTTTTTTAAGAGCCTTTTTCTAAATTCTACATTTGTTCTTCAGATTCAGTAGCATAGAGATATACAGTGAGGGAAAAAAACATTTGATCCCCTGCTGATTTTGTACGTTTGCCCACTGACAAATAAATGATCAGTCTATAATTTTAATGGTAGGTTTATTTGAACAGTGAGAGACAGAATAACAATTTTAAAAAATCCAGAAAAACGCATGTCAAAAATGTTATAAAATGATTAGCATTTTAATGAGGGAAATAAGTATTTGACCCCTCTGCAAAACATGATTTAGTACTTGGTGACAAAACCCTTGATGGCAATCACAGAGGTCAGACGTTTCCTGTAGTTGGCCACCAGGTTTGCACACATCTCAGGTGGGATTTTGTCCCACTCCTCTTTGCCAATCTTCTCCAAGTCATTAAGGTTTCGAGGCTGACATTTGGCAACTCGAACCTTCAGCTCTCTCCACAGGTTTTCTATGGGATTAAGGTCTGGAGACTGGCTAGGCCACTCCAGGACCTTAACCTGTTATGGATAGCGGGCAGTCTTTTCACGGCCGGATAAAAAACGTACCCGATTTAATCTGGTTATTACTCCTGCCCAGAAACTAGAATATGCATATCATTATTTGATTTGGATAGAAAACACCCTAAAGTTTCTAAAACTGTTTGAATGGTGTCTGTGAGTATAACAGAACTCATATGGCAGGCCAAAACCTGAGAAGATTCCATACAGGAAGTGCCCTCTCTGACCATTTCTTGTGCTTCTATAGCCCCTTTGTATGGAAAATAGAGGATCTCTGCTGTAACATGACACTTTCTAAGGCTCCCATAGGCTCTCAGAAGGCGCCAGAACGTTGAATGATGACTCTGCAGTCCCAGGCTGAAAAACAGTAGCGCATTTGGATAGTGGTCGATCTGAGCACAATGACACGGGCGTGCGTGTGCATGTGACACTCAATTTTCAACTTTCAGTCTTTGAACGAAAACAAGGTCTCCCGGTCTGAATATTATCGCTATTTTACGAGAAAAATCGCATAAAAATTGATTTTAAACAGCGTTTGACATGCTTCGAAGTACGGTAATGGAATATTTAGCATTTTTTTCCCACGATATGCACCGGCGCGTCACCCTTCGGATAGTGTCCTGTTAGGGCTAGGGGGCAGTATTTACACGGCCGGATAAAAAACATACCCGATTTAATCTGGTTATTACTACTGCCCAGAAACTAGAATATGCATATAATTATTGGCTTTGGATAGAAAACACCCTAAAGTTTCTAAAACTGTTTGAATGGTGTCTGTGAGTATAACAGAACTCATATGGCAGGCAAAAACCTGAGAAGATTCTGTACAGGAAGTGCCCTCTCTGACCATTCCTTGGGCTTCTTGACTCTTTTTATTGAAAACTTAGGATCTTTGCTGTAACGTGACACTTCCTACGGCTCCCATAGGCTCTCAGAACCCGGGAAAAAGCTGAATGATGTCGAGGCAGCCCCTGGCTGAAAAACATTAGCGCCTTTGGTAAGTGGTCTATCAGAGGACAATGAGACTGAGGCGCGTGCACGAGGCGACCCCATGTTTTTATTTTCTCTCTCTTTGTACTAAAACACAGATTCCCGGTCAGAATATTATTGCTTTTTTACGAGAAAAATGGCATAAAAATTGATTTTAAACAGCGGTTGACATGTTTCGAAGTACGGTAATGGAATATTTAGATTTTTTTTGTCACGAAACGCGTCGGGCGCGTCACCCTTCTTTACACTTCGGATAGTGTCTTGAACGCACGAACAAAACAGAGGATATTTGAACATAACTATGGATTATTTTGAACCAAACCAACATTTGTTATTGAAGTAGAAGTCCTGGGAGTGCATTCTGACGAAGAACAGCAAAGGTAATAACATTTTTCTTATTGTAAATCTGACTTTGGTGAGTGCCTAACTTTTTGGGTGTCTAAATAGCTAGCCCCGTGATGCCGGGCTATCTACTTAGAATATTGAAAAATGTGCTTTCACCGAAAAGCTATTTTAAAATCGGACATAGCGATTTTATCTATAATTCTTAAAATAATTGTTATGTTTTTTGTGAATGTTTATCGTGAGTAATTTAGTAAATTCACCGGAAGTATGCTAGTTCTGAACGTCACATGCTAATGTAAAATGCTGGTTTTTGATATAAATATGAACTTGATTGAACAAAACATGCATGTATTGTATAACATAATGTCCTAGGCGTGCCGACGTGGATAACAATATCTCTATACTCTCTACACTCGCCAGTTTTTGCTTTAGCCAGCACCGTCTTTAGATTAGCCTTAACGTCGGTAGCCCTGCCCCCTGGTAAACAGTGTATGATCGCTGGATGATTAGTTTTAAGTCTAATACTGCGGGTAATGGAGTCGCCAATGACTAGGGTTTTCAATTTGTCAGAGCTAATGGTGGGAGCCATCGGCGTCTCAGACCCCACAACGGGAGGAGTAGAGACCAGAGAAGTCTCGGCCTCCGACTCCGACTCGCTTAATGGGGAGAACCGGTTGAAAGTTTCTGTCGGCTGAATAAGCAACACCGGTTGAGCATTCCTACAGCGTTTCCCTCCAGAAGCCATGAGAAAGTTGTCCGGCTGCGGGGACCGTGCGAGGGGGTTTATACTAACGTTACTATCTGTACTTACTGGTGGCACAGACGCTGTTTCATCCTTTCCTACACTGAAATTACCCTTGCCTAACGATTGCGTCTGAAGCTGGGCTTGTAGCACAGCTATCCTTGCCGTAAGGCGATCGTTCTCCTGTATATTATAAGTACAACGACTGCAATTAGAAGGCATCATGTTAATGTTACTTAGCTTCGGCTGTTTGAAGTCCTGACGAACCATGTCCAGATAAAACCTCCGGGGTGAAAAAGTTGAATGAAAAAAGTTGAGTGAGGGAAAAAGTAAAAATATACGGTAATGAAAAAGTAAAAACCGTCAGGTAGCAAAGTAAGATCGGCAACAAAACGCACAGCAGCGTAAACAAGTCTGCAAGTTGTGACCGGAAACAGGAGCTTACCCATCAAAGGTTAGTGCTGCATTTAGCTGTGGTTTGGGTTTATGTGACATTATATGCTAGCTTGAAAAATGGGTGTCTGATTATTTCTGGCTGGGTACTCTGCTGACATAATCTAATGTTTTGCTTTCGTTGTAAAGCCTTTTTGAAATCGGACAGTGTGGTTAGATTAACGAGAGTCTTGTCTTTAAAATGCTGTAAAATAGTCATATGTTTGAGAAATTGAAGTAATAGCATTTCTAAGGTATTTGAATAATGCGCCACGGGATTCCACTGGCTGTTACGTAGGTAGGACGAAATCGTCCCACTGGCCCTAGAGAGGATATTGGCGAGGCGTTCCGCTAGCGGCACATCTAGATGTAAGAGGTTAATGTACTTCTTCTTGAGCCACTCCTTTGTTGCCTTGGCCATGTGTTTTGGGTCATTGTCATGCTGGAATACCCATCCACGACCCATTTTCAATGCCCTGGCTGAGGGAAGGAGGTTCTCACCCAAGATTTGATGGTACATGGCCCCGTCCATCGTCCCTTTGATGCGGTGAAGTTGTCCTGTCCCCTTAGCAGAAAAACCCCCCCAAAGCATAATGTTTCCACTTCCATGTTTGATGGTGGGGATGGTGTTCTTGCGGACCTTGCGGGCGCTGCAGGATTTCAGTCCTTCACGGCGTAGTGTGTTACCAATTGTTTTATTGGTGACTATGGTCCCAGCTGCCAAATAGATCATTGACAAGATCCTCCCGTGTAGTTCTGGGCTGATTCCTCACCATTCTCATGATCATTGCAACTCCACGAGGTGAGATCTTGCATGGAGCCCCAGGCCGAGGGAGATTGACAGTTCTTTTGTGTTTCTTCCATTTGCGAATAATCGCACCAACTGTTGTCACCTTCTCACCAAGCTGCTTGGCGATGGTCTTGTAGCCCATTCCAGCCTTGTGTAGGTCTACAATCTTGTCCTTGACATCCTTGGAGAGCTATTTGGTCTTGGCCATGATGGAGAGTTTGGAATCTGATTGATTGATTGCTTCTGTGGACAGGTGTCTTTTATACAGGTAACAAACTGAGATTAGGGGCACTCCCTTTAAGAGTGTGCTCCTAATCTCAGCTCGTTACCTGTATAAAAGACACCTGGGAGCCAGAATTCTTTCTGATTGAGAGGGGGTCAAATACTTATTTCCCTCATTAAAATGCAAATCAATTTATAACATTTTTCACATGCGTTTTTCTGGGTTATTTTGGTTGTTATTCTGTCTCTCACTGTTCAAATAAACCTACCATTAAAATTATAGACTGATCATTTCTTTGTCAGCGGGCAAACGTACAAAATCAGCAGGGGATCAAATACTTTTTTCCCTCACTGTTGATGTGCACACAAACAAACAACCACGCACAACCTCCCTCCCTCCCTCCGTCTCTCTCTTTCCATGTCCCGACTCTCTGCGTCCACCCCCCCCCCCCCCCCCCACCCCCCCCCCCCCTTCTCCACCTGTAATTTCCTCTTTCCTCAGGTCTGGAGTGTAATGAAGCCGACAGAGAACAACAAGTGTATTATCACCAGAACACTGCAAGCCTTTTCTTCTGCCACGTTTATCTGACCACCGCTCTACCTCCTTCCCCCAAACATGGCACTGGCAGCTAATCTATCAGTTTATCACTGCTACTTCATCACCGTGACTCCTGGCAGCTAAATACAAGCTTCCAAATCCTGCTACTACACACACACACATCTGCAGTGTTGTGAAGCGTGGGCGAGCGGTGTGTATCGGGTAAACAGGTGCAGCCTGGGGCAAAGCTCTATAAAGCTGCTGCTTCTCATGGAGAGCCCTGGCTTAGTGTGCACTGCTGGGACCATGGGTGACACGTGTGTGTGTGTGTGTGTGTGTGTGTGTGTGTGTGTGTGTGTGTGTGTGTGTGTGTGTGTGTGTGTGTGTGTGTGTGTGTGTGTGTGTGTGTGTGTGTGTGTGTGTGTGTGTGTACAGCAGTTGCAAACATTTTCCAATTGAGGCGGTACTGCCAGCAAACCATTTTGACAAACCAACTGGAATTTTAATATGTTTCTATGTTACAGAGCATGGTGCTCTAACAATGGAGATGATGCTGCCATGGCCTTTCCATGGGCTAATGTAGAGATCTGACACTATACGCCTCAATGTGATGACAGCCTCTCTGAAGGGCCAATCTCCCAGGTGACAGGCTAACCACATGTCTCAGACACATGGTGCCAACAATAACTACCACACAACAAGGTAGTCAGGAAAGAGAGGAGAGTGGAAGAGAGAAGAGGAGAGAGGAAGAGAGAAGAGGAGAGGAGAAGAGAGGAGAGAAGAAGAGAGTGGAAGAGAAGAGAGAAGAGGAGAGGGGAAGAGAGGAGAGAAGAGGGGTAGAGAGGAGATAAGAGGAGAGTGGAAGAGAGGAGAGAAAAGGAGAGGGGTAGAGAGGAGAGAAGAGGAGAGGGGTAGAAAGGAGAGGGGAAGAGAAGAGAGAAGAGGAGAGGGGAAGAGAAGAGAGAAGAGGAGAGGGGTAGAGAGGAGAGAAGAGACGAGGTGTAGAGAGGAGATGTAAGGGTGCATGCTGGTGGCAGGGAAGTCGGGCACAGGAGATCGAACTTGGTATAAAACGGAGCAGTTTAATAAGTGCTCAAAAACTCAGAAAAACAAAATATCTAAAATAATACAAGTGGGTACAAAACCCGTCGCACACCAGAAAATATCTTGCACATAGCTTACAAACAAACAATCACCGACAAGGACAATGAGGGGGAACAGAGGGTTAAATACACAACATGTAATGAATGGGATTGGAACCAGGTGTGATACAAGACAAGACAAAACCAATGGAAAATGAAAAGAGGATCAGCGATGGCTAGAAGGTCGGCGACTTCGACCGCCGAATGCCGCCCGAACAAGGAGAGGGACCAACCTCGGCGGAAGTCGTGACAGGAGAGAGGAGTGGAAGAGAGGAGAGAAGAGGAGAGAGAGAGAGGAGTGGAAGTGAGGAGAGAAGAGGAGAGTGGAAGAGAAGAGAGAGGAGGAGAGAAGAGGAGAGGAGAAGAAGAGAGAAGGGGAGAGTGGAAGAGAGGAGAGAAGAGGAGAGGGGTAGAGAGGAGAGAAGAGGAGAGGGGTAGAGAGGAGAAAAGAGGAGAGGGGTAGAGAGGAGAGAAGAGGAGAGGGGAAGAGACAGGAAGGGGGAGGATAGAGATAGCAGAGAAGTAAGAAAACCATTGAATGAGAAGAGAAACGTGAGAAAGAGAAAGACAGGTAGAAAAAGAGGTAAGGGAGAAGTGAGAAGCAGGAATGAGAGAGAGAGCATAGAATGCAAGGAAAGGGTGAGCTAAGAAAGGAACAGGAAAAAAACAGGTAGCTGAAGAGAAGGGAAAGAGGGAGGAGCGGGTGAGGTAGCAGAACAAGAAATCGAGCGAGTGGGGAAAGAGAGAGATGCCTGGCAGGCCTGCAGATGTCTGGCAGTGATGTTCGAGGCAGGCAGGCAGCAGTGTAGAGTGGAGGGAGAAGGAGAGGGAAAGGGAGCAGCGGTGTGGTGGCTGCCAGACAGCGGCTAAGTGATTAGGGACGTGCAGCGTAACCCTGCGCCATATTTAGCCACAGCGGGGCGCTGGGGACCCAGCGCTCTCATGGAGGGCCCGCACCAGATGTTGGGAACTGTTGTGGCATGCGTGGTGGAGCATGATGGCAGCGGGGTGGCACAGCAAGCCTGGGTTCCTGCAAGGATAACAGTTTGTTTCCCCCGGCCTCCCTCCACCACAGAGATGGAGACAGAGATAGACACATACAGTACATTCTCTCTCTCTTATCCCTCTCCTCTCCCTACAGATGCTACGCTAACAAGTGTCCCCATTTGTAATCCCTACTTCGTCTCCTCATCCCCCCCCTCTCTCTCTCTCTCTTTCTCTCTCTCTCTCTCTCTCTCTCTCTCTCTCCTCTCTCTCTCTCTCTCTCTCTCTCTCTCTCTCTCCTTCTCCCTCTCCAGGATGGTCTGCCAGGGTCTGACCAAGATAAAGTTTTGACTGGCAGGACCATTTGTTTTAATCAGGTGTTTGCAGATGCTTCCCTGACCTCCATTAGTTACAATTTTAATTTAAATTAACCCCCACTACTACCCCAATTAACCCTCCTCCCCCTTGCGAGTGCACACAACACTCCCAGCATCTGTTCAAGGGGACCGGGGTCGGGTGAGCCGAGTGAGGAGAGTTGGGCACAGCGTGACCACAGACGGTGACACCGTTCGGTTCGTTGCCACTGGAGAGAGAGAGGTGGATATCACGTTGAGTACACACTGACTGTTCCGGGCTCTCCATTTGGCCCCGGGTGGTCTTCTCTTTCTACCTTGTCCCTGAGCACCACTACAGAGGGCTCAGTCTGGGCCAGCGGGAGGGAGAGAGGGAAAGATGGAGAGAAGGTGGGAGGGAGACGGTGAGATGGTGATAATTACACTGTGGTTCATATCTTAAGCTATCCTTCTTCAGATGAGACTGAAAAGGAGCGTAGCCCAGAGCATGCATGGGTTTTCTAGTCTGTGGGGACTTAGGTGGGAGAGGCTGTTATTCAGCTGTCCTCCTATACTGGTACAGATGTTGTGTAGGTAGATGGCAGGTGGATTTGTTTATCCTCTCTCCCTGCATCACCAAACGGGTGGGGTGCCGTCCCCCTCAGCCCGCATCATTCCAGCTCACCAGATGGGTGGGGTGCCATCCCACTCAGCCCCGCATCATTCCAGCTCACCAACCCTGCCTTGAGCACATGATATACTAGCGGGGGGTACACCATGCCAACTTTGAGACAACAGTGGACCCCTTCACTGCCCTCCCCTTCACCTGTGTCCCCTTCCTCAAGTCTTCAAATCAAATCAATCAAATTTATTGGTCAAATACACATGGTTAGCAGATGTTATTGCGAGTGTTGCAAAATGCTTATGCTTCTAGATCCGACATTGTAGCAGTATCTAACAGGTAATATCTAACAATTCCACAACAAAACCTAATATCTAACAAATTCCATAACAAAACCTAATATCTAACAAATTCCACAACAAAACATAATACAATCTAGTAAAGGAATGGGATAAGAATATATATATATGGATGAGCTGTGACAGAGTGGCTAAGATGCAATAGATTGTGTAGTATAGAGTACATACATTTTAGTCATTTAGCAGACACTCTTATCCAGAGCAACATGGTGAACGCATACATTTGATAGATTTTCTTTTTTGTACTGGCCCCCCATGGGAATCGAACCCACAACCCTGGCGTTGCACACACCATGCTGGAGTTGCAAAGACCCTGCTCTACCAACTGAGCCACAGGGACATACATATGAAATAAGTAATGTGAGATATGTAAACATTCTTAAAGTGGCATTATCAAACTGACTAGTGTTCCATTTATTAAAGTGGCCAATAATATTACATCGGTAGGTAGGTATCCACCTCTGTGTTAGTGATGGCTGTTTAACAATCTGATGCCCTTGAGATAGAAGCTGTTTTTCAATCTGTCCCAGCGTGTAAGTGTCCTGGAGGGCATGTAGTTTGCCCCCAGTGATGAATTGTGCAGACTGCACCACCTTCTGGAGAGCCCTGTGGTTGTGGGCGGTGCAGTTGCCGTACCTGGCGGTGATGCAGCCCGACAGGACGCTCTCGATTGTGCACCTGTAAAAGTTAGTGAGGGTTTTCGGTGATAAGCCACATTTTTTCAGCCACCTGAGGTTGAAAAGGCGCTGTTGCGGCTTCTTCACCACGCTGTCTGTGTGCGTGGACCATTTCAGATTGTCGGTGATATGTACACCGAGGTACTTAAATCTTTCCACCTCTACTGCTGTCCCATCGATGTGGATAGAGGGGTGCTCCCTTGGCTGTTTCCTGAAGTCCACGATCATCTCTTTTGTTTTGCTGACATTGAGTGAGAGGTTATTTTCCTGACACCACACTCCGAGGACCTTCACCTCCTCCCTGAAGGCTGTCTCATCATTGTTGGTAATCAAGCCTACGACTGTTAAGTCATCTGCAAACTTGATGATTGAGTTGGAGGCATGCATGGCCATGCATTCATGGGTGAACAGGGAGTACAGGAGGGGGCTGAGAACACACCCTTGTGGGACTCCAGTGTTGCGGATCAGCAGAGTGGAGATGTTGTTTCCTACCTTCACCACCTGGGGGCGGCCTGTCAGTAAGTCCAGGACCAAGTTGCACAGGGCGGGGTCGAGACCCAGGGTCTCGAGCTTAATGACGAGTTTGGAGGGTACTATGGTGTTAAATGCTGAGCTGTAATCGATGAACAGCATTCTTACATAGGTATTCCGCTTGTCCAGATGGGTTAGGGCAGTGTGCAGTGTGATTGCGATTGCGTCGTCTGTGGACCTATTGGGGTGGTAAGCAAATTGAAGTGGGTTTAGGGTGACAGGTAAGGTGAAGGTGATATGATCCTTGACTAGTCTCTCAAAGCACTTTATGATGACAGATGTGAGTGCTATGGGGCGACAGTCATTTAGTTCAGTTACCTTGGCTTTCTTGGGAACAGCAACAATGGTGGCCATCTTGAAGCATGTGGGGACAGCAGACTGAGATAGGGACTGATTCAATATGTCCGTAAACACACCAGCCAGCTGGTCTGCGCATGCTCTGAAGACACGGCTAGGGATGCCGTCTGGGCCATCAGCCTTGCAAGGGTTAACATGTTTAAATGTGGAGAGCGCACAGTCTTTGGTAGAGGTTAGCGTTGGTGGCACTGTATTGTCCTCAAAGCTCGCAAAGAAGTTGTTCAATTTGTCTGGAAGCAAGAGGTCGATGTACGCGACGGGGCTGGTTTTCTTTTTTTAATCCGTGATTGTCTGTTGACCCTGCCACATATGTCTTGTGTTTGAGCCGTTAAATTGCGACTCCACTTTGTCGCTATACTGACACTTTGCATGTTTGATTGCCTTACGGTGGGAATAACTACACTGTTTGTATTCGGCCATATTCCCAGTTGCCTTGCGATGATTAAAAGCAGTGGCGCGATTTTTCAGTTTTGCTCGAATGCTGCTATCAATCCACAGTTTCTGGTTAGGGAAGGTTTTAATAGTCACAGTGGGTACAACATCTCCTATACACTTCCTTACAAACTCGTTCACCCCAGCTACAATAAGTGCAGCCTCAGGATATATGCTTTCCAGTTTGTAGTTCCTTGATGGCCGTCTTAGTATCCACATGCGGGGGGATATACATGGCTGTGACAATAATGGAGGAGAGTTCTCTTGGGAGATAATATGGTCGGCATTTGATTGTGAGGAATTCTAGGTTAGGTGAACAAAAGGACTTGAGTTCCTGTGTATGTTGTTACAATTACACCATGAGTCGTTAATCATAAAACATACACCCCCGCCCTTCTTCTTACCGGAGAGATGTTTATTCCTGTTGGCGCCATACACTGAAAATCCCATTGGCTGTAATGACTCCGACAGCATGTCCGAAGCTAGCCATGTTTCCGTGAAACAGAGTATGTTATAATCCCGGATATCTCTTTGGAAAGCAACTCTTGCCATAACTTCGTCAACTTTCTTAACTAGGGACCGGACATTAGCAAGTAATATAGTCAGAAGCGGTGGGTGGTGTGCACGCATCTGAAGCCTCACTTGAAGACCGCTCCGCCACCCTCTCCTACGGCGGCGCAGTTTTGGGTCGGCCTCTGGAATCAGTTCGAATGCCCTGGGAGGTGCAGAAAAAGGATCCGCTTTGGGAAAGTCGTATTCCTGGTCGTAGTGCTGGTTGTGCTGGTAAGTTGACGTCTCTCTGATATCCAATAGATCTTCCCAGGTGTATATAATAACACTTAAGGTTTTCTGGGCTAACAATGTAAGAAATAATAAATTAAAAATCTAAGGAATAGAAGCGAAGCTGCCATCTCTATTAGCGCCATCTTTACTATTCCGGAATGGGGTGGGGTGGGCGGGTACTGAACATTGAGAAGGGGTGAGCAAGGGTACTGAACAGGGAGATGGAGTTAGGGAGGGAGGGTACTGAACAGGGAGAAGGGGTGAGGGAGGGAGGGTACTGAACAGGGTGAAGGGGTGAGGTAGGGTGCTGAACAGGGATAAAAGGTGAGGTAGCGTTCTGAGCAGGGAGAAGGGGGAGGGAGGGTACTGAATAAGGAGAAGGGGGAGGGTGCTGAAAAGGGAGAAGGGGGGAGGTAGGGTACTGAACAGGGAGAAGGGGGAGGGAGGGAGGGTATTGAACAGAGAGAAGGGGTGAGAGAGGGAGGGTTCTGAACAGGGAGAAGGGGGAGGGAGGGAGGTAGGGTACTGAACAGGGAGAAGGGAGGGTGAGGGTACTGAACAGGGAGAAGGGGGGAAGGTACTAAACAGGGAGAAGGGGTGAGCGAGGGTTCTGTACAGGGATAAGGGGTGAGCGAGAGTACTGAACAGGGAGAAGGGTGAGGGAAGGAGGGTACTGAACAGGGAGACGGGTGAGGTAGGGTCCTGAACAGGGAGAAGGGGTGAGGTAGGGTACTGTATGGGGAAAAGGGGAGAGGGAGGGAGGGTACTGAACAGGGAGAAGGGGTGAGTTAGGGTACTGAATGGGGAAAAGGGGAGAGGGAGGGATATTACGGTGTCCTGTAAAGGACAAAAGGATTAACCCCACCTAACCCTCCCAGCCCCCAGCACAGTCTGTCTAGGGACCAGAGACTCAGAGTGGAGGGTATGGAGGGGGTGTGGGGTGATGGGGTGAGAGGTCGGGGGACAGACCCTAGGTGGGCTATGCCCTTGTGCAAGGTGCTTCATCTGAACTGCATACCCTCAGCTCCAGGTCCTAACTATAGGCAATACAACAATGTAGTCAGGAGAGGCCAGTATGTTTCTGAATAAATTGTATATTACAGCATTAAACACCACCTTAACAAATGGTCCAGGAGGAGATTGCGATTTCAAATAAACATAATTGAAACAACATCATTAAACAAAGAAGTAAATGGTACTGTATATAGTGACTGAGCAAAGGAGTGGTGAATATTCACTGTCAGTAAGAAATAGCTTATCTAAACCCTATAACCCCTGATCCAAGTCTGATAAACCTTGCCTGTCTGGCGAAGCTGGTACATGCTAACTCGTTCATTGGTGGACGAATAGTCTGTTTGTCTGTATGGTCACAATACCCCTTCCTCACGCCTGTAAAATAAATTACACTTCCTTTTTAATACGTTAACCTACCTGCAAAAATGTCCCAGTTTCGGAATCCCAATCAGGGGCTTCCATCGCGCTGGCCACATCCATCGGGGGAACAAATTACAGTGGGGATTAGGATTGGGAGGAATAACCCCAGTGTTTTATCAGCAAGGCCATGTACCAGCACAGAGCGAGCTGCTTATATTTCAGGTAAACATAATCCAGATTCTGCTCTCCGGGGGTAGATTCAATTAAGATACAGGACAACTTTGTTAATGCGGCCGTATCTTAATACCCCTGCTATGGCTGGTAATTAATCTAGGTTTAGGGGTGGAGCTAAACTAGGAGCCAGGGACAGGAACAGAGAAGGATTATACTAGTGCTGTTTCTGCTGTTTCTGCTATTTCTGCTGTTGCTTCTGTTGCTTTCGTTGCTGCTGTTACTGATGTTGGTGCTGTTGCTGATGTTGCAGCTGTTGCTGATGGTGCTGATGATGGTGCTGTTGCTGCTGTTGCTGATGGTGCTGATGTTGTTGCTGTTGCTGATGTTGCTGCTGTTGCTGCTGATGTTGCTGCTGTTGCTGCTGATGTTGCTGCTGTTGCTGCTGCTGTTGCTGCTGTTGCTGCTGTTGCTGATGATGGTGCTGTTGCTGCTGTTGCTGATGTTGCTGATGTTGCTGATGATGGTGCTGTTGCTGCTGTTGCTGATGTTGCTGATGATGGTGCTGTTGCTGCTGTTGCTGCTGTTGCTGCTGTTGCTACTGCTGAGGTTGCTGATGATTGTGCTGTTGCTGCTATTGCTGCTGCTGATGTTGCTGTTTCTGTTGTTGTTGCTGCTATGGCTACTATGGCTGGGCCTGGCAGAATACTATAGAGAGGTGTGTCTGTATTATGTTGATCCTGGGCTCCACTGTGTATGGTGACTTCCTTTCTGCTGGACATTCCATCAATGTTACAGTCATTGGTATATGTGCTTGATTAAAGGCAACAGAGGCCATTATGAGATGTGTATCCAGTATTATTTGACCATCAATGGTAGGGAGGGACCCGACACCTTTAACCCCAGGAGTTGGTCATCAGCACAACAACCACCTCACTGGATCTCCAGACAGCCACTCCCATATCCCATGGACATGTGATGAGGCGAACAGAGTGACTACGTTCTTCTCTCTGGATGTCAGTACAGTATGTACCCACTGGGCACAGAGGTCATTTCAACATCTAGTTTTGATATAGGTTTGGTTGAGTTGTCAACTAATGTGAATTCAACATGAAATCAACCAAAAATTGTTGCCTTGTTATTGGATTAAGGTTAAAAGTAAAGTGAAAAAAATAATTATCTTACGTTGATGACTTTTTGCAAATCCAAGTTTTGCAAATTGATTCAATGTAATCACATAGAATTGTTTTTGTTCAAATGACATGGAAACAACGTTGATTAAACCAGTTTTTGACCAGTGTGTATTGACAGTGACTGGTATTAGAACAGGACATTAAACATGGATCCGTGGAGGGGAGGGCTCTGTGGCTCTGTGGACTGAAGCCCTGGTAGACCACAGAGATTCTGAGTCTTATTCAGATGATTTGCTGCAGATGCTTGTCCTTGAAGAAAGGGAATTAGAGGCCGCACCAAGTCAAAGGGAAAGGAGGGATAGAGAGAAGAGGGATAGAGAGGTAAAAAGGCAAAGCCCGAGTTGTTCACAGGGAGGCTGATGTAACGAAGCACTGACTCTGACAAAAGTGTAACCATGGGACAAAGCAGACAATCCCCTCTTCAGGAAACAGAGATCAAAGTGGATTTAAGTAGTCAGGACTTGTTCCATGCAATTCAACAGCTAGGCATCCAGCTCTACTTTACTTTTTATCTCCATGTTGAGTTTTTAGCTCCCAGCGCGACTTGAGACAGAGCATCAGAGCTTCGGCACAAGGCTTGAACAGCTTGAACAGTGTTCCCGGGAAGCATTGGAATTACCATTAAAAATTGAATGTCCTTGGAAAAGCGTGGGATTTTGTTAGAAGGTGATCATGATAAACATTTCTTACAGTGAAAGAATGCTCAATGCTTTTGTTCTCTCAAGGCCTCAAATTCCTCTTAGTCCATACTTAAAACAGTAATTTTGGCCATTTCTAAATGATTGCTTCTATCTCAAACTTTATATTGTGAGTGGAGCTTCCCTTTTCGCTGCTGTTTTTGTCTTCATCCTAATAGTCCTCATCATCCTCACAGAAGACATATGGACAAACCCTGCAACCTACTATTGAACTGTGATCACATACTGTACGTACCATACGCGCAGACATTGTCCATACCCTCATTTACTACGACATTCTTTCTGCAGCTACAACGTTCTATATGGAAAAGAAAAAGGAAAGATAATATACAGTTGTTCCAATAGGAAGCTATGAGGACAAGTTTCCACCGACATGGAGCAGCAGAAGATTAGACATCTCCAGGGAGAACGAGTGTGTTCACCACCTAATAACAGTTGGGAGAGAGTAAGAGCGTGTACCGTTCGTATTGACAACACGAAAGATAGAGGAGTGGGAGGTTAGAGGCATGCAGGAGGAACACATCTCTGTGCGTAGACAGCAATAAATAGATATGGAGGGGAAAGACTGATAGAGACAGAAAGAATAAAGAATGAAGAGAGAATAATCGAGGCATTACCAGAATGCAGAACCACACAGAGCCAGAAAGAAGATGGGAAGGAGAGAGGAGAGGACAGAGGAGATGAGGGAAGAGGGACAGGGTAATTTATTATTTGTCTTGTTTTTACAAACGCCGTTCTCAGAGACATTCAATTTATTCCCGAGTGCCGGAGCAGCGGCTTCTTGGCATGAGGGGATGTCACGTCAGCACCATGGAGAGACATATGCCTGTCCAACAGCATTACAACCCCTCAGAGTCCCTACAACCTTCACATGAGACAGAGAGAGAGAGAGAGAGAGAGCAGGGGTGGAGGGGGAGAGAGAGAGAGAGAGAGAGAGGAGAGAGGAGAGAGGGGAGAGAGAGATGGTCTGGGCCTAAACCACACAAAAACAACACGTGACACTAGGGTACACAAAGCTTTTACTATCTCGTCCTGCAATATACAAGGTCTGAGGTCATCGGCTTTGGGCCTAAAGAGCAGGAACCCAGACTTCTTCAAAGAAATTGGAAATACATCCTACAAAAAAACATGATATAAAGGAGACGGACCCACTGGTTGCCCTCTAAGTTACAGAGAGCTGGTAGTCCCATCCACCAAACTAGAGCAGACCTAAACCACTCTATTAAATTAGTCAAAACAGGAACATTTTACATCTGGCTAGAAATTAATAAGTAAATGATCTCAACTGAGAAAAATGTCCTCATGTGTGCTACCTATATCCACGCAATAAAATCCCCATACTTTAACTTCTTCGGGCTAGGGGCAGTATTCGGAAGTTTGGATGAATGAGGTGCCCAAAGTAAACTGCCTGTTATTCTGGCCCAGAAGCTAGGATGTGCATATAATTGGTAGTATTTGATAGGAAACACTCTAAAGTTTCCAAAACTGTTAAAATAATGTCTGTGAGTATAACAGAACTGATATGGCAGGTGAAAAGCCAAGGACAATCCATCCAGATTTTTTTTCAGCTCACCTCTGATTACAATGGCTGGGAATGGGAATTTAAAAGGAAGTCCTCCCTGATTGCAGGTCCTAGGGCTTCCACTAGATGTCAACAGTTTTTAGAAAGTGTTTCAGGCTTGTTTTTTGAAAAATTCGCTACAATTTGTAGTTTTTCTAAGTGGCTCCCATTTTCAGTGTGTGTACTTTGTTATTTATCTCCGGTAATGGTATCCAGTATTCTCCGTCTTAAATTTTAGCGTTTAGTTACATAATAGGGTACCTGAGGATTGATTAGGAACGTTGTTTGATATGTTTGGAAGAAGTTTATTGATAACTTACGGGATTTATTTGTATGCATTTTGAACGAGGGAAACTGAGATTACTGAGTCTAGCACGCCAATGAAACTGACTTTTTGGAACTGACTTCATCGAACAAAAGGACCATTTGTTATGTAGCTGGGACCCTTGCGATTGCAACCAGATGAAGATCTTCAAAGGTAAGTGATTTATTTTATCGCTATTTCTGACTTTCGTGACGCATCTGCTTGTTTGGAAAATGTATGTAATGCTTTTGTGTGCGGGGCGCTGTCCTCAGATAATCGCATGGTGTGCTTTCGTCAGAAAGTCTTTTTGAAATCTGACAATGTGGCTGGATTAACAAGAAGTTAAGCTTTTAAATGATGTATGACACTTGTATTTTCATGAATGTTTAATATTACGATTTCTGTAATTAGAATATGGCGCTCTACAATTTCAACGGATTTTGGCCAGGTGGGATGGTAGCGTCCCAATGATCCGTTAATAAATGATGATGATGAAGTTAATAAAGACAGCTTCTCCTTCCTGGAGGGGAAATCAATCATTTCCAGGCCCAGGGATATGTGCTAGTCTGTGGCGACCTAAATGCCAGAACTGGACAAGAACCTGACACCCTCAGCACACAGGGGGACAAACACCTACCAGGAGGTGACAGCACACCACTGACACCCCTATCAAATCACAGGAAAATCACACTCTACTTGAACAGAGCTATACTCAATCATGAGGCATCAAAGCCAATGGAACTGAATAATATTAAGAAATGCTATAGATGGAAGGAAAGTAGTATGGAAATCTAACAAAAAACAATTATGCAACAACAAATTCGATTCCCTTCTAGATAATTTCCTGGACAAAATGTTTCACTGTAATAGTGAAGGTGTAAACTTAGCAGTAGAAACCCTAAACAGTATATTTGACCTCTCAGCTTCCCTATCAAATCAAAAAATGTTAAGCAGAAAACCTAATAAAATTAACAGCAATGACAAATGGTTTGAAGAAGAATGCAAAAATCTAAGAAAGAAATTGAGAAACCTATCTAACCAAAAACCTAAAGACTCAGAAAAAATATTGTGAATCACTAAAACAATACAGAAATGCATTACAGAAAAGGAAGGAGCAGCACGTCAGAAATCACCTCAATGTAATTGAAGAATTCATAGAATCTAACCACTTCTGGGAAAATTTGAAAACTCTAAACAAACAACAACACGAAGAGTTATCTATCCAAAACAGAGATGTATGGATAAACCACTTTTCCAATGTTTTTGGCTCTTTAAGAAAGAAGAAATAGTAAAAATATATACATGATCAAAAACAAATCTTAGAATCAACTTTAAAAGACTACCAGAACCCACTGGATTCTCCAATTACATTGAATGAACTACAGAACAAAATACAAACCCTCCAACCCAAAAAGGCCTGTGGGGTTGATGGTATCCTAAATGAAATTTTTAAATATACAGACCACAAATTCCAATTGGCTATACTTAAACTCTTTAGCATCATCCACTTCATTATAATTAACAGCAAACACATTTCCTCAGCGAAAACAATGTACTGAGCAAATAGGATTTTTACCAAATGACTTTACGACAATCCACGTATTCACCCTGCACACCATAATTGACAAGCAAACAAACCAAAAGGCAAAGGCAAAGTATTCTCATGCTTTGTTGATTTCAAAAAAGCTTTCGACTCAATATTGCATAAGGGTCTGCTTTACAAATTGATGGAAAGTGGTGTTGGGGGAAAAACACAAGACATTATAAAATCCATGTACACAAACAACGATTGTGCGGCTAAAATTGGAAAAAAACACACACATTTCATTACACAGGGCCGGGGGTGAGACAGGGATGCAGCTTAAGCCTCACCCTCTTCAACATATATATATATATATATAAAGCAACAAATTGGTGAAGGCACTAGAACACTTCTGCATCACCTGGCCTCACCCGACTAGAATCTGAAGTCAAATGTCTATTGTTTGCTGCTGATATGGTGTTTCTGTCCCCAACTAAGGAGGGCCTACAGCAGCACCTAGATCTTCTGCACAGATTCTGTCAGACCTGGGCCCTGACAGTAAATCTCAGTAAGACAAAGATAATAGTGTTCCCATACCCCTTCAAACATTCAACCTCCAGCTGCGTACCCCTTCTAGCACCAGGGTCAGCGCACTCTCAAATGTTGTTTTTTGCCATCATTGTAAGCCTGCCACACACTCTATACGATACATTTATTAAACATAAGGATGTGTCATGACGTTGGCCTGTGGGTAAGGTTTATGACCCCCCCATAAATACCTTTCTCCCTTCCCCTCTCTTTCTGACCCTACTGAAGGACTGTTGAATATAGAGTCTGGGAACATCAAACAAATGGGGAAAAGGAACCATATTTTGGTAATAAAACCAGTTGGAAATATGCTTTGGAATGTAATGAGTATGGATGTCAGTTCTGTTGTCATCTGAGACATTATGACTGATGACAGGACGACATAAACTGTACCTGGGAAAGTATACACCCTCTAGTTATCAGAGTTACATGGAATTGTTATGCAATTGAAATGTTTGATATTGAAATTGTTTGTTAGGAGATTAAATGTAATTTTAGCTTCCAAATGAGAGAATTGGGTTTTCATAAGGAAAGTGCCCTGCTTGATCAGTGGCCCGCCCCTGTGAAGAGACAGGGGTTATAAACGATGAAACACATCCTTCCCCCTCGCCACTATATAAGCCTTTGACGAAAAGATAACCAATGTTCCAGTACGTGAGGTCTGCAGCCTCTACGTTAGAAGGACACACATGTCAAGTACAGAACTAAGCCAACCTCGGCGTGAGCTTTGGTGGCGAATGGTATGAACTTTGAGCTTATTCACTACAGAACTGATACTTCCTAGCCGTTGAGTTAGCAGCGGCCGCTGTAGACGTGGGCTAGGAAAGGACGGATGACGGATCCAATCTAACAACCACAGACGAAGATACCACCACGTATCCACATTACCACCATTGACATTCTTCCGAGGACAGGAAGATCTGTTGGCCAACCCGGCCGGCATCTACGACCAATCTACCGAAGCGCAGCTCAGAGTAAATATTTATTGCATTTTCCTTTTCCAAATGGGCGGTAATTTAGAATGCATAAGATAATGTATTTACGATAGCATAGCTGCTGTTTCTTTGTTCCTAAGTCTTCCCGCTCTTTCATTCAAGCCCAACCCCCTTTCCTTTGTGTAACCAGCCATCATACAGGTTCCGTCCACCAGGGACGTTTTCTGTATGACATCATTTGTATTCTGTGTATTTGTAATTCTGTGTGATTAGTTTAGGTATTTAGTAAATAAATAATTAAACCCAATTTTGTATTGCTGATTCAACTTGTTAGCCAGGGTTCGTGAAGATAGCCAAGGATTTACAACTTTCATTATGAGACTGAAAATAAGATAAGGGTTAATATTGACTGCTATCGATGTAAAATATAAATAGGTCTTTAAGAGTTTATTCGGAAGATAACGGCTCTATAAACACCCTTCCGTGGTGTCCCGACTTTCTAGTTAATTACATTTACATGATTAGCCTCTTGGGGCTAGGTGGGACGCTAGCGTGCCACCCGTGGTGCACTCCATCAACAGCAGGTGCATTTCAAGAGCGGCAAATTTGAATCCAAATAAATGTCAAAATTCAAATTTTTCAAAAATACAACTATGTTACACCATTTGAAAGATAAACATCTCCTTAATCTAACCACGTTTTACGATTTCAAAAAGGTTTTACGGCGAAAGCATAAATTTAGAGTATGTTAGGACAGTACATTTACAAGAGTTGTGTGTAATGTTTTGTCAAGTCAAAGACAGGGTCACCAAAACCATAAAACCAGCTAAAATGATGCACTAACCTTTTACAATCTCCATCAGATGACACTCCTAGGACATTATGTTAGACAATGCATGCATTTTTAGTTCTATCAAGTTCATATTTATATACAAAAACAGCGTTTTACTATGGCATTGATGTTGAGGAAATCGTTTCCCTCCAATAACCGGCAGTCAAGTCAGCGTCAGAAATTAAATAATTAAAATTAGAAAACATTGGTAAAATATTATATTGTCATTTAAAGAATTATAGATTTACATCTCTTGAACGCAATCAACTTGCCAGATTTAAAAATAACCTTACTGGGAAATCACACTTTGCAATAATCTGAGCACTGCGCCCAGAAAAATACGCGTTGCGATACAGACTAGACGTCATGTTGGGGAGATCTAAAATCGAAAATACTATGTAAATAATCCATTACCTTTGATTCTCTTCATCAGATGTCACTTCCAGGTATCACAGGTCCATAACGAATGTAGTTTTGTTCAAAAAAGCTCATCATTTATGTCCAAAAATCTCCGTCTCGTTAGCACATGATGTAAGCCAGCCGGACTTCTCGTCATGAACGAGGGGAAAAAATATATTTCCGTTCGTTCAAACATGTCAAACGTTGTATAGCATAAATCATTAGGGCCTTTTTTAACCAGAACATGAATAATATTCAAGGTGGACGAATGCATACTCTTTTATAACGTATTGGAACGAGGGTACCCAACATGAAGTAGCGCGCCAGGTGTCTAATGGGACATCACCGTTCCATGGCTCTTGTTCGGTCAGATCTCCCTCCAGAAGACTCAAAACACTTTGTAAAGGCTGGTGACATCTAGTGGAAGCAATAGGAAGTGCCAAAATATTCTTAAACCCCTGTGTTTTTCAATGGGATAGGTTTAAAGTCAATACAACACATCAGGTATCCACTTCCTGTCAGAAAATGTCTCAGGGTTTTGCCTGCCAAATGAGTTCTGTTATACTCACAGACACCATTCAAACAGTTTTGGAAACTTTAGAGTGTTTTCTAAGTATATGCATATTCTAGTTACTGGGTAGGATTAGTAACCAGATTAAATTGGGTACATTTTTTTTATCCAGACGTGCAAATGCTGCCCCCTAGACCCAACAGGTTAGCTTAATCAGGTAATATTAATTACAGAGAAAGAATTGTATAGGTTAGCATGTCATATCACGACAGATGAGTGTGAGTTTTTGTCACAACCCGGCTCATGGGAAGTGACAAAGAGCTCTTATAGGACCAGGGCACAAATAATAATATAATATTAATCAAAAATGTTGCTCTTTATTTAGACATCTTACATATGAAACTTTATTTGTTCATTGAACATTTGCAATAACTCACCACAGGTTAATGAGGAGGGTGTGCTTGAAAAGATGCACATAACTCTGCAATGTTAGGTTGTATTGGAGAGAGTCTCAGTCTTAAATCATTTTCCACACACAGTCTGTGCCTGTATTTAGTTTCCATGCTAGTGAGGGCCAAGAATCCACTCTCACATAGGTACGTGGTTGCAAAGGCAATCAGCTTGAGTTCATTTGGACACAAAAAAATCATACAATGATAGAAAGACCTGTGTGTTGTCCTTGTTAATGCAGACAGAGAAGAGCTCCAACTTCTTTATCATAGCCTCAAATATAGTTGCGGAGAGTCCCTGTAATCCTAGATTCCGATGATTCAGGCAAGGAAAAACATCACCCAGATAGGCCAGTTGTGTGAGAAACTCATCATTATGCAAGCGGTCAGACAAGTGAAAATGATGGTCAGTAAAGAAAACTTTAAGCTCGTCTCTCAATTAAAAAAAAAAACGTGTCAATACTTTGCCCCTTGATAACCAGCGCACAACCAGCATATATTGTCCAAGCGTTACATGGTCGCTGCCCATATCATTGCATAGTCCAGAAATTACACGAGAGTTCAGAGGCCTTGCTTTAACAAAGTTAACCATTTTCACTGTTGTGTCCAAAACGTCTTTCAAGCGGTCAGTCATTACTTTGGCAGCAAGAGCCTATCGGTGGATGCTGCAGTGTACCCAAGTGGCGTCGGGAGCAACTGCTTGCACACGCGTTACCACTCCACTATGTCTCCCTGTCATGGCTTTTGCACCATCAGTACAGATACCAACACATCTTGACCACCAAAGTCCATTTGACGTCACAAAGCTGTCCAATACATAAAAATATCCACTCCTGTTGTCCTGGTTTCCAGTGGATTGCAGAGAGGATGTCTTCCTTAATTGACCCCCCATAAACATAATGGACATATACCAGGAGCTGTGCCAGGCCTGCCACATCTGTTGACTCATTCAGCTGTAATGCATATAATTCACTGGCTTGTATGCGAAACAGTAATTGTTTCAAAACATCTCCTGCATGTCACTGATGCGTCGTGAAACAGTGTTGTTTGATGGAGTAATTGTCTCTATAGTTTTTTTGGCCTTTTCCTCCAGCATTGTCCCAGCCGTATCCGCGGCAGCTGGAAGAATTAAGTCCTCTAAAATAGTATGGGGCTTGCCTGTCCTAGCCACTCAGTGTCTCACCATATAAGACGCTACTAGCCCCTTCTTATTAATGGTATCTGTTGCTTTTATACATGTCTTACTACTAGAAAGTCATCTTAATTCTCTCTCAAAAAATCTCCCGTGGCTTATTTTTCAAATTGCCATGTTTTGTTTCAAAATGTCTGTGCAAGAGTGAAGGTTTCATTGTGTTGTGAGATAGTACTTTTACACCTATAACACACTGTGGCTGAGGAAAGGCACTACTCCCAATATAAGTTAACCCCAAATCAATGTAGTTCTCATCATATTTGCGCCTCTTCGATGGTCCAACATCCCTGTCTGTTGCTTTCCAGGGTAAAGGGAGCAGTAGCTTTTCGGCTGCATCAGATGTCCATGCTAGCTGGGCTAACAACAAATGTAGAATTACTGATGCTAGCATTGGATGTGCTCATGGAAGCAGAACAACTTGTGTCGTCGACAGGTGCAGGTGTAGTACTGCTGGTAGTAGCAGTACTACCAGTAGAACTGGTATGTGTCTCTATGGACGCAAGCCTTACTTTTTTAAGCATTTATTTAAAAAAAATGCAAACAGAATGAGCAGCAGCTACGTTTAGCTACACACGGACTGTTAGTGGAATTTCCGCGAGAGAGTAATGGTTAATGTGTAATCGAGGAACTCAATTTAACCTTGCGCAATACCCTAGATGCAGTTGCACCCCTAAAAACTAAAAACATCTGTCATAAGAAACTAGCTCCCTGGTATACAGAAAATACACGAGCTCTGAAGCAAGCTTCCAGAAAATTGGAACGGAAATGGCGCCACACCAAACTGGAAGTCTTCCGACTAGCTTGGAAAGACAGTACCGTGCAGTATCGAAGAGCCCTTACTGCTGCTCGATCATCCTATTTTTCCAACTTAATTGAGGAAAATAAGAACAATCCGAAATTTCTTTTTGATACTGTCGCAAAGCTAACTAAAAAGCAGCCTTCGCAAATGGAGGATGGCTTTCACTTCAGCAGTAATAAATTTATGAACTTCTTTGAGGAAAAGATCATGATCATTAGAAAGCAAATTACAGACTCCTCTTTAAATCTGGGTATTCCTCCAAAGCTCCATTGTCCTGAGTCTGCACAACTCTGCCAGGACCTAGGATCAAGGGAGATACTAAAGTGTTTTAGTACTATATCTCTTGACGCAATGATGAAAATAATCATGGCCTCCAAACCCTCAAGCTGCATACTGGACCCTATTCCAACTAAACTACTGAAAGAGCTGCTTCCTGTGCTTGGCCCTCCTATGTTGAACATAATAAACGGCTCTCTATCCACCGGATGTGTACCAAGCTCACTAAAAGTGGCAGTAATAAAGCCTCTCTTGAAAAAGCCGAATCTTGATCCAGAAATTATAAAAAACTATCGGCCTATATCGAATCTTCCATTCCTCTCCAAAATTTTAGAAAAAGCTGTTGCACAGCAACTGACTGCCTTCCTGAAGACAAACAATGTATACGAAACGCTTCAGTCTGGTTTTAGACCCCATCATAGCACTGAGACTGCACTTGTGAAGGTGGTAAATGACCTTTTAATGACGTCAGACCGAGGCTCTGCATCTGTCCTCGTGCTCCTAGATCTTAGTGCCGCTTTTGATACCATCGATCACCACATTCTTTTGGAGAGATTGGAAACCCAAATTGGTCTACATGGACAAGTTCTGGCCTGGTTTAGATCTTATCTGTCGGAAAGATATCAGTTTGTCTCTGTGAATGGTTTGTCCTCTGACAAATCAATTGTAAATTTCGGTGTTCCTCAAGGTTCCGTTTTAGGACCACTATTGTTTTCACTATATATTTTACCTCTTGGGGATGTCATTCGAAAACATAATGTTAAATTTCACTGCTATGCAGACGACACACAGCTGTACATTTCAATGAAACATGGTGAAGCCCCAAAATTGCCCTCGCTAGAAGCCTGTGTTTCAGACATAAAGAAGTGGATGGCTGCAAACTTTCTACTTTTAAACTCGGACAAAACAGAGATGCTTGTTCTAGGTCCCAAGAAACAAAGAGATCTTCTGTTGAATCTGACAATTAATCTGGATGGTTGTACAGTCGTCTCAAATAAAACTGTGAAGGACCTCGGCGTTACTCTGGACCCTGATCTCTCTTTTGAAGAACATATCAAGACTGTTTCAAGGACAGCTTTTTTCCATCTACGTAACATTGCAAAAATCAGAAATTTTCTGTCCAAAAATGACGCAGAAAAATTAATCCATGCTTTTGTTACTTCTAGGCTGGACTACTGCAATGCTCTACTTTCCGGCTACCCGGATAAAGCACTAAATAAACTTCAGTTAGTGCTAAATACGGCTGCTAGAATCCTGACTAGAACCAAAAAATTTGATCATATTACTCCAGTGTTAGCCTCCCTACACTGGCTTCCTGTTAAGGCAAGGGCTGATTTCAAGGTTTTACTGCTAACCTACAAAGCATTACATGGGCTTGCTCCTACCTATCTTTCCGATTTGGTCCTGCCGTACATACCTACACGTACGCTACGGTCACAAGACGCAGGCCTCCTAATTGTCCCTAGAATTTCTAAGCAAACGGCTGGAGGTAGGGCTTTCTCCTATAGAGCTCCATTTTTATGGAATGGTCTGCCTACCAATGTGAGAGACGCAGACTCAGTCTCAACCTTTAAGTCTTTACTGAAGACTTATCTCTTCAGTAGGTCCTATGATTAAGTATAGTCTGGCCCAGGAGTGTGAAGGTGAACGGAAAGGCTGGAGCAACGAACCGCCCTTGCTGTCTCTGCCTTGCCGGTTCCCCTCTTTCCACTGGGATTCTCTGCCTCTAACCCTTTTACAGAGGCTGAGTCACTGGCCTACTGGTGTTATTCCATGCCGTCCATGGGAGGGGTGCGTCACTTGAGTGGGTTGAGTCACTGACGTGGTCTTCCTGTCTGGGTTGGCGCCCCCCCCCCCCCCCCCCCCTTGGGTTGTGCCATGGCGGAGATCGTTGTGGGCTATACTCGGCCTTGTCTTAGGACGGTAAGTTGGTGGTTGGAGACATCCCTCTAGTGGTGTGGGGGCTGTGCTTTGGCAAAGTGGGTGGGGTTATATCCTGCCTGTTTGGCCCTGTCCGGGGGTATCATCGGATGGGGCCACAGTGTCTTCTGATCCCTCCTGTCTCAGCCTCCAGTATTTATGCTGCAGTAGTTTATGTGTCGGGGGGCTAGGGTCAGTCTGTTACATCTGGAGTATTTCTCTTGTCTTACCCGGTGTCCTGTGTGTATTTAAATATGCTCTCTCTAATTCTCTCTTTCTCTCTTTCTGTCTTTCTCTCGGAGGACCTGAGCCCTAGGACCATGCCTCAGGACTACCTGGTATGATGACTCCTTGCTGTCCCCAGTCCACCTGGCCGTGCTGCTGCTCCAGTTTCAACTGTTCTGCCTGCGGCTATGGAACCCTGACCTGTTCACCGGACGTGCTTGTTGCACCCTCGACAACTACTATGATTATTATTATTTGACCATGCTGGTCATTTATTAACATTTTAACATTTTGACCATGTTCTGTTATAATATCCACCCTGCACAGCCAGAAGAGGACTGGCCACCCCTCATAGCCTGGTTCCTCTCTAGGTTTCTTCCTAGGTTTTTGGCCTTTCTAGGGAGTTTTTCCTAGGGAGTTTTTCCTAGCCACCGTGCTTCTTTCACATGCTTTGCTTGCTGTTTGGGGTTTTAGGCTGGGTTTCTGTACAGCACTTTGAGAATATCAGCTGATGTACGAAGGGCTATATAAAAATAAATTTGATTTTGATTTGATTTGATGTTAATTATTTGACTAGGCTACCTGTATTTGACATTGTGTTGTTATTTCGCCGAACACTAGATGGTTTAATGTTATTTTTGGCAGTGAAACGAGGCTACTCTGGTGAGAAAAAAAACTCACCCAAATGTATAGCCCCGTTGGAAAATATAATTGGACTGTTTGAAAATGTGAAGAACATTAAAAAATATATATATATATATATATATATATATATATATACACTGCTCAAAAAATTAAAGGGAACACTTAAACAACACAATGTAACTCCAAGTCAATCACACTTCTGTGAAATCAAACTGTCCACTTAGGAAGCAACACTGATTGACAATACATTTCACACGCTGTTGTGCAAATGGAATAGACAACAGGTGGAAATTATAGGCAATTAGCAAGACACCCTGAATAAAGGAGTGGTTCTGCAGGTGGTGACCACAGACCACCAGGAGACAGGCCAGTACATCAGGAGACATGGAGGAGGCCGTAGGAGGGCAACAACCCAGCAGCAGGACCGCTACCTCCGCCTTTGTGCAAGGAGGAGCAGGAGGAGCACTGCCAGAGCCCTGCAAAATGACCTCCAGCAGGCCACAAATGTGCATGTGTCTGCTCAAACGGTCAGAAACAGACTCCATGAGGGTGGTATGAGGGCCCGACGTCCACAGGTGGGGGTTGTGCTTACAGCCCAACACCGTGCAGGACGTTTGGCATTTGCCAGAGAACACCAAGATTGGCAAATTCGCCACTGGCGCCCTGTGCTCTTCACAGATGAAAGCAGGTTCACACTGAGCACATGTGACAGACGTGACAGAGTCGTGACAGAACGTTCTGCTGCCTGCAACATCCTCCAGCATGACCGGTTTGGCGGTGGGTCAGTCATGGTGTGGGGTGGCATTTCTCCGGGGGGCCGCACAGCCCTCCATGTGCTCGCCAGAGGTAGCCTGACTGCCATTAGATACCGAGATGAGATCCTCAGACCCCTTGTGAGACCATATGCTGGTGCGGTTGGCCCTGGGTTCCTCCTAATGCAAAACAATGCTGGACCTCATGTGGCTGGAGTGTGTCAGCAGTTCCTGCAAGAGGAAGGCATTGATGCTATGGACTGGCTCACCCGTTCCCCAGACCTGAATCCAATTGAGCACATCTGGGACATCATGTCTCGCTCCATCCACCAACGTCACGTTGCACCACAGACTGTCCAGGAGTTGGCGGATGCTTTAGTCCAGGTCTGGGAGGAGATCCCTCAGGAGACCATCCGCCACCTCATCAGGAGCATGCCCAGGCGTTGTAGGGAGGTCATACAGGCACGTGGAGGCCACACACACTACTGAGCCTCATTTTGACTTGTTTTAAGGACATTACATCAAAGTTGGATCAGCCTGTAGTGTGGTTTTCCACTTTAAATTTGAGTTTGACTCCAAATCCAGACCTCCATGGGTTGATAAATTGGATTTCCATTGATGATAATTTAGTGTGATTTTGTTGTCAGCACATTCAACTATGTAAAGAAAAAAGTATTTAATAACATTATTTCATTCATTCAGATCTAGGATGTGTTATTTTAGTGTTCCCTTTATTTTTTGAGCAGTATATATAAAAAAATAAAATTACAAATTGGAATCACATTTTATTTGGCGTACCCCAATCACATTCGTACCCCAATGGCATTCGTTTTTTTGCGTTGTTTGTAACTTATTTTTTTACTTATTTTGTACATAATGGTACAAAATTGTACATAACGTTGCTGCTTACGACCGAAAACAACTTCTGTACATCAGAACAGCGATTACTCACCAGCAACTGGAAAAAGCTTTTTCCTTTAAGCTCCCTAGGGTAGGGGGCACTATTTTCACCTCCGGATGAAAAGCATGCCCAAAGTAAACTGCTGTAACACCCTGGCCATAGAGAGGGTTTTTTTGTTCTTTATTTTGGTTAGGTCAGGGTGTTACATTGGGTGGGCGTTCTATGTTCTGTTTCTATGATTTTGTATTTCTTTGTTTTGGGCCGTGTGTGGCTCCCAATCAGGCACAGCTGAAGTTCGTTATTGTTGATTGGGAGTCACACATAAGTGCATGTTTTTCCATTGGGGTTTTGTGGGTAATTGTTTCTGTCATTGTGTTTCACCTGACAGGACTGTTTGGCTGTCAGTTTCTTGTTTTGTAGTTGTATAGTGTTCCGTTTAAATATTAAATATGATGAACACTAACTCCACTGCGTTTTGGTCCACTCTCTCTCACGACAGCCGTTACAACTGCCTGCTACTCAGGCCCAGAAGCTAGGATATGCATATATATATATATATATATATATATATATATATATATATATATATATATATATATAAGATTTGGATAGAAAACACTCCAAAGTTTCTAAAACTGTTAAAATAATGTCTGTGAGTATAACAGAACGGATATGGCAGGCGAAAACCTGATGAGAACCCATCCAGAAAGTGCCATAATTATGAAATGGCTGTTTTTCCAATGAAAGCCTATCCACCATTTAAAGGGATTGGACCCAGATTCCGTTCCCTATTGGTTCCACTAGTTGTGAACAGTCTTTAGGCTTTTATTCAGAAAAATTAGGGAGAATGACAACTTTGAGTAAGTGGATAGTGAGATGTCCCTAGAGCTGTTTCCTGCACGCGACCGAGAGCGCACCTTTCTTGTTTTTCTTTTATATAGACGACGCTATTGTCCGGTTGAAATATTATTGATTATTTAGGCTAAAAACAACCTGAGGATCGATTATAAACATCGTTTGACATGTTTCTACGAACTTTACGGATACTATTTGGAATTTTTGTCTGCCTGAACAAAACGCGCCAACAAAATGGAGGTTTTGGATATAAAGAGGGACTCAATCGAACAAAACGAACATTTTATTGTGTAACTGGGAGTCTTGTGAGTGCAACCATATGAAGATCATCAAAGGTAAGTGATTAATTGTATTGCTATTTCTGACTTTCGTGACTAATCTACTTGGCTGGTAACTAACTGTATGTAATGTTTTGTATGCTGAGTGCTGTCCTCAGATAATCGCATGGTTTGCTTTCGCCGTAAAGCCTTTTTGAAATCTGACATGGCGGCTGGATTAACAACAAGTTAAGCTTTATTTTGCTGTATTACACTTGTGATTTCATGAAAGTTAAATATTTATAGTAATTTAAATTAAATTTGGCGCTCTGCAATTTCACCGGATGTTGGCCAGGGGGGACGCTACTGTCCCACACCCACTAGAGAGGTTAAAGAAGTCTCGAGGTATTGCTCGCCTGAGGTAGAGGACCTTATGATAAGCTGTAGACCACACTATCTACCAAGAGAGTTGTCGTCTTTATTATTCATAGCTGTCTATTTACCACCACACACCAATGCTGGCACTAAGACCGCAGTCAACCAACTCTATAAGGCCAGAAGCAAAATGCTCATCCAGAAGCAGTGCTCCAAGTGGCCGGGAACTTTAACCTGTTGTGGTATAGGAGGCAGTATTTTCACGGCCGGATAAAAAAACTTACCAGATTTAAACTGGTTACTACTCCTGCCCAGAAACTAGAATATGCATATAATTAGTAGATTTGGATAGAAAACACTCTAAAGTTTCTAAAACTGTTTGAATGGTGTCTGTGTATAACAGAACTCATATGGCAGGCCAAAACCTGAGAAGATTCCATGCAGGAAGTGCCCTGTCTGACAATTTGTTGTCCTTCTGTTGCATCTCTATCGACATTACAGCATGCTGTAACGTGAAACTTTCTAAGGCTTCCATTGGCTCTCTAAAGCCGCCAGAAAGTGGAATGGGGTGTCTGCTGTCTCTGGGCAAAGTACAGCCGCAGAGTTTGTAAGTGGTCAGCCTGGGGACAGTGAGACTGAGATGCGCGTTCACGAGACTTCTCAATTTTTTTTCTTTCAGCCTTTGCATGAATACAACGTTGCCCGGTTGGAATATTATCGCTATTTTACGAGAAAAGTAGCATACAAATTGATTTTAAACAGCGTTTGACATGCTTCTAAGTACAGTAATGGAATATTTTGAAATTTTTTGTCACGAAATGCGCTCGCGCGTTACCCTTCAGATAGTGACCTGAACGCATGAACAAAACGGCGGTATTTGGATATAACTATGGTTTATTTGGAACCAAAACAACATTTGTTGTTGAAGTTGAAGTCCTGGGAGTGCGTTCTGACGAAGAACAGCAAAGGTAATCCAATTTTTCTAATAGTAATTCTGAGTTTAGGTTGTCCCAAACTTGGTGGGTGTCAAATTAGCTAGCCGTGATGGCCGAGCTATGTACTCAGAATATTGCAAAATGTGCTTTCGCCGAAAAGCTATTTTATAATCGGACATAGCGATTGCATAATTGAGTTCTGTATCTATAATTCTTAAAATAATTGTTATGTATTTTGTCAACGTTTATTGTGAGTAATTTAGTAAATTCACCAGAAGTTTTCGGTGGGTATGCTAGTTCTAAACATCACATGCTAATGTAAAAAGCTGTTTTTTTATATAAATATGAACTTGATTGAACAAAACATGCATGTATTGTATAACATAATGTCCTAGGAGTGTCATCTGATGAAGATCATCAAATCTTAGTGCTGCATTTAGCTGTGTTTTGGATATTTGTGATGCATGCTAGTTGCTTGGAAATGGCTGTGTGTTTTTTTTGTGTCTATGTACTCTCCTAACATAATCTAATGTTTTGCTTTCGCTGTAAAGCCTTTTGGATATCGGACAACGTGGTTCGATTCAGGAGAAGTGTATCTATAAAATGGTGTAAAATAGTCCTATGTTTGAGAACTTTGAATTATGACATTTTGTGGTTTCAAATTTGCCGCTCTGATTTGTCACTGGCTGTTGAATAGTGTGGGACGATTTCGTCCCACCTGTCACGTCCTGACCAGTATAAGGGTTATTTGTTATTGTTGTTTGGTCAGGACGTGGCAGAGGGTATTTGTTTTATGTGGTTCGGGGTGGTGGTTTATTTAGTAGGGTGTTTGATTTATTATTTCCGGGTTTTTGGGTAATGTTCTATGTTTGTATTTCTATGTGGTCTCTAGTCTTTTGTATTTCTATGTCTAGTTTATTGGGGTTGGACTCTCAATTGGAGGCAGGTGTTTTCTCGTTGCCTCTGATTGAGAGTCCTATATATGGGTATGTGTTTGGTTTAGTGTTTGTGGGAGATTGTTCCATGTATAGCTTATGGCCTTACAGGACTGTTTATTCATCGTTGTGTTTCATTTGGTGTACGTATTTATTTTGGTTTTCCCTTCTTTCCTTAATAAAAGAAGTTGAGTACACATATACCCGCTGCGTTTTGGTCTCAATCCGACGACAACCGTTACACCACCTCCGTCGGCGGGACGAAATCGTCCCACCTACTCAACAGCCAGTTGAATCCCGTGGCGCATTATTCAAATACCTTAGAAATGCTATTACTTCAATTTCTCAAACATATGACTATTTTACACCATTTTAAAGACAAGACTCTCGTTAATCTAACCACACTGTCCGATTTCAAAAAGGCTTTACAACGAAAGCAAAACATTAGATTATGTCAGCAGAGTACCCAGCCAGAAATAATCAGACACAAATTTTTCAAGCTAGCATATAATGTCACATAAACCCAAACCACAGCTAAATGCAGCACTAACCTTTGATGATCTTCATCAGATGACAACCCTAGGACATTATGTTATACAATACATGCATGTTTTGTTCAATCAAGTTCATATTTATATCAAAAAACAGCTTTTTACATTAGCATGTGACGTTCAGAACTAGCAAACTTCTGGTGAATTTACTAAATTACTCACGATAAACGTTCACAAAAAAACATAACAATTATTTTAAGAATTATAGATACAGAAATCCTCTATGCACTCGCTATGTCCGTGAAAGCACATTTTGCAATATTCTCAGTAGATAGCCCGGCATCACAGGGCTAGCTATTTAGACACCCACCAAGTTTAGCACTCACCAAAATCAGATTTACTATAAGAAAAATGTTATTACCTTTGCTGTCTTCGTCAGAATGCACTCCCAGGACTTCTACTTCAATAACAAATGTTGGTTTGGTTCAAAATAATCCATAGTTATGTTCAAATATCCTCTGTTATGTTCGTGCGTTCAAGACACCATCCGAATGGTAAAGAAGGGTGACGCGCACGACGCATTTCGTGACAAAAAAAATGTAAATATTCCATTACCGTACTTCGAAGCATGTCAACCGCTGTTTAAAATCAATTTTTATGCCATTTTTCTCGTAAAAAAGCGATAATATTCCGACCGGGAATCTGTGTTTAGGTTCAAAGACGATAGAAAATAAAAACATGGGGTCGACTCGTGCACGCGCCTCAGCCCATTGTCCTCTGATAGAGCACTTGCCAAAAGCGCTAATGTGTTTCAGCCTGGGGCTGGAATTACATCATTCAGCTTTTTCCCGCCTTCTGAGAGCCTATGGGAGCCGTAGGAAGTGTCACGTTACAGCAAAGATCCTCAGTCTTCAATAAACAGAGTCAAGAAGCTCAAGGAATGGTCAGACAGGCCACTTCCTGTAAGGAATCTTCTCAGGTTTTTGCCTGCCATATGAGTTCTGTTATACTCACAGACACCATTCAAACAAAGCCAATAATTATATGCATATTCTAGTTACTGGGCAGGAGTAGTAACCAGATTAAATCGGGTACGTTTTTTTTTATCCGGCCGTGCAAATACTGCCCCCTATCCCCAACAGGTTAATGGAGGCAAACTTAAATCAGTTTTACAACATTTTTACCAGCATGTTACATGTGCAACCAGAAGAAAAAAAACTCTAGACCACGTTGGGGATAGGTGGAAGTATTTGCACGGCCGGATAAAAAACGTACCCGATTTAAACTGGTTACTACTCTTGCCCAGAAACGAGAATATGCATATAATTAGTAGATTTGGATAGAAAACACTCTAAAGTTTCTAAAACTGTTTGAATGGTATCTGTGAGTATAACAGAACTCATAGGGAGCTAGTTTTGGCCTGCCATATGAGTCCTGTTATACTCACAGACACCATTCAAACAGTTTTAGAAACTTTAGAGTGTTTTCTATCCAAATCTACTAATTATATGCTTATTCTCGTTTCTGGGCAAGCGTAGTAACCAGTTTAAATCGGGTACGTTTTTTATCCGGCCGTGAAAATACTGCCCCCTAGCCCCAACAGGTTAAGCAGCCTTCTCTGGTCTCTACTCCTCCCGTTACGGGGTCTGAGACGCCGAAGCTTCCCACCCTTAGCTCTGACAAATTGAAAACCCTATTCATTGGCGACTCCATTACCCGCGGTATTAGACATTAAACAAATCATCCAGTGATCATACACTGTTTACCAGGGGGCAGGGCTACCAACGTTAAGGCTAATCTGAAGATGGTGCTGGCTAAAGCTAAAACTGGCGAGTGTAGAGAGTATAGAGATATTGTTATCCACGTCGGCACTAACGATGTTGGGTTGAAACAGTCAGAGGTCACCAAGCGCAACATAGCTTCAGCGTGTAAATCAGCTAGAAAGATGTGTTGGCATCGAGTAATTGTCTCTGGCCCCCTCCCAGTTAGGGGGAGTGATGAGCTCTACAGCAAAGTCTCACAACTCAATCGCTGATTGAAAACTGTTTTCTGCGTCTCCCTAAAGATAGAATTTGTAGATAATTGGCCCTCTTTCTGGGACTCACGCACAAACAGGACCAAGCCTGGCCTGTTGAGGAGTGACGGACTCCATCCTAGGTGGAGGGGTGCTCTCATCTTATCTACGAACATAGACAGGGCTCTAACTCCCCTAGCTCCACAATGAAATAGGGTGCAGGCCAGGCAGCAGGCTGTTAGCTAGTCTGCCAGCTTAGTGGAGTCTGCCACTAGCACAGTCTGTGTAGTCAAATCAGATATCCCCATTGAGACCGTGTCTGTGCCTCGACCTAGGTTGGGCAAAACTAAACATGGCGGTGTTCGCCTTAGCAATCTCACTAGAATAAAGACCTCCTCCATTCCTGTCATTATTGAAAGAGATCGTGATACCTCACATCTCAAAATAGGGCTACTTAATGTTAGATCCCTCACTTCAAAGGCAGTTATAGTCATGAACTAATCACTGATCATAACCTTGATGTGATTGGCCTGACTGAAACATGACTGAAGCCTGTTGAATTTACTGTGTTAAATGAGGCCTCACCTCCTGGTTACACTAGTGACCATATCCCCCATGCATCCCGCAAAGGCGGAGGTGTTGCTAACATTTACGATAGCAAATTTCAATTTACAATTTATTGACCTTCTAGTCATGAAATCTATGCAGCCTACTCAATCACTTTTTATAGCTATTGTTTACAGGCCTCCTGGGTCATATACAGCGTTCCTTACTGAGTTCCCTGAATTCCTATCGGACATTGTAGTCATAGCAGATAATATTCACATTTTTGGTGACTTTAATATTCACATGGAAAAGTCCACAGACCCACTCCAAAAGGCTTTTGAAGCCATCATCGACTCAGTGGGTTTTGCCCAACATGTCTCTGGACCGACTCACTGCCACAGTCATACTCTGGACCCAGTTTTGTCCCATGGAATAAATGTTGTGGATCTTAATGTTTTTCCTCATAATCCTGGACTGTCGGACCACCATTTTATTACGTTTGCATTTGCAACAAAAAATCTGCTCAGACCCCAACCAAGGAGCATCAAAAGTCGTGCTATAAATTCCCAGATAACCCAAAGATTCCTTGATGCCCTTCCAGACTCCCTCTGACTACCCAAGGACATCAGAGGACAAAAATCAGTTAACCACCTAACTGAGGAACTCAATTTAACCTTGCGCAATACCCTAGATGCAGTTGCACCCTGTCACGGTTGTCGTCGGGAATAGAGGACCAAAACGCAGCAGGAATGTGGATGCTCATCTTGTTATTTATTTTTAAATCAAGAGAACACCAAAATAACAAACCGAAAAACGCACGAACAACAAAACAGTCTTGTCAGGCTCACACAGGCAAAACAAGAAACAATCTCCCACAACACTACATCAAACAATTACCCATATATAGGACTCTCAATCAGAGGCAACGAGAAAGCACCTGCCTCCAATTGAGAGTCCAACTCCCCATTAACCTACACATAGAAATACCACAAACCAGAAAGAACATAGAAATACAAAACATAGAACATAGACCAAAACCCGGAAATAATAAATCAAACACCCTACTACATAAATCACCACCCCGAACCACATAAACAAAATACCCTCTGCCACGTCCTGACCAAACTACAATAACAAATAACCCTTATACTGGTCAGGACGTGACACACCCCTAAAAACTAAAAACATTTGTCATAAGAAACTCGCTCCCTGGTATACAGAAATTACACGAGCTCTGAAGCAAGCTTCCAGAAAATTGGAACGGAAATGGCGCCACACCAAACTGGAAGTCTTCTGACTAGCTTGGAAAGACAGTACCGTGCAGTATCGAAGAGCCCTCACTGCTGCTCGATCATCCTATTTTTCCAACTTAATTGAGGAAAATAAGAACAATCCGAAATGTCTTTTTGGTACTGTCGCAAAGCTAAATAAAAAGCAGCATTCCCCAAGAAAGGATGGCTTTCACTTCAGCAGTAATAAATTCATGAACTTCTTTGAGGAAAAGATCATGATCATTAAAAAGCTAATTACGGATTCCTCTTTAAGTCTGCGTATTCCTCCAAAGCTCCGTTGTCCTGAGTCTGCACAACTCTGCCAGGACCTAGGATCAAGGGAGACACTCAAGTGTTTTAGCACTATATCTTTTGACACAATGATGAAAATAATCATGGCCTCTAAACCTTCAAGCTGCATACTGGACCCTATTCCAACTAAACTACTGAAAGAGCTGCTTCCTGTGCTTGGCCCTCCTGTGTTGAACATAATAAACGGCTCTCTATCCACCGGATGTGTACAAAACTCACTAAAAGTGGCAGTAATAAAGCCTCTCTTGAAAAAGCCAAACCTTGACCCAGAAAATATAAAAAAAACTATCGGCCTATATCGAATCTTCCATTCCTCTCAAAATATTTTGAAAAAGCTGTTGCGCAGCAACTCACTACCTTCTTGAACATAAACAATGTATACGAAATGCTTCAGTCTGGTTTAAGACCACATCATAGCATTGAGACTGCACTTCTGAAGGTGGTAAATTACCTTTTAATGGCGTCAGACTGAGGCTCTGCATCTGTCCTTGTGCTCCTAGACCTTAGTGCTGCTTTTGATACCATCGATCACCACATTCTTTTGGAGAGATTGGAAACCCAAATTGGTCTACACGGACAAGTTCTGGCCTGGTTTAGATCTTATCTGTCGGAAAGATATCAGTTTGTTTCTGTGAATGGTTTGTCCTCTGACAAATCAACTGTAAATTTCGGTGTTCCTCAAGGTTCTGTTTTAGGACCACTATTGTTTTCACTATATATTATAACTCTTGGGGATGTCATTCGAAAACATAATGTTAACTTTCGCTGCTATGCGGATGACACACAGCTGTACATTTCAATGAAACATGGTGAAGCCCCAAAATTGCCCTCGCTAGAAGCCTGTGTTTCAGACATAAGGAAGTGGATGGCTGCAAACTTTCTACTTTAAACTCAGAAAAAACAGAGATGCTTGTTCTAGGACCCAAGAAACAAAGAGATCTTCTGTTGAATCTGACAATTAATCTTGATGGTTGTACAGTCATCTCAACTAAACTGTGAAGGACCTCGGCATTACTCTGGACGCTGATCTCTCTTTTGACGAACATATCAAGACTGTTTCAAGGACAGCTTTTTTCCATCGACGTAACATTGCAAAAATCAGAAACTTTCTGTCCAAAAACTACGCACAAAAATTCATCCATGCTTTTGTTATTTCTAGGTTAGACTACTGCAATGCTCTACTTTCCGGCTACCCGGATAAAGCACTAAATAAACTTCAGGTAGTGCTAAATACGGCTGCTAGAATCCTGACTAGAACCCCAAAATTTGATCATATTACTCCAGTGCTAGCCTCCCTACACTGACTTCCTGTTAAGGCAAGGGCTGATTTCAAGGTTTTACTGCTAACCTACAAAGCATTAAATGGGCTTGCTCCTACCTATCTTTCCATTTTGGTCCTGCTGTACATACCTACACGTACGCTACGGTCACAAGACCCAGGCCTCCTAATTTTCCCTAGAATTTCTAAGTAAACAGCTGGAGGCAGGGCTTTCTCCTATAGAGCTCAATTTTTATGGAATGGTCTGCTTACCCATGTGAGAGATGCAGACTCTGTCTCAATCTTTAAGTCTTTACTGAAGACTGATCTCTTCAGTAGGTCATATGATTGAGTGTAGTCTGGCCCAGGAGTGTGAAGGTGAACGGAAAGGCTCTGGAGCAACGAACCGCCCTTGCTGTCTCTGCCTGGCCGGTTCCCCTCTCTCCACTGGGATTCTCTGCCTCTAACCCTATTACAGGGGCTGAGTCACTGGCTTACTGGTGTTCTTCCATGCCGTCCCTAGGAGGAGTGCGTCACTTGAGTGGGTTGAGTCTATGACGTGGTCTTCCTGTCTGGGTTGGGCCTCCCTTGGGTTGTGCCGTGGCGGAGATCTTTGTGGGCTATACTCGGCCTTGTCTCAGGATGGTAAGTTGGTGGTTGAAGAAATCCCTCTAGTGGTGTGGGGGCTGTGCTTTGGCAAAGTGGGTGGGTTTATATCCTGCCTGTTTGGCCCTGTTCGGGGGTTTCATCGGATGGGGCCACAGTGTCTCCTGACCCCTCCTGCCTCAGCCTTCAGTATTTATGCTGCAGTAGTTTATGTGTTGGGGGGCTAGGGTCAGTCTGATATATCTAGAGTATTTCTCCTGTCTTATCCGGTGTCCTGTGTGAATTTAAGTATGCTCTCTCTAATTCTCTCTTTCTCTCTTTCTTTCTCTCTCTTGGAGGACCTGAGCCCTAGGACCATGCCTCAGGACTACCTGGCATGATGACTCCTTGCTGTCCCCAGTCCACCTGGCCGTGCTGCTGCTCCAGTTTCAACTGTTCTGCCTGCGGCTATGGAACCCTGACCTGTTCACCGGACGTACTACCTGTCCCAGACCTGCTGTTTTCAACTCTCTAGAGACAGCAGGAGCGGTAGAGATACTCTCAATGATCGGCTATGAAAAGCCAACTGACATTTACTCTTGAGGTGCTGACTTGTTGCACCCTCGACAACTACTGTGATTATTATTATTTGGCCATGCTGGTCATTTATGAACATTTGAACATCTTGGCCATGTTCTGTTATAATCTGCACCCGGCACAGCCAGAAGAGGACTGTCCACCCCTCATAGCCTGGTTCCTCTCTAGGTTTCTTCCTAGGTTTTGGCCTTTCTTGGGAGTTTTTCCTAGCCACCTTGTTTCTACACCTACATTCTTTGCTGTTTGGGGTTCTAGGCTGGGTTTCTGTACAGCACTTTGAGATATCAGCTGATGTAAGAAGGGCTATATAAATACATTTGATTTGATTTGATTGAAGCAACATCTCAAGACATCAGTCAGGAAGTTAAAGATTGGTCACAAATGGGTCTTCCAAATGGACAACGACCCCAAGCGTACTTCCAAAGTTGTGGCAAAATGGCTTAAGGACAACAAAGTCATGGTATTGGAGTGGCCATCACAAAGCTCGGACCTCAATCAAATAGAACATTTGTGGGCAGAACTGAAAAAGCGTGTGTGAGCAAGGAGGCCTACAAACCTGACTCAGTTACACCAGCTCTATCAGGAGGAATGGGCCAAAATTCACCCAACTTACTGTGGGAAGCTTGTGAAAGGCTACCCAAAACGTTTGACCCAAGTTAAATAATTTAAAGGCAATGCTATCCAATACTAATTGAGTATATGTGAACTTCTGACCCACTGGGAATGTGATGAAAGAAATATAAGCTGAAATAAATCATTCTCTCTACTATTATTCTGACATTTCACATTCTTAAAATAAAGTGGTGATCCTAACTGACATAATACTGGGAATATTTGCTTGGATTAAATTTCAGGAATTGGGAAAAACTGAGTTTAAATGTATTTGTCTAAGGTGTTTGTAAAATTCAGACTTCAACTGTATATTATAGGCGGTGTCAATTGAATGCCCACAAAATTGTCAGAGACTCCAGTAACCCAATTCATAGACTGTTTTTTCTGCTACCGCATGGCAAAGCGGTTCCCAAAGCGCCAAGTCTAGAACCAAAAGGTTCCTTAACAACTTCTACCCACAAGCCATAAGACTGCTGAACAATTAATCAAATGGCCACCGGACTATGACATTGACCCCCCCCCCCCCCCCCATTTGTTTTGTACACTGCTGCTACTCACTGTTTATTATCTATGCATAGTCACTTCATCCCTACCTACATGTACAAATTACCTCAACTAACCTGTAACCCCGTACACTAACTCAGTACCCCTTGTATATAGCCTCGTTATTGTTATGTTACTGTGTGACTTAAAAAAAGTATTAAATTTTTTTTTCAACTTTTGTTTATTTGGTAAATATTTTCTTAACTCTTCTTGAACTGCACTGTTGGTTAAGGGCTTGTAAGTAAGCATTTCATGGTAAGTATGTGACAAATAAAGTTTAATTTGATTTGAAACACCAAATTGAGACTCTGCATGCAGACTTCTGCAAAAATATCCCCCATGTACAACGTAACACAACCAAATAATGTATGCAGAGCAGAATTAGGCCGATACCCGCTAATTAACAAAATCCAGAAAAGAGCCGTTAAATTCTACTACCACCTAAAAGGAAGCGATTCCTAAACCTTCCATAACAAAGCCATCACCTACAGAGAAAACCTGGAGAACAGCCCCCTACGCAGGCTGGTCCTGTCACTCTGTTCACAAACACAAACAGACCCCACAGAGCCCCAGGATCCAACCAAATCATGAGAAAACAAAAAGATAATTACTTGACACATCGGAAACAATTTACTAAAAAACAGAGCAAACTAGAATGCTATTCGGCCCTAAACAGAGAGTACAGAGCAGCAGAATACCAGACCACTGTGACTGACCCAAAATTAAGGAACTCTTTGACTATGTATAGACTCAGTGAGCATAGCCTTGCTATTGAGAAAGGCCACCGAAGGCAGACCTGACTCTCAAGAGAAGACAGGCTATGTGCACACTGCCCACAAAATGAGGTGGAAACTGAGCTGCACTTCCTAACCTCTTGCCAAATGTATGACCATATTAGAGACACATATTTCCCTCAGATTACACAGACACACAAATTATTTGAAAAACAATTTTAATAAACTCCCATATCTATTGGGTGAAATACCTCAGTGTGCCATCAAGCAGCAAGATTTGTGACCTGTTGTCACAAGAAAATGTCAACCAGTGAAGAAAAAAACCCATTGTTAATACAACCTATATTTATGTTTATTTATTTTCCCTTTTGTACTTTAACTATTTGCACATCGTTACAACACTGTATATAGACATAATATGACATTTGAAATTTGAAACAAATTATTTTGGAACTTTTGTGATTGTAAGGTTTACAGTAAATTTGTTATTGTTTATTTCACTTTTGATTATTATCTATTTCACTTGCTTTGGCAATGTAAACATGTTTACCATGACAATAAAGCTATTTAAATAAATAGAGAGAGAGCGGAGAGAGAGAGAGAGAGAGAGAGAGAGAGAGAGAGAGCGCTGTCCAACTTCTCTTGTATCTCCAGCCCTCTAGGAGTAAGACCATAACCCCGGGAGTAAGACCCAGGAGTAACCCCAATCAGTAAGACCAGACACCCATCAGTAAGACCAGACACCCATCAGTAAGACCAGACACCCATCAGTAAGACCAGACACCCATCAGTTTAACCAGACACCCATCAGTAAGACCAGACACCCATCAGTTTAACCAGACACCCATCAGTAAGACCAGACACCCATCAGTAAGACCAGACACCCATCAGTAAGACCAGACACCCATCAGTAAGACCAGACACCCATCAGTTTAACCAGACACCCATCAGTAAGACCAGACACCCATCAGTTTAACCAGACACCCATCAGTAAGACCAGACACCCATCAGTAAGACCAGACACCCATCAATAAGACCAGACACCCATCAGTAAGACCAGACACCCATCAGTAAGACCAGACACCCATCAGTAAGACCAGACACCCATCAGTAAGACCAGACACCCATCAGTAAGACCAGACACCCATCAGTAAGACCAGACACCCATCAGTTTAACCAGACACCCATCAGTAAGACCAGACACCCATCAATAAGACCAGACACCCATCAGTTTAACCAGACACCCATCAGTAAGACCAGACACCCATCAGTTTAACCAGACACCCATCAGTAAGACCAGACACCCATCAGTAAGACCAGACACCCATCAGTAAGACCAGACACCCATCAGTAAGACCAGACACCCATCAGTTTAACCAGACACCCATCAGTAAGATCAGACACCCATCAGTAAGACCAGACACCCATCAGTTTAACCAGACACCCATCAGTAAGACCAGACACCCATCAGTTTAACCAGACACCCATCAGTAAGACCAGACACCCATCAGTAAGACCAGACACCCATCAGTAAGACCAGACACCCATCAGTAAGACCAGACACCCATCAGTTTAACCAGACACCCATCAGTAAGACCAGACACCCATCAGTTTAGACCAGACACCCATCAGTTTAACCAGACACCCATCAGTAAGACCAGACACCCATCAGTTTAACCAGACACCCATCAGTTTAACCAGACACCCATCAGTAAGACCAGACACCCATCAGTTTAACCAGACACCCATCAGTAAGACCAGACACCCATCAGTAAGACCAGACACCCATCAGTTTAGACCAGACACCCATCAGTTTAACCAGACACCCATCAGTTTAACCAGACACCCATCAGTAAGACCAGACACCCATCAGTAAGACCAGACACCCATCAGTAAGACCAGACACCCATCAATAAGACCAGACACCCATCAGTAAGACCAGACACCCATCAGTTTAACCAGACACCCATCAGTAAGACCAGACACCCATCAGTAAGACCAGACACCCATCAGTAAGACCAGACACCCATCAGTAAGACCAGACACCCATCAGTAAGATCAGACACCCATCAATAAGACCAGACACCCATCAGTAAGACCAGACACCCATCAGTAAGATCAGACACCCATCAATAAGATCCCAAGGAGGAAGACCAGACCTCCAGGAGTAATACCAGACCCCCAGGAGTAAGATCAGACCCAGAGGAGTAAGATTAGATCCCCAGGAGTAAGACCAGATCCCCAGTGTGACAGACTTTCGGAGTCTGCCATCTCCCCAGGAGAGAGAGATGGTCCTCCCCGGTTGACAGTCACACATCCTCTCCAATCCTACCCCTTTCCCAGAGAAAGAGAGAGTGAGAGAGACCAGTACCCCTCTGTGACAACCGCTCAAGGTCTCTCCAACTCAGGAGTTAAACGAATCCCCCAGTGAGATAGCTTCACAGCAGTGGGGGGGGGGGGGGAGACTCTCTCCAGGAGCACCTCAACAAGTCTGAAGAAAAAGAGGATAACAAACAGGGCCTTAACCTGAAGAGGTGATGGGGGTTCCCTTCCCCCTTCCTGCTGAATTAAACCAAGATAGAGGAATTCATTAAAAATCTAAGCCCCCCCTCCCCCTCTTTTACCATCCTCTCCCTCCTCCCGAACTGCTACCATCCTGTAATCCGACAGATTAATGGCAGAGCATGAAATGTGGCGTTTGCCTTGACAAAAGTTACACGTCGGGGGAGGGGTTGGAGGGCTTTGGTGGGGTGGATTACGCCGTACAGACCCCCTTAATGCCAGCATAATTTGATGGAGCTGCCAATTTGCTGCATGCACACTCCTCCCGCCAAAGCCAACTTTGCGGCTCACTTCTGAGGAAGTTTAAGTTGGAGCGGCTGAGAGCCTTGTTCAGGGGAAGGGCTGTCGTCACATTTGTACTAAAGCCCCCCACCTACCACAACCTCCCACCCCCCAGATGACTGTCACAGCACCCATGTCCCCCTCACATAGTGTGGCAGTCAGGTGGGAATTTTCAAAGGGTACATTTCAAAAAGACCCCAAGACCCTTCACCCATAGGCCAGGAGTTGGAGCTCAACCAGATGTAAAAGGTAGCATGTACAGCATAACACGTATATTGTGACTTTGGTGGGAGCTTCTGAGGTCATTGTAATTCCTAACTTGCCTATAGCAGGAACATGCTTGTCTCCAATCATCTGCAAAGACACAAACACCTGTCATCAGTCTCTGTGAAAGGGGAGGAGGGGGGCACATCCAATCAAGCCATTGTAGACTTTTCCCATTGCCCGCCACATCCTCCCCCTCCTTGAAATAATACTCATAATTCGAGGGGAGGGGGTCGCTCTTTAGCATCATTCAAAAGACATTTCCAAACTATCGCTCAAAATGACAGAGGTAGGCACTGGGGGTGAGCCCCAAAACAATCCCATTCATTCACACCTCTATGCAGTGTTCTTCCACCCCTCCACCCGCATGCAATTAATCCCAGCAAAACATGTCTGATTGAATCTTTTCAAGCAAATCCTTCGCCATGGCTTTTGTTGGTTCACTCATTGTCAACATCCATTAAAGTATGTTTTTAATTCTCAGGAACTGGCCATCTTTACAAAATATGGAGCAGAAAGAAAGAAGGGAGGAGAAAGGGAAACCAAAACCTCTGGCGCAGACTGATCCCACTGTCTTCAACTTTAATCAACTGTACGTTGACTGCTTGACATCTCTCTCTCTATCTCTCTCTCTCTATCTCTCTCTATCCCTTTCTCTCACCCTCTCTCTCTATAATAATGGGCTGTTTGGAATGCAGGAGGCAAGCTCCACATCAATCATTCGTGCCAGTTTCTCCCCCCAAACCTCCCTACCACCCCCTTCCCGCTGCAATAAATATGCAAATGAGCTGAAGCCAGTCACTGGTAATTTCAAGCTCGGCTCACTAGTGGTAAAAAAAGGACACAAATGTATTAATTGCTGGCGGCCGAAGGAATCCCATTTCTGTGGGCATTGATTACAAAGGAGGCATGAGTGATTTCGGATGGGGGGGCTGGGGGGCTGATGGGTGCAAAATCCATTTATGAAGATTGGGAGTGGCATGGGATGGGGGTGAGATATTCACAATAACCCAACCCAGATAGCTTACGGAGGCTTTACCAAACAGTGGTACCTTCATGACCCAGTTAGGACTGGTTATGTAGGGTTTATAAGACATCTAAATCTAGACTCTTTGTCCTCACTGACCAGGATGGGCAACCTTCGTCCAAACACAGACATACAAAAGCACACACACACACACACACACACACACACACACACACACACATGTATGTGTGTGTCCTACCTGGGCAGTGGGCATACACACTCCACTGTGCGCCCCCCCCCCCCCCGCCCACCTTCTCCTCCCCCAGTAAACAGGGAACCTGGGCACGCTCAATGCACAGCTGCCTCTGCTAATGTGAGATTATGTCGCGTGGAGACCCAATTATCCACCATTGATCCCAAACAACTCCTAATGGCTCACAGAGCAGCAATGTGCAGAGAGGTACTAGGGCCCACTTGGGTGCTTCCGTATGTACACACATGCAAATTCTAGTGGGAGATGAGGTGCTCAAGGTGAAGGTGAACCCTTTCTTTCTGCTGGGTCAGATTTAGGAGTGATTGGGCGTGTGTGCGTGCGTGCGTGCGTGTGTGTATGTATGTGTGTGTGTGTGTGTGTGTGTGTGTGTGTGTGTGTGTGTGTGTGTGTGTGTGTGTGTGTGTGTGTGTGTGTGTGTGTGTGTGTGTGTGTGTGCGTGCGTGCGTGCGTGCGTGCGTGCGTGCGTGCGTGCGTGCGTGCGTGCGTGCGTGCAAGCATATTTTTGTAGGGTGCAGGGTGGATTGGGGGCTTTCCCGGATTAGTATAGAGACAAACTGGTTGTTAAACACAACACACAGAGATTCAAAAACCCAACCTGACGAACCTTCAATACCAGTAAGCTACTTCACTTAGTTTCAGTAATTAATCCTAATGTGCTTTGTCTCCAGACAGACATTTTCATAGGGGCTTGCCAAGCATTCGAGATTGCCAATTGAACAATGACAACAACATTGACAAAAGCAACAAGCTTAACATCAGTTAGGCATTTTGTCTGTGAGTGTGTGAGTGTGCATGTGTGTGCGCAAGCTGCAAATACCTGAAAAGCCCCATCGTTTCACAGCCCGGGCTGTATATGCATGGCCGAGCTGAGCCAAAAGTTAAATAAAAAACACCACAATAAAATAACCGCCTGGTCCAACATGGGTGCAGTCCAAAGAATCCCATCTCCCATAAATTATGGCCGTAAACTTTTCCCGCCGTGCGGGCTAATTAATTCCTGTACTATACACAAAAGGAAATGCTGGGTGACAAATGGGAGCAGGACTTGAAAGCTGCCAGGTCTGCAAAACATTTTCTACTCCAATTTATAAGCAATTTTGTAGTAAATCATCAACCAGAACTGGCTACTTTGGGAGGCAGTGTGGCTGAGGAAGCGTGTGCACAGAACCGTTTTGGAGGCAGGAGGGAGAGAAGGAGGGTGTGGTAAATGGACAAACAGAGAAGATGGAGAAAACAATGGACTTAACCTCTTAAAAAACAGGAAAAATCTGACAAATAATAGTCAAAATACATGTTTGTCATTTAGCAGACACTCTTATCCAGAGCAATTAGGGTTAAATGCCTTGCTCAAGGGCACATAGACAGATTTTTCACCTAGTCAGCTCCGAGGTTCAAACCAGGAACGTTTCAGTTACTGGCCCAACTCTCTTAACCGCTAGGCTACCTGCCACCCCAAAACAAGCCTGTATGGTTGTGTATGAGAGACTATCAACACAATTATAATTGCTTTCTTTTTCTCTTTCCAGACATGTTTCTATAGACCAGATATTGATCATATTTTTTTTATGAAGGAAGCTGTGCAAGGCACCTGACAACCACATGGTTCCAGCCTTCCCCTGTGTCAACAATGAGCAAGGAACATTCCAGTATTCCAAATATCTATTGGACTTGGGCCTACAACAACAAATAACTTATAACCAGCTCCTACAGCGAATGATGGAGGGCAGTATCTAACTCAGGTGGAGAGCTCACTTTGGGCCGGCATTGATCTGGTGCTGAAGCCAATGCAAATATATGGGAGGTGATGGACAGCTAGTGAACTGCTTTATACCGGCTCTGGGAATTAGCCTCATTGCTTGACACAGGCCTTTATCAATGTCTCTGGAATGGGACTTATCTGAATGGGACTGAGGCACTCAGTGGACAAGACAGTGACAGAGTGGGTAGACTCACAGCCATGGCTCAAAGACTCATTACATACATTACATCAGTGTTTAAGGTATTATCATTCAGATGGGGCCTTAAAAATACTCATTGGATTGTAAATGCTTTCCTTTTCATAAAACGGTTGTTTGTTCTTCAGTTTCGTTGTCCCAAAAATGCCTTACATGCTCATCAGCTACACCCCGTTACAATGGTCACTGTTTAACTGTATTCAGGTTGGGCAAAACAACGTTTGTATCAACAAACATGGTGACAATGATTTCTCCAGAAACTAACAGCAATTTCATTAAACAGCTTCTTGGTGTGGCAGATGTTTATAACATTGATCACAGCTGTTTATTAAATTGATCACGGCTTTTTAAAGCACTAATCACCGCTGTTTATACAATTAACACAGCTTTTTATAACATTGATCACAGCTTTTTATAACATTGATCAAAGCTTTTAATAACATTGATTACAGCTGTGTCGGATCTTTGGCTATGCCGGATTAAGTGATATCACATGCTATTCTATAAAATCCTTTCTCTGTAATTAATATTACCTGATTAAGCTAATCATGTAAATGTAATGAACTAGAAAGTCGGGGCACCACGAAAGAGTGTTTATAGAGCTGTTATCTTCCGAATTAACTCTTAAAGACCTAGTAATATTTCACATCAATAGCAGTCAAAATTAATCGTCACCTTATTTCAATCTCATCTGAACATCGTAGAATTCTTGGTTATCTTCACGAAACCTGGCTAACAAGTTGAATCAGCAATACAAACTTTGGTTTAATTATTTATTTACTAAATACCTAACTAATCACACAGAATTACGTATACACAGAATGGATCATACATTGATTACAAATTATGTCATAAAGGAAAACGTCCCTAGCGAACGGAACAGATATGACAGCTGGTTACACCAAGAGAGGGGGTTGGGTTTGAATGAAAGAGCTTGAAGACTGAAGAACAAAGGGAGATGCTATGCTATCGTAAATACAGAATCTTATGTTCTAAATAACCACCCATTTGGAAAAGGAAAATGCAATAAATATTTACTCTGAGCTGCGCATCGGTAGGTTGGTCGTAGATGCTGGCCGTGTTGCCCAACAGAGATCTTCCTTGTCCTGTTAAGAGTGTCTCTGGTGGTAAACTGAATACTTGGCAGTGTCGTGTTGTTTGTTAGAAGAGATCCTTTGTCCGTCCTTTCCTAGCCCAAGTTTACAGCGGCCGCTGCTAACTCAACGGCTAGGAGGTATAACTTCTGTAGTGAATAAGAGTTCAAAGTTCATACCATTCGCAACCAAAGCTCACGCTGAGGTTGGCTTAGTTCTGTAGTTGACATGTTTGTCCTTTTAATGTGGAACCGTAATCCTCACGTCCTCGGAACAGCTTATTATCTGAATCCTTCTGACATCGGACCGTCGCCCTACTGTACCCGGAATAGCAAGTTATTCGCCGGCTGCAGGCCTCGCGTACTCGGAACAGGAAGTTACATTTCGTCAATTGCTTTATAGAGGGGAAGGAGAGAGGGCAGGTTTCATAGTTTACAACCAATGTCTCTTCACATGGGCGGGCCACTGAATGAGCAGAGCTTTAACCTAATGAAAACCCAATTCTCTCATTTGGAAGCTAAAATTAAATTTCATCTTTTCACAAATAGTTTCATATTTAAACATTTACATTGAACAACAATTCCATGTGAATCTGATAACTATAATGTGTAGACTTTCCAGGATACCGTTTATGTCATCCTATCATTAATAAGAATGTCTCAGATGACAACCGAACTGACATCATATTCATGAAGTACCAACGCATATTTTCAACTGGTTGGATTACTGAAATATAGTTCCTTTCCCCCCCCCCCCCCCCCCACCTTTTGATGTTCCCCAACTCTCTATGTTTAACAAAGGCTTCTTCAAGAGTCCTTCAGTAGAGTCAAGAGAGGAAAGGGAGAAAGGTATTTATGGGGGGTCATAAACCTTACCAACAGGCCAACGTCATGACAGCTTTTATAACATTGATCACAGCTGTTTAGAACATTGATCAAAGATTTTATAACATTGATCACAGCTGATTATAACATGGATCACAGCTGTTAATAACATTGATCACAGCATTTTTTTTCATTGATCACAGCTTTTTATAACATTTATTACTTGTGAGTGACATTTAAACCCTTGTGAGTGACCAGCTAAAAGAGTTTTTATATACTAACTCTATTTTATCAATGTACCAATCGGGTTTCAGGAAGAAGCATAGCACAATTACAGCAGCCATGAAGGTTTTAAATGATATCACTGAAGCTCTTGACAAAAAACAGCATTGTGTCTCACTTTTTATTGATCTCTCTAAGGCTTTTGATACAGTTGATCATGCTATACTAAGGCAGAGATTGTCGAGTGTAGGTCTTTCAGAGCATGCAGTTGCATGGTTTGTTAACTATCTGTCTGATAGAACTCAGTGCACTCAATTTGATGGGCTTAGGTCTGTTAAATTGTCTGTCTTAAATGGTGTGCCCCAAGGCTCTGTACTTGGTCCTCTCTTATTCACTATTTATATAAATAATTTAGACAAAAATGTCCAAAATGCACAACTTCATTTTTATGCTGATGATACTGTTATTTACTGTTGTGCTTCATCTCTTACAAAAGCTTTCCAGAACTTGCAAACTGCTTTTAATACTGTTCAACATACCTTGTCTCAATTGAAGCTTATCCTCAATACTGACAAAACTAAACTTCTGGTGTTTTCTAAAGCAAGAAATAGACCCCTGAACCTTTCACCTATTACTACCTTTCAGGGCAAGGAGATTGAGGTTGTAACCTCATATAAATATCTTGGAATTTTGATTGATGATGGCCTCTCTTTTAAAATGCATATTCAACAACTTACAAAAAAATTGAAGCTGAAATTAGGATTTTATTTTAGGAATAAGGCTTGTTTTTCTTTTGAAGCCAGAAGGAGGCTAGTATCAGCTACATTTATGCCTTTACTAGACTATGGGGATATTTTATATATAAATGCTTCCGCTCAGTGTTTGAGATCAATTGACACCCTTTACCATGGCACTTTGAGATTTATTTTAAATTGCAAAACCCTTACGCACCACTGCACTTTGTATACCAGGGTTGGCTGGCCTTCTCTAGTCACTCGTAGGCTCAGTCACTGGTATACTTTTATTTACAAAGCCATTTTGGGTTTACTACCTTTTTATTTGGGCATTTTTATTGTTCAGAAATGTGGTGGGTACTCTCTTCGTTCGAGGGACTTTATCTTGCTAACTGTTCCAAATGTCCGAACTGAATTTGGTAAAAGGGCTTTTATGTACTCTGCGCCATCGTCTTGGAATGCCTTACAAAATACTTTTAAACTGGAAGAACTTGTCCCGATTGGTATTTTTAAATCACTGATGAATGATCTTGAGACTGATTCCCTGACCTGTCAATGTTTTTAATTTGCTGTTTTTGATTTTGTTATATTCTTTGTTAATTTTATGGTTTTTACTAGATTACTTGTAGTTTTTCATGTTGTTTGTCTAATTTTTGTAATGACTTGGCGCTGCCTATCTTGGCCAGGACGCTCTTGAAAAAGAGATTTTAAATCTCAATGAGCCTTTCCTGGTTAAATAAAGGTTAAAAAAAAAATAATAATAATAATAATAATTACTGCCATTTATAACATTGATTATATCTCTTTATAACATTATTCACAGCTTTTATAACATTGATCACAGCTTTTTATAACATTGATTATATCTGTTTATAACATCGATCACAGCTTTTTGTAACATTGATAACAGCTGTTTATAACATTGATCACAGCTTTTTATAACATTGATTACAGCTGTTCATAACATTGATTACATCTGTTTATAACAATGATCAAAGCTTTTATAACATTGATCACAGTTGTTTAAAACATTGATTACAGCTGTTTATAACATTGATCAAAGCTGTTTATAACATTGATCACAGCTTTTTATAACAATGACCACAGATTTTTAGAACATTTACTACAGCTTTCTAAAACATTGATCACAGATTCTAATAACATTGATCACAGCTTTTCATAACATTGTTCTCAGCTTTAAATTAACATTGATCACAGCTTTTTGTAACATTGATTACCGCTGTTTATAACATTGATGAGAGTTATTTATAACATTGATGACAGCTGTTTATAACTTTCATCATGGCTGTTTATAACATTGATTACAGCTGCTTATAACATTGATCAAAGCTGTTTATAACATTGATCACAGCTTTTATAACATTGATTACAGCTTTTTATAACACTGATACAGCTGTTTATAACATTGATCACAGCTTTTAATAAAATTGATTACAGCTGTTTATGTCACTGATTGCAGCTGTTTATAACATTGATCACACATTTTTATTACATATATTACATATTTTATAACAATGATCACAGTTGTTAATAACTTTGAATTCAGCTGTTTATAACATTCATCACAACTGTTTATAACATTGATGACAGTTGTTTATAACATTGATCACAACTTTTTATAAAGTTCATCATGGATGTTTATTACATTGAATACAGCTGTAAATAACAATTATTACAGGTTTTATCAAATTGATTACAGCTGTTTATAACATTGATCAAAGCTGTTTATACCACTGATCACAGCTTTTTAAAACATCGATCACAGCTTTTTATAACATTGATAACAGCTGTTTATAGCATTGATCACAGATTTTTATAACATTAATCACAGCTTTTTATAACATTGATCACAGTTGTTAATAACTTTGAATACAGCTGTTTATAACATTTTCAAAGCTGTTTATAACATTGATCAAGGCTGTTTATAGCATTAATCACACCTGTTAATAACATTGATCACAACATTTTATTACATCGTTAACAACATTGATCACAGCTTTTTATCAAATTTATCACAGCTGTTTATAACATTGATCACAGCTATTTATAACCTTGATCACAGCTTTTTATTAAATTGATCTCAGTTTTTTATAACATTGATAAAAATCTTTTTATCACGGTGGTTTATTACATTGATTACAGCTGTAAATAACAATGATTACAGGTTTAATCAAATTGATTACAGCTGTTTATAACATTGATCAAAGCTGTTTATACCATTGATCACAGCTGCTTATAACATCGATCACAGCTTTATATAACATTGATAACAGCTGTTTATAACATTGATCAAAGCTGTTTATACCATTGATCACAGCTGTTTATAACTTTGATCAAGGCTGTTTATAACACTGATAACAGCTGTTTATAACATTGATCCCAGCTTTTCATTACATTGGTCTCAGCTTTTTATACCATTTATAAAATACTTTATAGCATTGATCACAGCTTTTTATAACATTAATCACAGCTTTTTATAACATTGATCACAGCTTTTTATTACATTAATCTCAGCTTTTTATACCATTGATAAAATATTTCATAGGATTGATCACAGCTTTTTATTACATTGATCTAGGCTTTTTATAACATTGATCTCAGCTTTTTATAACATAGAACAAAACCTTTTATAACTTTGATCACAGCTGTTTATAACATTGATGACAGCTTTTAGAACACTGATCACAGTTGTAAATAACATGTATTACAGCTGTTTATAACTTTGATTACATCTGTTTATAACATTGATCACTGCTTTTTATATCATTGATTACAGCTTTTAGAAATCCGATCACAGTTTTAAATAACATAGATTACAGCTGTTCGTAACATTGATCACAGCTTTTTTACCATTGACCACAGTTGTTAATAACTTTGAATACAGCTGTTTATAACATTGATCAAAGGTGTTTATAACATTGATCAAGGCTGATTATAACATTAATCACAGCTGTTAATACCATTGATAACAGCATTTTATAATATTGATCACAGCTTTTTATAACATTGATCACAGGATCAATGTAATAAAAAGCTGTGATCAATTTTGTAAAAAGCTGTGATCAATTTATCATTTTTATTACATACATATTTATTACAGCTGTTTATTAAATTGATCACAGCTTTTTACAAAATGGATCACAGCTTTTTATTACATTGATCCTAGCTTTTTATTACATTTATCACAGCTTTTCATAAAGTTCCTCACAGCTGTTTATTACATTAATTACAGCTGTAAATAACAATGATTTCAGGTTTAATCAAATTGATTACAGCTGTTTATAACATTGATAACAGCTCTTTATAACATTGATCACAGATTTTTATTACATTCATCACAGCTTTTTATAACATTGATCAAATATTTTCATAACTTTGATCACAGCTTTTTATAGTTCAGATTTTTATAACATCTATAACAGCAGTTTACACTGACTAAAGCTTTTTATAACATTTATTACAGCTGTTTATAACATTGATCACAGCTGTTTATAACATTTATTACAGCTATTTATAACATTGACCAAAGCTGTTTATAACATTGTTCACAGCTGTTTATAACATTGACCATAGATTTTTATAACATTGATCACATCTTTTTATAACATTGCTAACATCAATTTATAACATCGATCAAAGCTTTTTATTACATCGATCACAGCTTCTTTTTTTAAAGAAGCTGTGATCAAAGTTATAAAAAGATTTTATCAATGTTACAAAAAGCTGCATCGATCACAGCTTTTTATAACATTGATTACAGTTGTTTATGACACTGATTACAGATTTTTTTAGCATTGATACAGCTGTTTATAACATTGATCACAGTTGTTTATAACATTGGTTACAGGTTTTTATAACATCGATAACAGCAGTGTATAACATTGACCAAAGCTTTTTATAACATTTATTACAACTGTTTATAACATTGATTACATAAGTCTATAACATTAACTAAAGCCGATTCTAACATTGATCACAGCATTTTTTTTAACATTGATCACAGCTTTTAATAACAATAATCACAGCTTTTTGTAACATTTATTACAGCTTTTTATAACATTAATCTCAGCTTTAAATGAACATTGATCACAGCTTTTTAAAACAATAATCACAGCTTTTTGTAACAATTATTACAGCTTTTTATAACATTCATCACATCTTTTTATAACATTAATCTCAGCTTTAAATGAACATTGATCACAGCTTTTTAAAACAATAATCACAGCTTTTTGTAACATTTATTACAGCTTTTTATAACATTCATCACATCTTTTTATAACATTAATCTCAGCTTTAAATGAACATTGATCACAGCTTTTTAAAACATTTATTACAGCTGTTTATAACATTGATCACAGTTGTTTATAACATTTATTACAGCTATTTATAACATTGACCAAAGCTGTTTATAACATTGATCACAGCTGTTTATGACATAGACCATAGCTTTTTATGACATTGATAACAGCTTTTATAACATTGCTATCATCAATTTATAACATCGATCACAGCCTTCTATTACATCGATCACAGCTTTTTATAACATTGATTACAGCTGTTTATGACACTGATTACAGCTTTTTATAACATTGATACAGCTGTTTATAACATTGATCACAGTTGTTTATAACATTGGTTACAGGTTTTTATAACATCGATAACAGCAGTGTATAACATTGACCAAAGCTTTTTATAACATTTATTACAGCTGTTTATAACATTGATTACATATGTTTATCCTCTTGAGGATACCCTAGGATAGGGGGCGCCACAGCGCATTTTGAAAAAAAATCGTTCCCATTTTCAACGGCCTACTAATCAAACTCAGAAGCTAGGGCATGCATATACTTATTATATATGGATAGAAAACACCCTAAAGTTTCTAAAACTGTTTGAATGGTGTCTGTGAGTATAACAGAACTCAAATGGCAGTCAAAACCCCGAGACCGATTGAAACAGGAAGTGGAATTCAGAATTGTGGACTCGACTTCTCATCTTTCCCTATAAATCACACCGTTAACCATGGTTCAGTGAGCACTTCCTATTGCTTCCACTAGATGTCGCCAGTCTTTTCACAGTGGTTTGAGCCTTATACAGTCGAAACTCAGTGAATGAGAGTCATTGGAAATTGGTCACAGGGGATGGGCCATCACCATTGTGACGCCGGCGGCCATGTCTACCCCCACCTTTGGAAACGGTTTTAAAGGCAATGAAATCATCCCCCTCGAATCTTATTGGCTCTCTTGGTGTTACAGGCCCTGAAGATTAATGTTTTACAACGTTTGACATGTTTGAACGAACCTACAGGCGGGAGAATCTCATTTTATCCGGAACTTCAGCCCTGCGCTTGGAGAGAGCCCTAGGACGCGCTACCAACAGCAGGCTAATGGAACGTGAAGTATGGACTTTTTCGACCGAAAATACATCTGTTGTGGACCTGGGATGCTTTCTAATGAAGACAACTAAAGGTAGGCGATTATTGACAATATTATACAAGATGAGATGTGACATGCGATTGGTCCAAGATGGCGCCGAGCTCTGTATATTAGCTCATTTTCTGAGTATCGCATCTCCTTTTATCGCAAAGTGTGATTACCCAGTAAAGTTAATTTAAAATATGGTATGACAGGTGTTCTCAAGAGATATTCATCTATAAATGTTAGATTGACAATATAAATTTCAAAAATCGTTATCGGATAGTAATTTAGGGAATTGTAGCATTGTTTACCGGCACGCATTTGAGGGGAAATTATTTCGTCAACGTCAGACGCCGATGTAAAATGCTGTTTTTATATATAAATATGACCTTTATTGAACAAAAGAATGCATGCAGTGTATAACATGATGTCCTAGGTGTGTCATCTGATGAAGTTTGTAAAAGGTTAGTGCTGCATTTAGCTGTTTTTTGGTTATTTGTGATGCAAGTGGTTGGTCGGAAAATGGCTCTGTTGCTGCTTTTTACGATGGACTCATCTAACATAATCTAATGATTTGCTTTTCCTGTAAAACCTTTTTGAAATCGGACGACGTGGGTCGATTCAGGAGAGGTGTATCTATAAAAAATATATATATATATAAAAAATTTTTTTTTTTAATTATGATTTTTTTTTATGCTAATTGGCGATATGATTTTTCGCTGGATTTTGATCCCGCTGACGGGATGAGACGCTGTTAAATAAAGCCGATTCTAACATTGATCACAGCATTTTTTTAACATTGATCACAGCTTTTAATAACAATAATCACAGCTTTTTGTAACATTTATTACAGCTTTTTATAACATTCATCACATCTTTTTATAACATTAATCTCAGCTTTAAATGAACATTGATCACAGCTTTTTAAAACATTTATTACAGCTGTTTATAACATTGATCACAGCTGTTTATAACATTTATTTGACCTATTTATAACATTGACCAAAGCTGTTTATAACATTGATCACAGCTGTTTATGACATAGACAATACCTTTTTACAACATTGATAACAGCTTTTATAACATTGCTAACATCAATTTATAACATCGATCACAGCATTCCATTACAACGATCACAGCTTTTTATAACATTGATTACAGCTGTTTATTTTTTTTAAATGTTTTTGGTCACTTAGCAGACGCTCTTATCCAGAGCGACTTACAGTAGAGAATACATTTCATTTCATGCATTTTTTTTTTTTTTGTACTGGCCCCCCGTGGGAATCAAACCCACATCCCTGGCATTGCACACACCATGCTGGCGTTGCAAACACCATGCTCTACCAACTGAGCCACAGTTTTTAGAACACTGATCACAGTTGTAAATAACATAGATTACAGCTGTTTATAACATTGGTTACAGGTTTTTATAACATCGATAACAGCTGTTTATATCATTGACCACAGCTTTTTATAACATTTATTACAACTGTTTATAACATTGATTACATCTGTTTCTAACATTGATAAGAGTTTTTTATATCATTGATTACAGCTTTTAGAAATCCGTTCACAGTTGTAAGGCAAGACCCCCATGAAATGGACAAAAATGAATGGGAACACATTGGCACCGCACGAATCATACACCTTAATGACAATACCACCCAAATTGATACACATTCATCCAAATCATATTGCAAATTTCATATGGCAAATGCCAAGTGTAACACCCCAACAATCCTATAGATGGCGAGCGCACTCCACCATGGATTTTCATATTGCAAATGTAACACAAGTCAACACCCAACTTATCACCCCCTTAACTTCCCTGGCCTAGTCAACAGCCAGTGGAATCGCGTGGCGTGAAATACAAATACCTCAAAAATGCTAGAACTTCAATTTCTCAAACATATGACTATTTTACACCATTTTAAAGACAAGACTCTCGTTAATCTAACCACACTGTCCAATTTCAAAAAGGCTTTACAGCGAAAGCAAAACATTAGATTATGTCAGGAGAGTACCCTGCCAAAAATAATCACACAGCCATTTTCAAGCAAGCATATATGTCACAAAAGCCAAATCCACAGCTAAATGCAGCACTAACCTTTGATGATTTTCATCAGATGACACTCCTAGGACATTATGTTATAAAATACATGCATGTTTTGTTCAATCAAGTTCATATTTATATCAAAAAACAGCTTTTTACATTAGCATGTGATGTTCAGAACTAGCATACCCACCGAAAACTTCCGGTGAATTTATTAAATTACTCATGATAAACGTTCACAAAATACATAACAATTCTTTTAAGAATTATAGATACAGAACTCCTTTATGCAATCGCGGTGTCAGATTTTTAAATAGCTTTTCGGCGAAAGCACATTTTGCAATATTCTGAGTACATAGCTCGGCCATCACGGCTAGCTATTTTGACACCCACCAAGTTTGGGACTCACTAAACTCAGAATTACTATTCGAAAAATGAATACACTCCCAGGACTTCTACTTCAACAACAAATGTTGTTTTTGTTCCAAATAATCCATAGTTATATTCAAATAGCTCCGTTTTGTTCGTGCGTTCAGGTCACTATCCGAAGGGTGACGCGTGACAAAAAAAGTAAAAATATTCCATTACCGTACTTAGAAGCATGTCAGACTGTAATAAACTAGTTAGAAGATGTGTCGGAGTCAGGCGCAGGACACATGGAATGAGTGTAAACAAATACGTGTTTACTAAAATTCATAATAAAACTTCTTCCAAAATCCAAAAATACAGGATTGGGGAACAACCCCTCCAACAACACAAAACAGGAAACAATCACCGACAAGACAAACAGGAAATGCAGAGGGTTAAATAATGAACATAATTAGGGAAATCAAAAACAGGTGTACACAATAAAGACAAAACCAAACGAACAGTGAAACATCGATCGGTGGCAACTAGTAAGCCAGTGACGTCGACCGCCGAACGCCGCCCGAACAAGGACAGGGGCCGACTTCGGCGGGAGTCGTGACACAAACGCTGTTTAAAATAAATATTTATGCTATTTTTCTCGTAAAATAGCGATAATATTCCAACCGGGCAACGTTGCATTCATTCAAAGGCTGAAAGAAAAAAATGGAGTAGTCTCACTGTCCCCAGGCTGACCACTCACAAACTCTGCTGCTGTTCTTTGCCCAGAGACAGCAGACACCCCATTCCACTTTCTGGCAACTTTAGAGAGCCAATCGGAGCCTTAGAAAGTGTCACGTTACAGCACAGATGCTGTAATTTCGATAGAGATGCAACAGAAGGACAACAAATTGTCAGACAGGGCACTTCCTGTATGGAATCTTCTCAGGTTTTGGCCTGCCATATGAGTTCTGTTATACTCACAGACACCATTCAAACAGTTTTAGAAACTTTAGAGTGTTTTCTATCCAAATCTACTAATTATATGCATATTCTCGTTTCTGGGCAAGAGTAGTAACCAGATTAAATCGGGTACATTTTTTATCCGGACGTGCAAATACTGCCCCCTAGCCCCAACAGGTTAAACAACTTCTTTGCTCGCTTGCGGACAATACAGTGCCACTGACACGGCACGCTTCCAAAACCTGTGGGCTCTCCTTCACCGTGGCTAACGTGAGTAAAACGTTGAAACGTATTAACCCTCGCAAGGCTGCTGGCCCAGATGGCATCCTTAGCCGCGTCCTCAGAGCATGCGCAGACCAGCTGGCTGGTGTGTTTACGGACATATTCAATCAATCCCTATCCCAGTCTGCTGTTCCCACATACTTCAAGATGGCCACCATTTTTCCTGTTCCCAAAAAAGCTAAGGTAACTGAGCTAAACGACTATTGCCCCGTAGCACTCACTTTCGTCATCATGAAGTGCTTTGAGAGACTAGTCAAGGATCATATCTTCTCCACCCTCCCTGACTCCATAGACCCACTCCAATTTGCTTACCGCCCAATAGGTCCACAGACGACGCAATCGCAATCACACTGCACACTGGCCTAACCCATCTGGACAAGCAGAATACCTATGTAAGAATGCTGTTCATCGATTACAGCTCAACATTTAAAACCATAGTACCCTCCAAACTCGTCATTAAGCTCGAGACCCTGGGTCTCGACCCCGCCCTGTGCAACTTGGTCCTGGACTTCCTGACGGGCCGCCCCCAGGTGGTGAGGGTAGGAAAGAACATCACCACCCCACTGATCCTCAACACTGGGGCCCCACAAGGGTGCGTTCTCAGCCCTCTCCTGTACTCCCTGATCACCTTTGACTGCGTGGCCATGCACCCCTCCAACTCAATCATCAAGTTTGTAGGCTTGATTACCAACAACGACGAGACGGCCTACGGGGAGGAGGTGAGGGCCCTCGGAGTGTGGTGTCAGGAAAATAACCTCACACTCAACATCAACAAAACAAAGGAGATGATCGTGGACTTCAAGAAACAGCAGAGGGAGCACTCCCCTGTCCACATCGACGGGACAGCTGTGGAGAAGGTGGAAAGTTTTAAGTTCCTTGGCGTACACATCACGGACAAACTGAAATGGTCTACCCACACAGACAGCGTGGTGAAGAAGGCGCAACAGCGCCTCTTCAACCTCAGGAGGCTGAAGAAATTGAGCTTGTCACCGAAAACACTCACAAACTTCTACAGATGGACAATCTAGAGCATCCTGTCGGGCTGTATCCCCAGCTTGTATGGGTACTGCTCTGCCCACAACCGTAAGGCTCTCCAGAGGGTAGTGAGGTCTGCACAACGCATCACCGTGGGCAAACTACCTGCTCTCCAGGACACCTACACAACCCAATGTCACAGGAAGGCCAAAAAGATCATCAAGGACAACAACCACACCAGCCACTGCCTGTTCACCCCGCTATCATCCAGAAGGCGAGGTCAGTACAGGTGCATCAAAGCTGGGACCGAGAGACAGAAAAACAGTTTCGTTCTCAAGGCCATCAAACTGTTAAACAGCCATCACTAACATTGAGTGGCTGCTGCCAACATACTGAATCAAATCTCTAGCCACTTTAATAATAAAAAATTGGTTTGAATAAATGTATCACTAGTCACTTTTTAAGCAGTGCCACTTTATATAATATTTACATACCCTACATTACTCATCTCATATGTATATACTGTACTCGATACCATCTACTGCATCTTGCCTATGCCGCACGGCCATCGCTCATTCATATATTTATATGTACATATTCTTATTCATTCCTTTACACTTGTGTGTGTATAAGGTAGGAGTGGTGAAATTGTTAGATTACTCGTTAGATATTACTGCACGGTCGGAACTAGAAGCACAAGCATTTCGCTACACTCCCATTAACATCTGCTAACCATGTGTATGTGACCAATAACATTTGATTTGATTTGATGAGAGATGTTTATAACATTGATCAAAGCTTTTTATAACATTCTACACGGCAGTTTATTAAATTGATCATAGCTGTTGATAACATTGATCACAGCTGTTTATAACATTGATTTCAACACTTTATAACATTGATCACAGCTGTTTTTAACATTGATCACAGCTTTTTATAACATTGATTACAGCTGTTTATAACATTGATCACAGCTTTTAATAACATTGATTACAGCTGTTCATAACATTGATCGCAGCTTATTATAACATTGATCACAGCTTTTTATAACATTCATAACGGCTGTTTATTACATTGATTACATCTGTTTGTAACATTGATTACAGCTGTTTATAACATTGATCACAGCTGTTTATAACATTGATCACAGCTGTTTATAACATTGATTTCAGCTGTTTATAACATTGATCACAGCTGTTTACAACATTGGTGACAACTATTTACAACGTTTATCACAGCTGTTAATAACATTGATCGCAGCTTTTTATAACATTGATCACAGCTTTTTATAACATTGCTCACAGCTGTTTAAAACATTGATCCCAGCTTTTGATAACATTGATTCCGGCTTTTTATAACATTGATCACAGGTGTTTATAACATTGATCACAGCTGTTTATAACATTGATTACAGCTGTTTATAACATTGATTATAGCTGTTTATAACATTGATCACAGCTTTTTATAACATTCATCAAAGCTTTTTATTACATAGATCACAGCTTTTTATAACATTGGAAAGCATTGCCTTTGAGTAGGCCCGTTATCTGGTTAACTGGTAAACTGGCCTGACAGACGGTGAATTCATTGAATTTAAAGCAGTTGAAGAGAATGGCCACTGGTTCTATCTAACCCCCCTCCATGGCTCCCTGGCCCCTAAAAATCCTCATCTCCCATCCCCAACACAGTGACTCCTGGCCTGGGTAGAGGTCGGGCCCTTCAGGCCCCTGTTGTTGTGTTTTCCAGATCAACCCCACAGTGGCCCCAAGTGCTTCTCCACCAGGTCTCCTGGACCTCTCCACGTTCATCAGCCAGGATGGGGGAAGCATCTGAATCTTGATGTGATCACAGGCTCGAGTGGCTCCAATCCACACATAATGCCTGTAATTGAAATAAACAAACACGGCAATGCAAAATAACACATCGCCACAAATCACACATATCTCAGCTCATGAGTGAGACGTCTGTGTCACTGCCTGAGCATAGGCTTTTCAACCCCCCCCCCCCCCCCTCCACTCTTCACACCCCTATGCAAAATAACACTAGACAAAGGGTCCAACAGCCCCTTTTAGAAACGCTCATGAATATCTCTCCATAGTGGTAGCCAGCCATGTTTAACTCAATTATGCCCATTGGCAGAATGGCCTGTAACAAAAGCCTACACACCCACTCTTTGTCCAGGACAGATTGTTTTTACCTACCCATGTTTTAGACAGTGAATGTAGGCCCAAACCACCTCAATGGACTCCAGACTACCAACAGACCCTTCACCACACAGAAATACTCCAGCGACAGTAAGGAATATCAAGGTGGAACTGCTTCCATTCATCATACAGGCCTCCCCCTGACTTGAACTTTAATGAATTATTTTCTATGTACAGTAATTCTGGAAGCCTATCTATTCCATTATAAAGTTTGTCAGGAGTGGTACATTTTTGGGGGGAATTGGAAGAAGCTGAAGCTTTGAAGCTGAGAAGGGGTATGACGGGGCGGTCTCATTTTACCGCCACACCCACTTATTGCACACGCATGTTGTTATCCAACTTACCGCCAGTCTACAAACCATCTGCATAGGCTTACCGCCGGTCTACAAACCCTCTACATAGACTTACCGTCAGTCTACAAAAAATCTACATAGGCTTACCGCCAGTCTACAAACCCTCTACATAGACTTACCATCAGTCTACAAACCATCTACATAGACTTACCGCCAGTCTACAAACCATCTACATAGGCTTTCTGCCAGTCTACAAACCATATACATAGACTTACCGCCAGTCTACAAACCATATACATAGACTTACCGCCAGTCTACAAACCATCTACATAGGCTTACCGCCAATCTACAAACCATCTACGTAGACTTACCGCCAGTCTACAAGCCATCTACGTAGACTTACCGCCAGTCTACAAACCATCTACATAGGCTTACCGCCAGTCTACAAACCATCTACATAGACTTACCACCAGTCTACAAACCATCTACATAGGCTTACTGCCAGTCTTCAAGCCATCTACATTTACATTTACGTCATTTAGCAGACGCTCTTATCCAGAGCGACTTACAAATTGGTGCATTCACCTTATGATATCCAGTGGAACAACCACTTTACAAGGCTATATACAGTATGAATGCATGTAGAAAGTGATTCTAGTATTACAAAGCCAGTTATATCTTAAATGATCAAACTATACTTTAGAACAGCATAATGAATGGCCCTACCTAATTTCCAGTTATATTATTGAGCTGCCAACTTCCGTGTAATTCAGTACTGGATCCGTGCAGATACCCCACATATCATTCCAGCATTGATGAAGATAGAATCTTCCTCATGTATGCCATCCTCACTGGCTGCTTTGGCACATTCCCCTATTCATTCTGCTACTTACAGTTACACCAAAAACATTTTTTTATAAAAACCACTCTCAAGATCTGGAACCAGTTTAGACGTCACTTTGGTTTGCAAACCTGTTAATTATTAAGGGCCCCTCTACTCAGAAATCACGTTTTCCATCCATCCCTGTAGATGGAGCCTTCTCCTTCCCCATGTGGTTCAGCCTTGGCATTCAATCATTCATTGATTTGTATATTGACGCCATGTTTGCATCGTTCCAACATTTCTCAGCTAAATTCCATCTTCCGAATAGTCATTTCTTTAGATATCTACAAGTGCGCAGCTTTGTCCGTGACATGACCTCTCAATTCCCCAACAGTAAAATGTGTTATTTCTTATAGCTATGATCAAATTTACTCTCTTCACAATCCTTCATTTGCAGCTTTTAAAATGTTATGGGAACAGGATCTAGGTGATGAGTTTACTGATAACACATGGGAAGATATTCTGCACCGTGTCCACTCCTCTTCTATTTGTGCCAACCATGGTTTGATCCAATGCAAATCCTACACCGCACTCACTGGACTAAACTCAGGCTTTTTAAGATCTATCCTGATATCGACCCTGTTTGCGACAGGTGTCGGCAAGCTCCTGCTTCATTAATACATGTGTTGGTCCTGCTCTTCTCTACATAACTATTGGTCTGCCATCTTTGATACCATATCTCAAGTATTACAAGTGCCTTTTTCTCCTCCTGCCATAACATCATTACTTGGGGTAATACCTGATACTATAACAATACCAAAATACACATCTGACTTTGTAGCCTTTGTGAGTTTGTTGGCATTTTATGTGGATTAAAGATGTCTTGCACTTTAGTAAATTGGAGAAGATAAAATATACCCTACGGCGTTCTTCTTACAAATTCTACCGAATGTGGCAACCTTTCTTTACCTATGTAGAGACACTGCAATTTCCCTCTACTCTACAGTAAACTGCCTACCTAACCTTTGTATTTAATTGATCTACCTTTGTCAGTGATTAATATTAGTCTGTCTTATTCTAATCATTTTTTATATTTGTTTTGAAGACTAGCCATGCACTTTGTTGTTTCTAATGTATGTTTTGTTATGAAAGTATTACTTAAGTATTTTACATTTTCATATGGGCGTTTACATTCCTACCTCATTCAAAAAACATGTTCCCATGGTATATTGAATGTATAAAACCACATGTACAATGTACTATATTTCAATCATTGTTTACTGTAACTGTGAAAGAAAATACCAATAAAAAAGAACAGCGTAAGGAGTGCTGGGATCTTTAGAACAGCATAATGAGTGCTGGGATCTTTAGAACAGCATAAGGAGTGCTGGGTTCTTTAGAACAGCATAATGAGTGCTGGGATCTTTAGAACAGCATAAGGAGTGATGGGTTCTTTAGAACAGCATTAGGAGTGATGGGTTCTTTAGAACAGCATGAGTGATGGGTTCTTTAGAACAGCATTAGGAGTGCTGGGTTCTTTAGAACAGCATGAGTGATGGGTTCTTTAGAACAGCATGAGTGATGGGTTCTTTAGAACAGCATGAGTGATGGGTTCTTTAGAACAGCATAAGGAGTGCTGGGTTCTTTAGAACAGCATTAGGAGTGATGGGTTCTTTAGAACAGCATAAGGAGTGCTGGGATCTTTAGAACAGCATAATGACTGCTGGGTTCTTTAGAACAGCATAATGAGTGCTGGGATCTTTAGAACAGCGTAAGGAGTGATGGGTTCTTTAGAACAGCATAATGAGTGCTGGGATCTTTAGAACAGCGTAAGGAGTGATGGGTTCTTTAGAACAGCGTAAGGAGTGCTGGGTTCTTTAGAACAGCATAATGAGTGCTGGGATCTTTAGAACAGCATAATGACTGCTGGGTTCTTTAGAACAGCATAAGGAGTGCTGGGTTCTTTAGAACAGCATTAGGAGTGATGGGTTCTTTAGAACAGCATAAGGAGTGCTGGGTTCTTTAGAACAGCATAATGAGTGCTGGGATCTTTAGAACAGCGTAAGGAGTGATGGGTTCTTTAGAACAGCATAAGGAGTGATGGGTTCTTTAGAACAGCATGAGTGATGGGTTCTTTAGAACAGCATTAGGAGTGCTGGGTTCTTTAGAACAGCATGAGTGATGGGTTCTTTAGAACAGCATGAGTGATGGGTTCTTTAGAACAGCATGAGTGATGGGTTCTTTAGAACAGCATAAGGAGTGCTGGGTTCTTTAGAACAGCATAATGAGTGCTGGGTTCTTTAGAACAGCATAATGACTGCTGGGTTCTTTAGAACAGCATAATGAGTGCTGGGTTCTTTAGAACAGCATTAGGAGTGCTGGGTTCTTTAGAACAGCATAATGAGTGCTGGGTTCTTTAGAGCAGCATAAGGAGTGATGGGTTCTGTCAAGTCCTGACCATTAATAGGGGTTATTTGTTATTGTAGTTTGGTCAGGACGTGGCAGGGGGTATTTGTTTTATGTGGTTTGGGCTGGTTTGGGCTGGTTGTGTTAGTTGTAGGGTGTTTGAACAGGAACAGACATCTCTGGAACCACACACAGACATGTCTGGAACCACACACAGACATGTCTGGAACCACACACAGACATGTCTGGAACCACACACAGACATGTCTGGAACCACACACAGACATGTCTGGAACCACACACAGACATCGGGTTTTGGGCACTGTTCTATGTTTATGTAATTCTATGTTCAGTCTAGTTATTTGTATTTCTATGTTTAGTTAATTGGGGGTTGAACCCTCAATTGGAGGCAGGTGTTTTCTCGTTGCCTCTGATTGAGGGTTCTATAAATAGGTATGTGTTTGTTTTAGTATTTGTGGGAGATTGTGCTTGGTATAGCTTTGTTGCCTTACTGGCCTGTTATTAGTTGTTGTGTTTTTGTTGTGTACGTGTTTGTTTTGGTTCACCTTCTTGTCTGTTTAAATAAAAAGAAGATGAGTGCACATTTCCCCGCTGCATCTTGGTCTACTAAACCCTACGACAACTGTGACAGGTTCTTTAGAACACCATAATGAGTGCTGGGTTCTTTAGAACAGCATAAAGAGTGCTGGGTTCTTTAGAACAGCATAAGGAGTGATGGGTTCTTTAGAACAGCATAATAAGTGCTGGGTTCTTTAGAACAGCATAAGGAGTGCTGGGTTCTTTAGAACAGCATAAGGAGTGATGGGTTCTTTAGAACAGCATAAGGAGTGCTGGGTTCTTTAGAACAGCATAAGGAGTGCTGGGTTCTTTAGAACAGCATAAGGAGTGCTGGGTTCTTTAGAACAGCATAAGGAGTGCTGGGTTCTTTAGAACAGCATAAGGAGTGATGGGTTCTTTAGAGCAGCATAAGGAGTGCTGGGTTCTTTAGAACAGCATAAGGAGTGATGGGTTCTTTAGAACAGCATAAGGAGTGCTGGGTTCTTTAGAACAGCATAAGGAGTGCTGGGTTCTTTAGAACAGCATAAGGAGTGCTGGGTTCTTTAGATCAGCATAAGGAGTGCTGGGTTCTGGTCTAGTGGTAGGTAGCGCTCCCGCCCCCAAAACACACACTGCCCCTGGAGACATAGGCTCAAACTCTGACTGCACCACTTTTCATTTCCTCTCCTCTATGTCCTCATCTCAATCACTTCTTCATTGTATATATCAATAAAAACAACAAAATATGTTTAAATAAAAGATCACCAGGCTGTATCACAACCGGCCATGATTGGGTGTCCCAAAGGGCGGTGCACAATTGGTACAGCGTCATCCGGGTTAGGTTTTGGCTGGGGAAGGTCGTCATTGTAATTAAAATGTGTTCTTAACTGACTTGTCTAGTTAAATAAAGGTTAAATAAAATAAAATAAATAAAACCATAAGGCTCTCCTATTCAGGTCTTCTACAGGAACTATGCTTAATGATGGCCAACTGTAATGTTCCCATCAACGGAGCACATCCAAGGAGGCTGGTGGGAGGAGCTATAAGAAGATGGGTTCATTGTAATGGCTGGATTTTTAAAACATTTTTATTTAACTAGACAAGTCCGTTAAGAACAAATTCTTATTTACTTTGATGGCGTACCCCGGCCAAACACTAACCCAGATGACGCTGGGCCAATTGTGCGCCGCCCTATGGGAGTCCCAATCACGTCTGGTTGTGATACAGCCTGGAATTGAACCAGGGTCTGTAGTGACACCTATTGCACTGAGATGCTTTGCCCTAGACCGCTGTGCCACTTGGGAGCCCTCGAAATACAGTGCATTCAAAGACACGGTACAAGAATGCCCCTACTGATATTTTGTGTTCAGACTATATTGACTTCATGCATTATTCATTTGCACATAACATAAATCCTGACAAACAGTAGATACATGCTACAATGCCATACGAAGATACTGTAGAACAGAACACACACACGCGCAGGCGCACACACATACATACACACACAATTTTCTGTGTAATCCGTCATCTTGCCTATGGTTTTAATTCCTGTTAACTGCATGGTTTCATGCCGCTGCTCTATACATTCTAATAGAATTGAATAACAGAGCTGCTTGGCTGCACTTGCACAAGCCTGCCTTAATTGCAATGAATGTTTAAAAAAGGGCGAAATATTCTGTGAAATCTTTCTAGGGTGAAGGACAACGTGTCGCTGTGTTGAGCAAAGAGCACATTCCCCAAAATTGCTAGGCGCTAGCGTTACAATTGGGAGAACTGTATTGTGGGTATGTATTGGTTGGAAATTATTTAGTGATTTGATGTGAAAACTATTTGCTCTTTTTTAGCTAAAATATTCTGAAGGCTGTCATTCAGCAATAGTTTACATGAAAATCGCCTTGTTTCCACGCATGCACGCACTTACACACACACACACACACACACACAAACACACAGGTATCGAACAGGAAACAATTTTGGTCTTGTTTATTCCCTCCCAGGAAACATGCTTAGTGCTCACACCGATTCAAGTCAACCTTGTACACAATATATTCAATACTCATCAGTACACAGAGTGACAACTATGGGCCAGATTAGTGCATGCAATATCCACAGTACTCACAAAAGTAAATTAATTGTCTAATGGCTTTAAATTGATTAGCAATGTCTCAGGTTTGAGTTGCAAATCTCTCTCTAATCCAGGTATTTCCCTCTTTGGATAACCAGGGATTGCTTTAATTAACCACGCTGTGCTGCCATGTGCCTTTGTACATTAACATGGCAACAAACACCTGGAGCTCACATTACCACACAGCAGTCACTGGGTGATAAGGGAATTCTGCAGCTGTGCTTAGCTGGTTCAACTAATGCACTCTGATAATGTTGGAGCAGATATTTTATATTGCTGAAAAGCTCAACTAAGTCTACTGACTTAATATGAACATAGAACGATTAAAAATATGAATACTTAGATTACTTACCGGTAAGTATTTCAATAAATATTTACTCATAATGGGAAAAATAAATAAATAAAAACAATACAATTCTCATGAACACAATCCCATCGCTAAACAACTACAGTATGTTATCTGCCAGACTGCTGAGGGTTTTGTTCTGTGAAGGCTTGAGGTATGTTGGCAATGGACAATGAACATCAGGTGAAGGCCTACATTCATATCCTGTTCTCAAATATGACTGAAGGGGGAGAACTTCGCTGTTTTATTGGAAATGTTACTGGCACAGTACAATGAAACCGCCAGCTCATCGAGGAACCCTTGCCCCTAGCTACGACACAGCAGTCGCTCTCCAAGTGCTGAATGACAAATGCATCTCTCTTCTAGTCTGTCAGATGGTGCAGATACAGGCCATGCTCTGTGTTAATCAGAACAACGCCACGCTAACATACTGTGCCATCAGGACAACCCCCGGGTGAAACCAATGACTATATCCTCCACTTTTAGAAGCATCTGCTAGCATTGGATCCCATATTGTAACTTTGCTTTTACAGGTTACGTCCCAGTGGTTCCTTTTTCATTTCCCTCTTTCCTGACCACGAGTATTAAAGGTCTTCTTGGTAGACCAAAGCGATGACACGTATCCCCAGAGGTGTGGACTCGAGTCGCATGACTTGGACTCGAGCCAGACTCGAGTCACAAATATGATGACTTGGACTCGACTTTGACTTTAACACCAATGACTCGTTACTTGACTTTGACTTGAGCTTCATGACTCAACCTGACTTGATACCCTCCCCAAGCGCATCAACTCTTCATTTAACGGATAACAGTTTGAATCAGACAGCAGCCAATAAAATTGTGCCAGCTGAGAAAACGTTGTGCGTGGCAGTGGAGAGGAACATCGGCGGGAGAATTCAGATGGAGCCCTTGGAAAGATGATACCCCAAACTATTATTTTCCGGTATAAAGACAACGCTGTATCAACAAAAAAACAGATTGCAACTTGTAAAACATGCGGGAAGAAAATTACAAACGGAGGCACAACAATTTGTAACTTTGTTCGACATTTATTGGTTATTGTAGTTTGGACAGGACGTGGCAGGGGGTATTTGTTTTATGTGGTTCGGGGTTTAATGGAATATGTATTTATGCAAGAGGGGTGTTTGATTTATGTGTTCCGGGGTTTTTGGGTATGTTCTTGTTTTGTATTTCTATGTTTTTCTATGTTGTGTATTTCTTTGTTGGCCTGGTATGGCTCTCAATCAGGAACAGCTGTACATCGTTGTTGCTGATTGAGAGTCATACTTAAGTAGCCCTGTTTTCAACTGTCCCTTTGTGGGAAGTTGTTGTTGTACTGCTGTGTGTTAGCCTGCAACACTGTTCGTTCGATCGTTTTCTTGTTTTGTTTGTTACGTGTTCTAATAAAGTTAAGATGAGCACTCAACCCGCTGCGCCTTGGTCCATTACGTTCGACGACCGTTACACCGACAGCTATATATTTTATTACTTTACTACTGTATCATGTAGGCTAGCGTAAAGTTAAATCAATGAGCCTCCACACAGTCAGTCATTGCGGGAACGTGATCATTGCACCCAAGATTGAGCTACAACTGGCTAGGCAGTTGGTAGCCTAAATCCTGCCAGATGTTCCTAAAACAAGGTTGGGCGATTGTGTACAAGCCTACATCGCCCGATTGCACCCCATAGCGAACTTCAATAGTCGATCACTATTGGGGGGGTGTGTCTTTCTCATGCCTACCCATGTATTTCCATGGAAATATAACGTTTATTTGGAAAGTAATAAATATATAGATATTTTTTAAAGCATTCATGATTTGCGTAAATGTAATATACTAACTATTACTCTTGTTAAAAATATGAAATGCTATTAGATTTGGTGAAGAGCACGCGTAGCACATTCATCTCCTGCACATCTATCACTCCAGTGTTTTATTGGTATATTGTAATTACTTCGCCACCATGGCCTATTTATTGCCTTACCTCCCTTACCTCATTTGCACACACTGTATATAGACCTTTTCTACTGTATTATTGACTGTATGTTTGTTTATTCCATGTGTAGCTCTGTGTTGCTGCTTTGCTTTATCTTGGCCAGGTTGCAGTTGTAAATGAGAACTTGTTCTCAACTAGCCTACCTGGTTAAATAAAGGTGGGACAAAAAGAGCACATTATGACTTGTTTAGGACTCAAAACTCAAAGTTAAAGACTTGAGACTTGACTTGGGGCTTGACTTGGGACTTGAGTGCTAAGACTTGAGACTTACTTGTGACTTGTAAAACAATGACTTGGTCCCACCTCTGCCTATCCCATCCTTCTACCTATAAGAGGTCATGGGTATTGGAGTAATGCAGTGATGACCCGTCATTCAGGGCATTTTGAGATCACATTTTTAGCTAAAAATACAAATAATACAAATTTAAAAAAAACATTTGGGGGGGTTGCCTGTGTCACATATCAGTTCGCAAACAATGAAAAAAGAAAAACAGCAACAAAAAACATTGAGTTAATAAAGCTGCATACAAACATGGTCTGTTTCTTGCTTTCTTGAGTAAGGCAACTCCAAAATACAGGTGTTTCAGCCTAGCTCGGTGCTTTCTGTGGTGGTGGGGCAGCCAGAGGAAAATATGGAGCGTAGGGGTTGGTAATGTTTTCTAGTTGCATCGTGATTGGCTCAGTGTTCTGTCACTCATGGGGACACTACATCATCGCCAAGCCTAAGGGTAGAGCTAGAAAATTCAAGCCCTATGGTTGCTGCCATAGAGTTACATTAGAAGTGCCCATCCATGAAAGCTCAAGGTCATTGGCCACAGATAAAATGACATCCAATCACTTTATAACTACAGTAGATTTGACTGGACTTGATCATGTCAACATCATACTTTCAAAATCTTAACTAGCAGTCATCATCATTAATCAAGTCAACAATCTACTGGCAAATCCTTTTTAATCCTTGCCATATGAAGAGAAATAATGAAGAGAAATTATAGATAAAACGTATCGGTGGTCATGGGCCATTGGACATAAACATTACACAACAAGTTGGAAATAGCAAATTCAACAATGAGCAGTTAGGAAGGAATCAGTGACTAACTGCAAGCATTGCAAAGCAATCACTAGACTGCTATTCAGTGAAGTGGATGTGTGGTCCCAAGTTTGGGTTTAAGGGCCTCTTTTCCAAGCTTAAAATGATAGAAATTCTACGTTGACCATTCTGTCAATCGAGCCTGATTTCTGCTGCACTCTAAACAACTGTTAGCTCGGAACTGGGAAGTCTGACTTCAGGACAACTGAGTTCAAGACAACTGGGAACTTGGGGGAAAAAATGACCTCCGACTAGGAAAATACATTTTGAACGAACGTCCAACTTGGAATTGTAAGTCAGGAACTCGGGCCTCTTTCTAAAGTTACGACCTGAAGATCACTGATGTTATCATGATTCAAACTTGTTTTTTCTGAGTTCCCAGTTGTCTTGAAAGTACCATAAATCCAGAGAATGCCAAACTTTGATGACAAAGTTTGATGACAACATTTGCCCCCAAAGGACCGCTGCACCACCTTCCTGTTCAAGTGAGCACAGCACAACAAGATGAATCCAAAAATGTCTTGTATGCTGCTGCATAAATTATGTAATACGCCAGTGAGATATGTATACTGTAGCTAAGAATACTACGTGTATGTTGTGTAGTAAGCTGTTAGTAGTCCATGTGCCTCCCTAATAATTTGGTCTATTTTCTGCTCTTAATTTTGCCTACTGTTCTGACTTGGTGGTGCACATGTAGCCTATAACCTGTTATAGAGAAATGTAATCATTGAATATTGCAAGGGCTTTCATTGTCTGCTTGTAGGCCCCCTTTTGTCACGTCCTGACCATAGAAAGCTTTTATTTTTCTATGGTAGAGTAGATCAGGGTGTGACAGAGGGTTTTGTCTAGTTTATTTATGTCTATGTTGGTTCTAGTTTCTTTTTTCTATGTTGGGGGTTTTGTCTAGTTTATGTATTTCTATGTGGGGTTCTAGTTGTTGTATTTCTATGTTTTTTTGTTGGAATGATCTCCAATTAGAGACAGCTGGTCATCGTTGTCTCTAATTGGGGATCATATTTAAGTGGTTGTTTTCCCACCTGGGTTTGTGGGAGATTATTTTGAGTAAGTGTATGTTGCTCCTCTTCGTCACGGTTTGTTGTTTTGTTTATTAGTTTATTTGTATGTCTTGCATAGTTTCACAGTTTAAATAAAATGTGGAACGAAACACACGCTGTGCCTTGGTCCCATTCTTCAGACAACCGTGACACCTTTATTTATCCAACAGTTCTGACTTGGTACACAGGGAGAATACTGTAAGAACAGTCCATGTTCAGAATTATGTCACTGTACATTTCAAAAGTGCTGAAGAAATAGTTAAATTGACTACGTCCGTCCTAGCTCGCTCAATAATGTCTTAATCAAAATGACAGATTGTCTCTAATGCCTTAATTTGTACATCTCAATTGTCAGTAGAAACCACATTTGTCTAAGAAAGTCAGCCATATCAGCAATGATTTTTTTTTAAAGGCAGTAAATGAGTCTAAATGAACTGTTCACTGCCAGACAAAACTCCACTGATAGCCAGGTGTAGCAGGGACTCTGCTGTTGGGACAGCTTTAGACCCTTTTATTAATTTTACTAGGCAAGTCAGTTAAGAATAAATTCTAATTTTCAAGAACAGCCTAGGCACAGTGGGTTAACTGCATTGTTCAGGGGCAGAACAACAGATGTGTACCTTGTCAGCTCGGGGATTTGATGTTGCAACCTTTCAGTTACTAGTCCAATGCTCTAACCACTATGCTACGCTGCCAACCCTAACAGCTTGTGGGCACTGTTTGTGACTTTAGATAATCTTCAGAATCCAGTACAGACTTTATTAGGTCTATCAAATTATGTTACTGCAGTTATGTTGTACATATGAGTGCAGTACGATTGCTAGCTCTCAGTACATACAGTGGGGGGAAAAAGTATTTAGTCAGCCACCAATTGTGCAAGTTCTCCCACTTAAAAAGATGAGAGAGGCCTGTAATTTTCATCATAGGTACACTTCAACGATGACAGACAAAATGAGAAAAAAAATCCAGAAAATCACATTGTAGGATTTTTTATGAATTTATTTGCAAATTATGGTGGAAAATAAGTATTTGGTCAATAACAAAAGTCTATCTCAATACTTTGTTATATGCCCTTTGTTGGCAATGACACAGGTCAAACGTTTTCTGTAAGTCTTCACAAGGTTTTCACACACTGTTGCTGGTATTTTGGCCCATTCCGCCATGCAGATCTCCTCTAGAGCAGTGATGTTTTGGGGCTGTCGCTGGGCAACACTGACTTTCAACTCCCTCCAAAGATTTTCTATGGGGTTGAGATCTGGAGACTGGCTAGGCCACTCCAGGACCTTGAAATGCTTCTTACGAAGCCACTCCTTTGTTGCCCGGGCGGTGTGTTTGGGATCATTGTCATGCTGAAAGACCCAGCCATGTTTCATCTTCAATGCCCTCGCTGATGGAAGGAGGTTTTCACTCAAAATCTCACGATACATGGCCCCACTCATTCTTTCCTTTACACGGATCAGTCGTCCTGGTCCCTTTTCAGAAAAACAGCCACAAAGCATGATGTTTCCACCCCCATGCTTCACAGTAGGTATGGTGTTCTTTGGATGCAACTCAGCATTCTTTGTCCTCCAAACACGACGAGTTGAGTTTTTACCAAAAAGTTCTATTTTGGTTTCATCTGACCATATGACATTCTCCCAATCCTGTTCTGGATCATCCAAATGCTCTCTAGCAAACTTCAGACGGGCCTGGACATGTACTGGCTTAAGCAGGGGGACACGTCTGGCACTGCAGGATTTGAGTCCCTGGCGGCGTAGTGTGTTACTGATGGTAGGCTTTGTTACTTTGGTCCCAGCTCTCTGCAGGTCATTCACTAGGTCCCCCCGTGTGGTTCTGGGATTTTTGCTCACCGTTCTTGTGATAATTTTGACCCCTCGGGGTGAGATCTTTCGTGGAGCCCCAGATCGAGGGAGATTATCAGTGGTCTTGTATGTCTTCCATTTCCTAATAATTGCTCCCACAGTTGATTTCTTCAAACCAAGCTGCTTACCTATTGCATATTCAGTCTTCCCAGCCTGGTGCAGGTCTACAATTTTGTTTCTGGTGTCCTTTGACAGCTCTTTGGTCTTGGCCATAGTGGAGTTTGGAGTGTGACTGATTGAGGTTGTGGACAGGTGTCTTTTATACTGATAACAAGTTCAAACAGGTTCCATTAATACAGGTAACGAGTGGAGGACAGAGGAGCCTCTTAAAGAAGAAGTTACAGGTCTGTGAGACCCAGAAATCTTGCTTGTTTGTAGGTGACCAAATACTTATTTTCCACCATAATTTGCAAATAAATTCATTAAAAATCCTACAATTTGATTTTCTGGATTTTTTTTCTCATTTTGTCTGTCATAGCTGATGTGTACCTATGATGAAAATTACAGGCCTCTCTCATCTTTTTAAGTGGGAGAACTTGCACAATTGGTGGCTGACTAAATACTTTTTTCTCCACTGTATGTAAGATCTTAATTTGACCTATATTGCCACAGAAAAATAATCCTTCTGTAACAGGATTTTAACTTTTAGTCCATAACGTTGCTTGATCGGTGACTAGGCTATTAGCTGGCCAAAAGTAGGCTACATGAAAAGTGCAATATTGCTAATATATCTGTGTGTTAGTGGGGTTTTTCAGTGAATTTATGTAAATCACGAAGCTAGTCTTCATTTCCTGTGGTGCAGGAAAATGATCATCAATAAAAGTGATCAAATTAAGATCCTACATCTGTAGTTGAGAGCCACAAGCAGCAGACAGCGAGGCGGAGTGTTCTCTCCGTCCCTCTGCCTGCCTGCCTGCCCTGCCAGTCAGCAGAAAGCAGCAGTAGCCTGCCAGGTAGCTGCATGGCTGGATATCATCCCGGCCCAGCAGCTCAATACCTATACACAACTAAGAAAATCTGTCTGCTCAACCGGCCTGTTCCATTGATTAGCATTCTGGCTTGGTACAGAAACCGTTCCCAGACGTGTCATTTGTTTGAGACAGAAAATTAAGACGTGCGCCATGCCATTTGTTTGTTTACTTACCCACTCCACTCAGAGGAGAGTGCACTTCCAGCCCAGCCACTCTGCATTAAAAGACCAAGCCAAATGCTACTCATATGGAGCAGAGCTGTAAAAACCTCTGTTTGGCTGCAGTGCAGAACTATCTGTCTGCTGAGGCATATCGTCTTTGGTTGGTCCATCCTGGCCCTGCACTACTGTAAACCATCATGTCCACCCCGGCCCATTCTGCCTTCCTACCTTCCTAACCCAAGCACCAGAGGCTGTGAGCTATTTTCAAATCCCCTCGCTCAGGAATTCAAAGCGTAATTTAAAATCCTTCAATACAGTTAAGGCTGCATTTATTTTTTACGCGACTACAAGGTCAGTTTGCACCAATAGCCAATGCACGATCAATAGGATATTTGAATTTAAAGAGCCATGGCCCCAGGGTGGGTGTCAGTGCATAGTGTTAGTGCTGGGGCTAAGCCCTGGGGCTCAGGAGAGTCCTATCCCCCATACTCACTCACACACACCGGCCCCAAGCACTCGGCCCCCCAGGCCTGGTTAACTCTCAGGACCATGATTCATTCATGGTGGATTATGGTCCAGGGACCCGAGGCCTTGGAGAGGCCCGGGGGCTAGCAGGCAGGCAAACAGGCAGCGTTCAGGCTAGCAGGCAGCCATACAGGCTCCCAGAGATAAAGGCTGCTTCCCCTGGATACAGACCACAATCCTATATCCACCGCCACGCCGCCCAGAATCGATTAATCATTTTAACACCAGATAATTTCAATGCATTTAATTCCTTTGGTCATGATGTTTTATACACTTAAATAAATCAGAAGTAAGAGAATGTTTCACTTCCAGTACTTGTTGTGAGTTTTTTTGTTTCAGTTTGTTTATTGTTGGTTTGTTGATGTATGTTTGTTTGTTCGTATGTGGTCTACATAAGGACTAGAAGCCCCCATAACAGCAGGTAGCCTAGCGTTTAAGAGTGTTGGGCCAGTCAGTAACTGAAAAGTTGCTGGTTTGAATCCCCGAGCCGGGCAAGGTGGAAAAATATTCTGTTCTCCTTTGAGCAAGGCAATTATCCCCCAAAACTGCTTCCCAAGCACCGTGGATGTCGAATAAAGCAGCCCCCTGCACCTCTTTGATTCAGGGGGGTTGGGTTAAATGTGAAAGACACATTTTGGTTGAATGCATTCAGTTGTGCAACTGACTAGGCATCTCCTTCCCATGGGGTAGGAATAATAAAACTATAATAACCAAGTGTCCCAGATTCATAGTTTCTTCATCATCACAGTCCTTCCACAACCTCAAGAAGTGGAATGACTTCCAAGAGGTCAAAACCATTGCCAGTACTGTGGGAAAAGAAACGATATAAGCATAATTTATGAATTAATTCTGTGGAATTACTGAAGAACTCCCCCTTGTGTTGGCTGCTGTAACGCTGTCAACCATTTCTATTACTGGACTAAATCCAGTCAGCAAGGTTTCCTTGTTATTCGAATCCCTGCAGTATTCTAGATATGAATTGTTCTTCTAAACAGAGTGAGAAGTAAAATTGCAACCACAATATCCCATGGTCTGCTGTGATACTGAAGAAAATGTCCCTTCAGATTGGTGTGTGACGAGCACCGCCATATATAGCAAGACATTGCGTGGCATTACTGTTATGGTGTGACAACAGTGCTAGTCAACACAGCATCCAGTTATTAAGTGGTTATTACTGTATTGTGTGTGTGTGTGTGTGTGTGTGTGTGTGTGTGTGTGTGTGTGTGTGTGTGTGTGTGTGTGTGTGTGTGTGTGTGTGTGTGTGTGTGTGTGTGTGTGTGTGTGTGTGTGTGTGTGTGTGTGTGTGTGTGTGTGTGTTTATCAAAAACAGTAGTTTACATTTCCATTCAATGTATGGATGTGCAAATCAGATCAAACTGCTTGCATTTAGCAAATACTGTACTGCAGTGGTTATTATGCTAAACTTGTTGAACTGACTTTATTAAAGAGAAACATAAACAGTTACCTCGTACTAAATTGGAAAGAACATATAAGAGAAATAACCTACACTTACATTATACTATTTTTAAATATAAAATATAGATAGGGTAAGAGATGATCGGTCCAAAGAAAATGTGTTATCATTCAAATTGTATATTTTCTATTTTTATTAAAAACTCACAATTGTTTTCAACATGTTGTATTTATACAGTGAATGGTCTAATATGCACTGGAGGTCACATAAGCTTAGGTTTATTAGAACAATAACAGACATACCATGAGGGTTTGATATTTAAAGGAAGTGGCAGCTGCTAGCTGCATATTCGACCATCAATTAAATTGTTTGGATTTTCATTTGAAGACACAAAAATAAAACCTGTCTAAGTATGTTATATTAACAACTTTATGAATGTTTTTCAGCACACTAAAAAAATGAAGAAGTAAATTACTCCTTAGCATTTTTTAACACTTACACTTTGTCTCAACACATTCTGCAGATGATGGTGCAAAGCACTTTTACAGTATTTGTGCTATTTTTTATTTGGCAACTGTCTACTTGTGTTTTTTTTTTTTTTTTTTTGTAAACAACATCTTGTACAAACTAGCACAGTGAACCACAACCCCAGCAAATGTGTTTGTCTTCATACAATATAAATAAAATCAATACAAAAGTTTGGTTGGTTGCTTGGAACATTTTATCTTGATCAAGATATTCTAAAACATGGTTTGATACTTTTAACTCCTGAATTAAATATATTACGTAAACAGTTGACTGTTCTAAGTCCATTTCAGACCCCCATTAAACGATTTTTAGAAGGTAGACTTCATTTAACAACATTTCAAGTTCTGTTCAATTTAAATAAAGGGTTCACAAGCCATATAACTTTGCCTTTTGTTTCCCTTTTGAAGGCCAACTTCTTGAGATTTGGTGGTTAGATTTTTTTACCAAAAAAAGAAAACTGTCTGGATGGAGAGAAAAAAATATATTTCCCCTGGCCTTCAGAAATATATTTAGTGTCAAAAAGGTTGTTTAAGTGTTAATATGGCAGAGCCTTGAGAGGCAAAGAGGTCTGAGGAGCTTTTGAATAAATACAAGGGACACGTCTAGTGCCATAAATAGAGTCTGACGCCTTTCAGCCTTCTTCTAGTGCCAGCGGCACAGGTTAGCGTTCAGACCAACCACCCTTCCTTTTTTTCTGTAAAGCTGTTGAGTCTTTGACAGTAGCTAATGATGTTTTTGTGGATTTGGGACATATTACTTGTTTTCAGAATGGTTGTTTTCCCAGTGGCATGTGTTTGGAGGGGCGTCACTGTGCTAGGCCACTGACAGGAGTCAGGAAGGGTCACAGCCATGGAGAGCAGGGGCCCGGGGTCGCCAGGGGCCCACAGGGTCAACAGTCACACACAGTCTTTTATGTGCCCAAGTCCTTATTCGGGTTTAGAAAAAGAAGCAATCGAAACATCAACACAATACCAAGGTAAATGCTTACAACCACATTGTCCACGTTTTGATTTTTGCCATATTTATTTTCCCTGCAAAAAAATATCATATGGGGAAATTAAATAAATAAATAAATATGATTGACAAAAAATTATTTGACTGGTGTCGCTACCCCTGCCCCTACCCATGCCCACTCTCCTGTCCTCCCCTATTGAATCTCTCAGTGGTACAGTCCGCTCTCTAGAGCTACCAGACGGTGCCCTCGTTCATTTCCGAGGGTGCATGGGACAGGTGGTTGCCGTATCCGCTGCCATTGAGAGACAGTGAGGTAAAGGGCGGGCTGGGGCCGTACACCTCAGAGGAGATGCTGTGCATGGGCCCCGGGATGCCTGGCTCCGGGCTGGGCGAGTCCCCAGGGTGGTGGGACATGATGTCAGAATAGCGCTGCACCTCACTGGAGGGGTGGTGCCCGGGCAGGGGATGGTCCATACCACCTAGAGGGGTGCCCGTTGGGCCTGAGGAGGGCACGAAGGGGAGGTCTACGGGGGTCTGTGCCTGCGACGACGGAGGCCCCTGAGGAAAGAAGTCGTAGTTCCCTCCTGGACCGTAGTACTCGCTTTGATAATCTGCAGATCAACAAAAGAATCTGGGTTAGCCTGGGAACAATAGGGTGAGTAAAAATGATTTCAGAGATATTCAGGAATTCATTGAATATACATAGCCTGACGTTGCATAGGGAGAAACCCTCGCCGTGGCACATTAGTCAAAGTTACACTTAAATCAAAAATGCAATTGGGTGGGGAGAACAACGCCGCCGCAAAATTAATTAAAATGGGGACCATTTCATCAGCGATTTTACCTTGTGAAATCAATGTTTTATTTCATCAGAATACTATTAGGCCCACTGCACACCACAAAGGACAAGAGTCCACCACACACTATTGATATCCACAAAACATGTTAGGAAAATTGAAATAAGGATGCACATACTCCACTGTAATCAAGAAAGCCTACATTATTATATTTCAAGGGCAGCAGGTAGCCTAGTGGCTAGAGCATTGGGCCAGTAACCGAAATGTTGGTAGTCTGAATCCCCAAGCCGACAAGGTGAAAAATCTCTTGATCTGCCCTTGAGCAAGGCACTTAATCCTAATTGCTCCAGGGCTGCAGTCAATAACAGCTGATCTCTGGCCGTTACTCTACTCTCCAAGGGTGTCTCAGGGGGAGCTGGGATATGCAAAAAACACATTTCCATTTCACACCTCACACTTGTACAGGTTACCCACTTGTACATGCAGTGAAACAAGACAAATATAAGCACCCCCTATTTAAAACCTTACAGTTACATTTCCCCAAAACGATGTTGTGCCCTTGGAAAAGGTGTAGATAAACATTTTAGATTGACTTTGTATATTAATAATTTCTCATATTCAACTACTCTCTCAGATCATCAACATTCTAAATATTCCTCAACGTAACACAAAATGAATGTCACAAACAAATATGTTTCAAGCTCCTTCCTACGGAAACAGAAGGCCTACAAATGCACCTTTCTTGCATGTGAATGTCATCTCGTAAGGAAAAAAGTAAAGACAATTCGGTCAGTGAGATAATACAATGGCTTGGAGCCCTCTCTAACTAACCCCTTGACCTAAATGTTATGGATGAGTTATTTATTAACGAACCCGTTCCAGACAGGGATCACAGAGAATGCAGTGGAATTTGGTAATGAGCTACTTCCCCTCTTAATACTGTTTGAATGTTGATGTAATATACCTGACATATAGAGAAAATAATAATAGTGTTCTAGTGATTATTTATTCATATTTAACGACACATTTAGGCCTATTGTATTAACTGTTATTAGGCGCTGTTTAGCTTACATGGACACCATAACAAGATTGATTCTCCATGCTACTGTAATTGCTTTTTTTATTAGGCCTATTTTATATATATATTTTCTAGTTTGGACAAATGGGTCAGACGATTGGAGTCTATAATCTGAGACATTTAAAGAGACACGTTATTTCAACATTTAAATTTTGACAACATCAATTTCGAATCACTCTAGACCTTTCTGTGGTGTTTTTGGCACATGCGTAATCGTGCGTAATCGTTAATTATCTCCCATTGTATTAAATCTTATATCACTTTTTTAACACCTGAAGATTTGGCACAGCATCCTAACTAATCCATCTCTAGATAATGTCCATCCATACTCAAACATTTTAAAGCTCTCCTCTCGGTGTAGGTCCTATTCCAATTATGTGTGTTGAGCTCATCTGATAAGCCATGATAGTAATCAAAGGCGTCCTGGGGCAGCGCGACAAATGGAAACAGAGCTTGGCGGACACATGTAAAATTATTCGACATTTCAGACAAACATGTGAAACCGATAAACCCGCTGGGACACGCAAGCCGTTTCATCACTCTTCTTACCTCCGTAGTATGAGAAAGGACCGTTTGGAATTAATTCCCCGGGTTCCAGCCGGTCCACTAGCGTTCTCATTCTCCTCGGGCTCCGGAAGAACGCGTGCCGTCTCGCGCCCAGGGCGCTCAATTGCTTCATGCGTCGCTCCTTGGACCGCCTGTTCTGAAACCATACCTATGAAGCACAAAAGTCAGCATAGAGCAACGTTAATGAAAATGAAATGGATTGGAAGAATTGAAGTGCAAATATTACGGCTGGAGCGTTGGAGACAAAGAGAGGCTCACAGCAAAGATTGCATCTGTATCCAAAATGACGTTTGAACACACATCTCAATATATTAAGATAAATAATTGAATGCACACAGGATGTAAAGCTGCAGAATCCATATTTCATAGTCAATAAAATAAAAACAAACACTTTACTTCACTACAGATCGAAAACCTTTTGTTGTTGAAATATAACAGATTGGTAGCCTACATAAAAAGTAGCCTAACTCTAATATCACATCTATTCCAACAATATAAGCATTATGTATGGTATCAGTTTGTTTATAATTATTACTGCTTTAGAGTTATATTATCATTGCTTTGTTTATAGATCCGTGATCAACATCAAAGCAACACCTAGGCCATGTGTAACCTGGGTGCCCTGTTTGTGCCGGAGCGCGCGCTGCCCTGCATGGTCGTCAGGTTCTGTGCGTGGTGACTTGATGGAGAAAAGTCTTATTCCAGGGATAATATTACTATTAATTATCGTCACTCCAGTCGTACAGATCTAACCTCGGTTTAATGTTCTTTTAACCCTCCATTTACCCCGAGTAAGGGGGCAGGAACGGGAACTTTTAAAATCTACAATGAATACTTAATAGGATGGTTGTTAGCAATATATTATAGGGCTCTGCGAGGTTATTATTTCGTAATCTATATCTACATTTTAGTCATTTAGCAGACGCTCTTATCCAGAGCGACTTACAGTAGTGAATTCATACATTTATTTCATACAATGCATTTTTTATATATATTTTTTTATACTGGCCCCCCGTGGGAATCGAACCCACAACCTTGGCGTTGCATACACCATGCTGGCGTTGCAAACACCATGCTCTAGCAACTGAGCCACCCTTGAATTCCTTATGCTAATTATGCTCTTCCTTGAAGCTCTTAAATATCCAAACTCGCCACCTTATTAATCTCGATTTTTTTTCTCACTTGATCTGCCTTCAATCTTTTGTCAATACATGACCACGTCCCCGCAGCACTAGCCCTATCACGGGAGACTCTCGGCGGTGTGGATGCGCTTATTTGTGTGCACATACGATTTATTATCCCAACTTAGGTACTACGATACAGAGACCAACTAAAACATTCCAAATCAGGTGTGCATCTTCAATAGCCTAATTTTAAACTCTTGAAAAATAATGCCACCAAACAAAAAAGCCTTCCAAATGATAGGCCTAGCTTACTTTTTTTGCATTAGGTAATGCAATTTGTCCAAATGAAATACCACTGGTAATAATAATAATAACAATAATATTCATAATAAAATAATTCATAATAATTGTGTTTGTTGTTGTTATTATTATATGTCAATATAAGGCATGCTTATTTGAAATTATTTACGCTAAACTAGACTGGGGGTAAGGAGGCATTTTGAAGTCTCCTGAACAGATTTCTGCGTTTACACTTGACTGAAAATGGTCACAGCATGGCTAAATGCGGTCGCAAAACGTGATGGCCCAGCGTTGCCAAGACTCCCATCGCTCTCACCAGTCTCACGCCAGTTGGCGTGTTTACCCATCCTGCACGCCAAGAATAAAAAATACCCATATAAATTACGCTTTCCAAATAAACCTCGATGACAGCCAATCTTTCGCTCTTTCAAGTCAATGTGACCATGCACTTTCTAGGCAACCCCATCTTTAAGCGGGAAGGCGTATGAGAAATGAGCGGAGTGATTGTGATCAGGCCTCTGTTTGTGGCGAACTGTTGACACGGTGCCCAACATGGAGATACTTTCAATAAAATATAAGCTGCTATATCACACGCTTTAATAAGTATGTAACCCTGAAAGCGCACAAGGTGAGGGTCCCCTCTCCCCCCCACTATACGGATCTCATTCACTCCCATACCAATACCACATGAGCTGCATTAGGAATTACATTAATGTCATTATAGTGCATTTGTCATTGCCATTACCTGAATGACTCTCATGTTCAGCCCCGTCTCCTGCGCGAGCTGCTCCCTGATGTGTCTCGTGGGTTTGGGGGTGGCAGCGAATGCCGCTTTTAGGGTCTCCAGTTGCTTTGCTTTGATGGTGGTTCGCGGTCCACGTCGTTTACCGCCAAGGTTCTCGCCATCGTTCTCATTACTACCCGTTTCTTTGTCCGACAGATTGGCTATTTCAGAGTCCTTCACATCGTCCTGTAACTGATCTTGAGAATCCGGGGATAAACTTGGGTCGCTACATGCTGTTACTGTAAAAACGAAAAAGGACAGAAAAAGCTTAGACACACAGTCCATTTGTAGACCTATAATTTCAATACAATGGGGAATATGAATGATTACTATTGGCCTATTTGTGTAGGCCTTTATAGCCTTACTAAAAATATATTTAAAAAAATTACAAATTGATATAGTATTAAACAATAGGCCTACTTGAAATAATAACCTATGCAGATTTAAATTATTTTTATGAACACTATTTGTGTTATCTATTACCTTTTATCGCCGAATTCATTAAATGTGTCAAAAAATGGGCCTACGATAAAATCAATAGGCTTATGGGTCTACAATAGTAAAATATGCAAATATAATTTGATATTTTGGCCTACAAATCCAAATAAATTTTCAGCAATCGTGTGAAAATATAGGCAATGCGCAAATCGTTATTTCTGTTTTTACCATAAAATAAAATAGTTTAGGCATAGGGCATGATTATTCAACACCAAACTGTGGGTGGAACAAGTCACATCGGTCACAAGTTTTTTTATTGTACCTTTATTTAAATAGGCAAGTTAGTTAAGAAAAAATCATATTTACAATGACAGCCTAGGAACAGTGGGTTAACTGCCTTGGTCAGGGGCAGAACGACAGATTTGTACCTTGTCAGCTCGGGGATTCGATCTAACAACCTTTCGGTTGTAGGCCCAATGCTCTAACTACTAAGCTACCTGCCGCCCCATTAGTAGCCGTGCGCCCAAAATTATGACGCCAATTTGGCCGTATAGGCCTACCTGAGAGAAGGTTTGTGTCTTTCCCATTGCTGTGGGTTAGATAATCTTCTTTGCAGACAAATTTATTTTCGTCTATGATGTAGAGCTCCTCTCCCGTGGATAGCTGTTTGTTACACATCATGCAGGTAAAGCAGTTGAGATGAAACACTTTGCTTCTTGCCCTCCGGACCAAGTCGTTCGGCGAGATGCCCTGAGAACAGCCCGCACACTTTGTCCCGAACCTCCTGCGAGGGGACCGAGGAAGAATGCATGATTATTCAAATGTGTTTAGACGCAAAACCAAACAATGTATGTTAGTATACAACGATTGCATATTGAGAGTGTGAATAAATACATTAAGACTAAGCTGTGACATATATATATATATATATATATATATATATATATATATATATATAGGTCACAGCTTAGTCTCAGAAAAAAAGTTGCTATCTAGAATGTAAAAGAGTTATTCGGCTTTCCCCATAGGAGAACCCATTGAATAACCTTTTTGGTTGCAGGAAGAACCGTTTGGGGTTCAATGTAGAACCCTTTCCACAGAGGGTTCTAGATGGAACCCAAAATAGTTCTACCTGTGACCAAAAATGGTTCTACCTGGAACCAAAAAGGGTTCTCCTATGGGGACTGTAGAATAACCCCTTTGGAACCTTTTTTTCTAAGAGTGTACCCGAACCTCTGCCTCTCAGTTGCAATGGTTCGCGATGAGAATGATTCCATATTTGCCATATGTGGTCCTGTTCTTTATAATTATTGTTAACTGTAGTAGGCCCTGTACTTCTATTACATTTCTGCATTCATTGTCAACGGACACATTTTCTTACTTTGCCGAATCTAAAAATATTTGTTCCATTATAAACACGTTTCTGTGTAAATAAGAAAACTGCTTAGAATCGCATTTTAGGCCTATTTATACCTAATGAAAATACATGTTAGTGTTGTCCATCCTGAAATGTAGCTGATCATTATGAAAAAGAATACATAATTTATAACCCAAAACAACAGCCCTAAATGTATAATACAATTAGGCAGTAATGTTCTCTGTGGTTTTGGGATAATAAAGACTTATGCACAATAATACACATTGCAATATACAAGTTAGTACTTTAATATGTGTGATGATCCTCTTTTTGCTGATTGTAACGGAAACTAATGTGTATTGAGATGATGTACACTGATTGTTGACTGCAAGTCTGTGATTGCATTGTCTGCTTGTTTGATCTTTTAAAGAGGTTTATTATTTAAATCCACTTATCATGTCCTTCTCACTGGAGCCGTGCAAACACAGGGGCCTAGGCAGATAGCTTTGCCACTGGGCCGAGATACACACTTCCTCCATACTACCCCGATGAAGTATTGATTCTACCCGCTTCTCTCCACCTCTACGCCTTATAAACAACGTGTGATTGATTTCCTTCATACCCCATACCGAGGACGAGTACACACGCGTTTAATGTTGCTGTCTACCTTTTAGCATAACAATACAAATGAACAAGCCTTTAATTACTGGCTCTCCTAATCAAAGCTTCTGAAGCACCACCTTCACACCTAGCACTTAGAAATTCTGAAGGAATTGGATGCAATCTTATTTGTCTTTTAACCATATTAGAAATTAGTACAGATAATATTTAGAGTGGTTAATGTATTAATATGTGCCATATATGATACATTCCATTAAGTATTTAGCCTTGAATATATATACCTATCATTTTGTTATAAGCAAATTATAATGGTAAATGTTTTGAGAGCATAAGGCTGAACATTATTGGCTTAATTAACAGTTTTCTAAAGTACAATTTGAAGGTATAAGGTGTAATTATTGTATGTGTTTAGATAGTCTTGCAATTTATTACGGGCTCTACTTTTGTGTTCATTAGTTCAGAAGTTAGAGAGTCACCTCTTTTGTTTTGTTTTTTTACACGAAACAAATGACAGTTTATATGTTCATTATTAGCCTATAATAGATTATATTGAAAATGTTTCGTATTTTCAATATCCTTATGAGTCTTTTTAAAGAAAAATATGCATTTGACTGAGAACATTAGGATAGTATTGTTAACTTAACAGAAACACAGAAATGCTTATCCAAGACTACACATCTGAAATAATAATTACTGTAGTAAAGGACGAATGAAAGGGAGCAAGCACCCACCAGTCAAGCTTACCTAAAGAAGTCGTTTTTGCAATATAGTTTCCCCTCTCGAGAAAAGCATTTCTCTGTTAAATTGCATTTACACTCGCAGCACTGTACGCACTTGACGTGCCAAGCTCTGTCCAGAACATTGAGGAGAAACCTGTCCAGTATAGGCCTCTCGCACCCGGCACAGTGGACCATCGTCTTTGGATTTGCACCCACTCCGCAACCGTGGTCTGTTCAGCCTCCTGAGGTTGTGGTCGTCTCACTCACACTCTTGACTTGAGCAGAAAACAAATCAACAACACACACCGATTATTGGATGTTTTATATTTGGAGTATTTGGTTCCTTTTTCGCTCGGATGTCCTGGATCAATGTGCTCACATAAACAGTCGATGGGTAGCCTGGTCGCTATCCTACCTCTTATTCTCTCCTCTGAAGTGGTCAGCATGGAGGTTTATAGGATCCAAGTACAGGATGTCGACCGTTAGCCAGGATGCGTCCTCCCAGGTGAGGTAGTGTCAAAGCCTTTGACGCCTCGAAAGTCAGTCCTTCGGATCCTCTTCCATACGCACAACACACATCGGCTTAAATGAAGCCAATCAAATGGCAAAAAATATCAAGCCACCTCTGAAGACTGGCTATAATGTGAGAACCATAGCCTATCAGCAAGTATCCGTAGTCATCAAAGTGAAGCATTGGCAGAAAAAGCAACGTGTGCCAGTTACTGTTGAAGACGCACATCTAACAAAATGGTTTTGGGGCAATACTGTCACACAGCAAGACGCGCGTGCCTATAAAGAATTCAATGTTCTTTGACATGACCGCTTATCCACTGCTTAGGACCCGATGAGAATCGAAATAATTAACTATCAAAATATTTCAAGGAAAAAGTGTGTTTCCTCCGGCTCTGTTGGTTATCTGTCCCCTCGAGTTCTCTTTTGGTAAATGATGCTAGTGATGTTAGGATGCGTGTGACATCTCTGTGCAGGGTTGACGCTCCGCGTTGTCTGCAGTACTCTGCATGTTCCTGAAAGCACACGAGCCAGCCTTATTCACAGGCTCGTGACGTCAGGCAGTGGAGAAGCCAATCAGCAGCGCGCCATGCAAGTAACCATTAGCTATCCCTTCAAAGACGAGCCGGTGCATTCTGTTCTATTTATGGGGAACTGAAGAAACCAATTGTCAAATATTCCTAGAAACTGTCAGATGTTAGTGAATGTATGTGGGCGGAAAGACGACGACCGTTGAGGTAAAAACAGCACAATCACCAGCTTATCAATTGTCTGCGGCGAGGAAATGGACGTGAAGAATCATTTCATAAGGTAGATATGGGCATCTTAACGTTCTCTCCTGATCCTGCATGGATCCTCCCCATGGGCGAGAGAGAGCTAGTCTTAGTTTAAAAACAGTAGTAGTAACATTGGAATATATCTTATATTCATATAACAAAATGGGATGGAATGCATGCTTTTGTTAAAAAAAAAAATTGGGGGTAAAAATCGCATTTTGACTAAGTTTTAGCATATAGTATACAGGCTACAGAAGTGACTTGACTTTTGCCATACAATACGTTATTATATTATCAATGACAAGAGATAAGTCATACATTTGATTTCAGACTTAAGTTGACCAAATGTTTTTTGTTAGAATGTGCAGCCTCTTCAATGCCCCAAGACGCATGTGGTGGCGTACGCTTTAGTGAGTGTTCTCTTGGTTGCGGCTGAACAAATCTTAGATAATAGTTTAGAGACAAATTCTCAGTTATGTGTACATCACCAAAACGGGAATTAAGTTTCACAATTCGAAATAATCAGAGCGGTATAGGCTATGTCCTGGTTGCTGTTTTGTTTTCATCATATGCTTTTACTTTAAATGTTTTTCTTGACAGCTGCACAGTCTTCTCCTTACCTTTTATGCATGTTATCATTTCTTTGCCATGATCCTTATTTAATCACTATTTAAATCCACATTTCCCACCAATACATCTCAGCAGTGCTGTGCTCTCTTTGGTCTTTTGTGGAGCATGGGGGATGTGAAAGACGAAGAGGCTCAAAAGTTTACAGGTTACTAGATCATTGTGACAGTTGCTGATGGCGTCAACACCTTGGGACGTTTAATTAAGGCCGTTCAATCCACTTACCAGAAGAGGAGCCAAAAAGCGTTACCTAGAAGTTTTCAGACTCCAAAATAGTTAAGGCTATGCATTATGTAGGCCTATTGAAAACTCTGAAAGGTGTTCAGGTGTTCAGGTGTTTTACAGGACCAAGCCTGCTCTTAATTTTTTAGGAATTATGTCGAAATGTTCTTACTATTAATGCGTTTTAAGTTAGGTTAATGGTGACTTAAAATATCCAGCCATAATATTTCTTAGTTTTGCATTTCATAGTTTTGTAATTGTTTTTAAATCATCCTTCATAGACCTGTCTGTAAAGCTCAATGAAAGTTGAATCCTCTTCGAATCGTTTGATATCTTTCTTTCACAAATTAACATCTGTAAAATGATAGCTTAATAAATATAATATTAACTATAAAGAAATTGTAATAGTTTTATTTGTGAAGTGTTGATAATAAATGCTTTATGACTGATTGGATACCTTCAGACAGTGGGAGGGAAAGGGATGCCAAGGCCAACATATAAACTCACATGTACGGTTGGAAGTTCGCACTTGTCACGGAGTGACACCGCAACAGGGAGCCATCATCGTAAAGGCCTCCGCTCTCACTCTCGCCTAGCCTATGAGACTACATTTCTTCACTGCACCTAATCTTACATCATCACTATCTCACTTCTCTCTCACACACACGCGCACGCTTTAACACACACACTGACGGGCAGAGGTGAGTGGTGCCCCATGTCAGTTATTTATATTCTAGCGGCGTACTTTTGTGCAAACGTTCCAGTCTGAAATCTGGAATCAATAGCACGACTCCTCGTGCATATGGGCTGCTTCTCATGTAAAACGGTGGCGAGGGCAAGACAAGGCCGCGACCAGCCCCATACTATAAAAACACGGTGACAGCTGCCTCAGAGCGTCTGGGGAGCGCCTCTTGACTGCGGCACCCTTTCGATGACAACTGTTTTTCCAGGGGAAGAATAACAGATAAGAGATGAACACACAACATCCTCGAGCCCCGGTATTTCTCTTTCTCTCTCTCTCCCTCTCTCTGCGTAAGAGCTTTAAATTAATCTGCCAAACTACATTTCCACCAACATCTCAGAGAGAGAGAGAGAGAGAGAGAGAGAGAGAGAGAGAGAGAGAGAGAGAGAGAGAGAGAGAGAGAGAGAGAGAGAGAGAGAGAGAGAGAGAGAGAGAGAGAGAGAGAGAGAGAGAGAGAGAGAGAGAGAGAGAGAGAGAGATGGATTACGCAACTTTATCTCATAGTTTGACTTCGGGATTTGAAGTAATTGGACTAATGTCGATTTTTGACCCATTCATTTAGAAATATTTACATGTACAGTCATTGAGCGTTGGGCCAGTAACTGAAAGGTCGCTGGTTCGAGCCGACTAAGTGAAACATCTGTCGATGTGCCCTTGAGCAAAGCACGTAACCCTAATTGCTCCTGTAAATCGCTCTATAAGAGCGTCTGCTAAATTACGAAAATGTTAAATCAGAGAGCTAGAGAGAGAGAGAGAGAGAGAGAGAGAGAGCGAGAGAGAGAGAGATTGTGGGAGACAATTGTCTGAAGGAGACTTTTGACAGTTAGGCGATGAAACTAAACTCAGCCACAAATTATAGCTTGAAATGTTCAGACTTTCAGTGGAGCTTAATAGGGAGACACTATTATGTGAGATATCTAGCCTTCCAGAAATGAAACTTCAACATACGAATTTGTAATTTAAGTTTCAAAGTGGCGAGAGCAGCGTAAGGTTGTCATTGCATAGCCTATACCTCAAGCTCTGACTGGGGGATGTAAACTATTCTTACACTTAGACTAGGCTACTAACATATCGGAAATACATACACACTAAATAGCTGTAAATAAATAACGTGTTATTTTCAGCACCAGTAAAATATTACTTGTCACATAGGGAATAATAATTCCTGATTTGGAAGAATAAACCATTCAGTACAGCATAACCCACAGAATGAGATTAATTCATGGCTATAAACGAAATCAGACATATATGAATATCTCAGGATCCCTAGAGGCAATGACGCGATTAAATGCAAAAGGATGGCTGCTGTAATACGTTATCAGAGTAAAAATGTTCACCCAGTCAATGCTTTTCGTTTCATATCCAGAAGGGGTAAATTCGAATTGTATTTACCCAAAAAGAAAAAGCATAGGCCTACCATAGGCCTACCATAGGCCTACCTACTTGTCATACCATGCACAACTGAAGAGACATAAAGTTCCTAAACTTAGTTTCACCATAATTCTAAGATAGGCACAACAAAACAATATGAAGACAGGCCTCTATATAATTGCATAGCTGCCTCTTCAGTATAATTCCATACTTTATGTCCATACTCAGCGACAGACTGCTCCAAGGGGAGCTTGGTTTTACTACTGCTCTTTTACAGTATATACAACGAGCAACGTGTGGGGCAGGCTAGAGGGAGCCAACGATAGAAAAACGCACAACACTAAACCAAACCAAACCGGGCTCTAAACAGGGCATGACCTTAACGCATCTCATTGCACATCATTGCCAGTCAAAAGATGAGACCTGCTCTGTTGAGTAGGATATGTCAGATTGGCTACTTATTTTTTTGAAGCATATGTTATTGTCTGTGTTGACCTGAACTGCATAAGTAGCCTACTCTGTCAGTGGTGGTAAGGTCTAGACATATAAAAATAATAATGTGACATGTGTAGGCTATTCTTATTTTGAGCACTTTTGTCTGCATTTCTATTTTATGTTATTCCATTCTATTCTTATTTGTCATGCAATCAGACAATCCCCTGATACAACTTAACCAAAAACGTAATGTAGCCTACATTGGCTTCTACAGGCCTTGGCCAGGAGTCATTTTTAAAAACCTAAATAGAGCCCACTTTAAATTAAATCATAATCTGTTTTCTAAAATAAATGATACAGTAATATTCAAAACAATGGCGTGTATTTATGGAAGCCAGGCTTCACCAAAAAATCTACCAATAAAAAAAAATATATATAATATGTAAATAATCTTTCGTCTCTCCGTGTTTCATAATGTTCCTTCAGTTCGCAAGAGGCTGAATGTCTCTCACAGGAGAAAGCATCCGAGCGAGCAAAACAGCGCCCCTCTGTCTCTCTATGTGTAGCCCATCTATCTGATGCTGTCTGGTCCAAACGAATATGACATTGTTGCCACACGTAGTATTGAAGGCAAGGGAAGCCAGTGAGTTTCTAGCCTCCCTTGACAATGTTTTTGTTGCCAATCAACGTTGAACTAAACTGAGCGAGCTCAACTGTGAATGGTCCTGGTCCACTAAAAAAAGGTGTCAAGGGAAGACAGTTTCGATTTGGCGTCACTCCTATCAAATCCCATTGAGAGCATACATCATTGACAGAAAAACTTGAATTGTTGCATCTTGTTTTGTTGTTGTCCTCCGGTGGCTAGCTAGCCAGCTAGATAAAATTGGCCCTAAATTAGCCATGGATGGAGATAGGGATTTGGACTTATCATTCTGGCCAATGATTATGAAGGAAATTCTGATCCAACCATTAATTCATACATTGTTGTGGCCCTGGCCTGAGAGGATGGAAGTGTAATATGTAGGTAGATGTAGGCGAATGTGAAAGGCAAATGTTAACTAGCTAACGTTATCCATGAATGGAAGTTAGGCTAGCGAGCAAGCATTTTAGCCAGGTAGCCTAGTGCAACAAGCGCGATAGACTGTTTCTTCAACATGAAAGAGAAGAGGATGGAATTGGCATTTCTCTACTAGTAGGGTGAGTCAACATGCTTTCTACTTGCACGAACGCACACACGCACAGAGAAATCAGAACCATGGACAGCCACATCATATTTAGTTGACTTTAATTGGACTAAATTATTTTAGGTATCTTTTAGTTGTCACTGTATTGGACTAAGCAGAGGTGATTTGATGATGTTGAAATGTTGAAGTTGAAATGGTGCTGGAATAGTGGAGGCAGCTCCTGTTTTCTTTGCGACTTGCGGTTCTAAGTCAATAGTTGTTTAAAGGTCCGAAAATGTCGGAAACATTAACTTGCTTGACCATGCTGTAGGTCATGTAACTGTCTGTTACTGTACATGCAATATGCTTTGTGGACTTCACTGGACAGAGGTTGATATGTGATTAAACAAAAGGTGTGGTTGAATTTATTCTGCCACTGTGTCTTCTCATTGTCTCGGCCTTTAGGCTTATCTATCACGGTCAAAAGGCATATGAACTAACAGATTATAGAGCAAACAACTCAGTTATCACATGTCATAAGTTGTAATATGGTTTTTTTGGGGCCACGCACCGCTACTGATTCCAAATAGCATGTCCATGCCACTCATTCTAGATGCAGATGATAACGCTAATTCGTTTAAGATAATGATTAGCCTACTTTCAGGTCTAATGAAAACATTTTCTCAAATGCATTTTTTTTTTATCAACAAAAACAATATTTTAGTTTAGGCTATTCAATAGGCCTACGTATGAGAAATACGCCTATACATTTAACAAAATAAGTTGTATTGTGTTGCTTCTGGTATGATATGTTTGTGTGCTGCTGATACGTGACCGGGCGAGTGAGAGGGCAGTGGACTCTGTGATCGCTAGCTGTGCAGACACGCCGTGACTCCGGTAATAAAGTGAGAAATATTACCCCTGACTGGAGCTTTGATCAGCTGAGCGCACCGGGGACCGCCGAGAGCACTTTCGGAGGGGGTAGTGAGGAGCAGTGGGTCGGGCAGGCCTTCTCTCTAGCCCCCACCGCGCCACAGCCCTGTTTGGGTACAATCAGCATCCAGTTGGGCCTTCAGAGGGGACACGGACAGGCACGTCCCATTCATAAGCACAAATTGAGTTTATACAAATGAATGTGTGTTGTTTTTACTCTCATGTAATTCGTTTGGATTACAATTGAAAAGCTTTAAATAGATGAGTCCTCTTTCTCAGATCTCATCTTTCCAAATCAAATATGAAAAAGGAATAGGCTAAATGATATCACTTAATACTAGGCCTACGATTAAATTATAGACAATGCTGAAGGTACATAAATTGGCCTTGGGACAAAACTATAAATTGCTGAAATAGGTGTACAACCAAATTGCAGATGAACAATTTTGAAAACAAAAGGCAACTGAAATGCTCGTTTTAGTAGGCCTAGGTCTATAACTGGACTATTTTCAGGATTATGCCTTATGTCGCAAAATAAGAACAATTTGTGATGACAAATGTAGTATTGATCATGAATGTGTTATTCATTCCTATTAAATCTTGAATGACTGATTATTATTGTTTGATTCCCATTCACTTTAAATGAAATGCAAGACCGACATGTTGTAATTGTTTAGAATTATTAGTACATTTATTAAAAAAATTCTATCTGGTTGTCATGAGAAAAATAATGAATACAATGTGAAATACCTAACAATGTTGTCATAGTTGAACAAATTCAAGCATTCAGATTCAGTAGGCCTAAATGAAAATAAATAAACAATTGCATAACCTAACAAAATAAATAAAGAGCATGCCCTCTTTTTAACATTTAGAGTTAATATATTTCCTCACAAAATATGTTGGTATTATAATACATACTAAATGCTATTGGAAGATCGCAAAATACGTGCTTCTGACAAGGCAGCCACCATCAATAGCCTATATCGTGTTTATAGTGCCACATGCACCACGGAGCTAAGGGGCAGGGCGGGATCATTCTAATAGGGTGCGTAGGTTCACCACCAAGCATGTGATTTGAGTCGTATTCATAAAACGGCTTTATTTTCACGGCGTGGACAAGAAGGCAGGCGAGAGAGAGAGAGTGTGCTGTCACTCACGACAGCTCAAACAGAGCCCGGGCCACCGTGCGCATCCGCGAGGTGAGGAGTGGCTGCCGCTCAGCTCAAGCCAACAGCGTGCCAAAACTGATTAGAAGGGTGTAGAGACAATGTCTGAGCAGAATCACAGCACAGCAATATCATTCCACACATCACCCCCCTATCCCCCACCCCAAAGAAAAATGAAGAAAATGAGAAAAAGAAAAATAGGCTATGGCTCAACCGTCTCCTTGGGCCAATATGTGCAAATGTGAAAAGATCCTGTCCAATGTTATATATGGAAATGTTGAATTGTGAATCAAAATTATAAATACGGCTATTGTTCTATATTTGAAATGATACACTGTAAACAGGCCACATCTAGACTAGATAGCCTACCTTGGCCTACTCCAAAGACCAGTTGATTTTCTCTTGGATTTCTTGGAATCGGCACAAACATCTGCCAATGATGACCTCGCAGAATATTGACCCGAAACTCTACATAAACATTTTCCTGACTTTCCAACTCCATCGCAGAGAGAGAGAAATTCGATGGAACTTATAGATCTGCTCTGACCGTCCCATCACCGGAACAGCTGCTGCTGCTCTCCCCAACCCGATAATGAACACGCTGACATGACAACTGTGCTGCTTCCATGGCACTGGTCCGGTCTCAGCGTGAAATAGGCCTAAATGCAACTTTCTATTCGGAAGATGGATGGGGCGAATATCCCCGTCATCATCTTCCAGCCTCTTCCAAGAATGCAGAATGCAGTTACATTGTTCTAAAACTATGAGTAATTTAGAAAGAGACAGTGACGTGGGATCTATGTAGGCCTATTATGGGCTATATTTAAGCAATCTCTCTTACTCATTGAACAACATCACAAACATGTGCTATCCCACTGACCTTTCTTCGAGTACAGGCAATGCATATAACACTAGGGGGCGAATTCAATCTGGATAAAGAGGTAGGCCCACCCCAACTCTGATTTATTATTATAGGCCCATGCACTTGATTTTAATGTGGGGTCCTGTAGTTGGAGTATTGCTGAATCCCAAAAGTGCTGATGTGACAGATTAAAAAAAAGCATAATTAATCGAATTCACATCTGCTAGCCATAGCATATTTATCCACATTAGAGCTTTACTCATATATAACAAATATATGTCAAACATATAGGCCTACTCTAGTATACTCTCAACTGAAATTGAAATCAGAGGGCATTTATGTTACAGAAAATACGGACCGGCAGAAAAGATAAATTATTGTTATTATGACTCCCTTATGAAATATATAGAGAAAAGGTCTAATCTTTGGGAACATTTGCTCTAGTTTAGATTAATGATTCTCCGTGCTTATTCTGCAATACGGGTGAAAGGGCTAGGATCACTAATGATTATAATATAATGTGTGGTGATAACCACTCCCTTTGAGATATTATCGCGCAGTGGGCAATGCTCTGGGGACGGCCTGCGAGGCTGAAAAGTGGCAGATAGCTGCTGCACGGGAGCGGATTTCTGCGTTAAAACCCCGCTAGCATCCGCAGCCCTGGCCGGTGCTGATATCAAGTGCCCGTGGTTGATTTAAAATAGGCTACAGGGATGGCTGGATGATAGCTGGAAGATGTATTTTGCGACTTATTTTTTCACTCAGTTTTTTTGTCAAATTAGAAAATGTGCACACAAGGTAGATGGTCATGTTGGATATCTAAGATACAAAAAGTGCAGAGTTAAAAACAAAATGCACTCAAGTAAAAAGTAGAATGGAGTTTAAATGTTCTCCAAGGTAGGCCTACATTTGTTGTTTCATTTAAAAAGGCAGAGAACGGTAAGCCAATGATTCTTTAAAAATCTCAAACATTCTTCATCTCTTAAGTTTAACAACAGGGATATGAGGCAGGTCTCAACTTGCAGCGTAATTGGTAGTATTTGAACAAAACACATGAGAGTCATTGTTCTGCCAGGCAACATGATCACTGAAAGCAGTGATATCATGCAAGGTATAAACATCTAAAGGCACACACATATAGATGTATACCTCAAAAACATGTTAAGATCCCTTCTAGACTACTCCATTGGTTGAAGTTTTGAACAGAAACTAATTTGTGCATGAAACTACATAGTAGAAGACAATGCTCATTAAATCAAATAGGCCTATGGAGAGAAACATAAGCAAAGCTAATTTAGAATGACTTATTATATCAATAATTTCCAATCAGAACTTTCACTAAGACGATTTTTACCTAGGAAACGCTGCATTATTATCGACAAGCACTGATCAATAAGAACACAGTCCTTACAAACTTCTGTGGATGAATGCAGAGTATAAAAGAGGGGCGAGGAGAGGAGAGAGAAGGAAGAGAGGAAGTGGGGAGCGAGAGAATCTTGCTGGACCGCGGGAGACGCACCACGGGCAATCTCGCTCCATTCATCTTCATTGCCTTTTGTGTGCACAAAAAGCAACCCGTGCATAAGGTAAAGCCCGCATCAAAGCCGCGGCTTTATTTTATATCCTATAGATCAGGAGGGAGACAAAGCTTTATTTTCGCCAGGAGAGAGATATTTTACCTCTGCCTTACGGTTTTATGTTGGAGAGGTGTCAGCCGAAGGAAATGGATGGCTAATGCATAGGCAAAACGCCTCGCCTCGACATGCTGCAAGTCAGCGGCTATTCGCAGGGGGAGAGCCGGGGATTTAAGGCCGGTGGGAGCCGAGCCAGGCATGGGATTGAGCGCTGGCCGAGTATATAATATATTCGATCCCGTTACACACACGCACGCGCTCATACTCGCATGGAAACCAGGACGCCCGCACATTTACGCACAAGCACACACGCACATTTACACACGTACACACGCACGCGCGCGCACACACATACACACACACACACACAATGTACCGACATCACACTTTTCTAGGACCACTAGCACTTAAAATCTGACTCACTGTTCACAGCATTCATTTATTCAGATTCCTCCTTTATTAGGTGGAAGAGAAAGAGTTAACGAGATTTACAATGCTGCTCAAAACAGAGCTTCTGTGTCATATTTTTCTCCATGTTAAATAGAAATCTAAGGAAGTAATTGGAATTTACTGCATACCTGAATAACTGCATATAAATAAGCACACATTTCAGGGGGGGGGGGTCACTGACACTGTTTGGCCATATAAAACCGGTGCATGTATTATAATACACAGCAAATAATGTTATTTCGCACAAGCCTTGCGACATGTTTGTGATTCCGTCCAAATTATGCAGGATTCAAACCAATGTTTTCAATTTATTAAACCTATATGGGCAACATTTCATTTTAATGGGACAATTTATTTCTGAGAAGGGATTATCAGTGCTGGTTGAAACTACACCAGTCTGTACATTTTCAGCATCCACGTAATTTAGAACTTTATAGGCTACAACCTTTATATCAGTGGACTGGCGCGTCAGGGGCTGGCTGTTGAGCTCCCCAACACAGGCAGACAGACAGACAGAGGCATCAGACATTGACTTTGGAAATGACTTCCAGACAGACACATTCCTCAATTCTAAACACCTTTAAGTGTCTGCATGTGCTTACCGAATTTCGTCAAGGAGGATACAAATCCGCCAACTGGGATTGCAGTCATGCACAGGTCTCTCCAGGCCTCGCGCGCGGGGGATGTAAAGTGGTCGACGGAGGAGCGACCCCGGTCGAGAGGGCTCAGGTGGATTTGGAAATAATGACAACATGGTGTCTGTTACGATTCACATTAACCATTTCATAACAAGAACTAGAGTCCCTTTGACAAGCCTCAATGTCAAAAGTCTCAAGGCTGTGCTTTATAGGCTCATGGTAATATTCAACACCTAGACCAAGGGCCTACAAGGGCCAAACTCTAAAGAAGCAGCATACAGTATATGGCTATGAGGAGGAAGAACACTAATCTTATGGAAGAGAATGTATGAAATCAACAACAACAAACTGTTCCCACTTTGTGAGAATGAAGCCCTCAATATGCAACTATTTAGTTGCACACACAATCATATCCCTTTCAGATAGTTTCCTTGCTGGATTATACACTGTTCTCCATGTTGGTAGCACTATGTGTCAAATGAATATATATGTGGGACTCCTCCCCCCCCCCCCCCACTCACCAATCCCCTGCTCTAACGCTAGAGCTGAGACTGTGGGTGGGAACACAAATTGTTTCTCTATGATGAGGAGACCAGGGGCCTCAGTGATGCGATTTAAGAGAGAGATTTGTTCCCTGTATAGTTCTGTTCCTGATAGGCCCATCAGGTAGGAGCAGCAGGGAGCCACACTGAGGGGTCTGGGGTGAGGGGGGGAAGTGGGGTTTGTGGAAAGGCATAGAGGGGGGTCGGTGGTGGCTTGGTTGGGTTGTTGTGGAGGTTGTTCATATGCTGGTGTGGGGAGCCTGGGCAGTTCGTTGTATGCTCTGCCTGCCGATGAGCTAAAAATGTGAGGAGGTTGTGGCCTCCGGGTGTTTTACAACAGGGGGACGGAGGCTGATTTGTCTTCACCAGAGCGTGCCACTGGCATCTTCACACCCTTGAGTTGCAGGGCAGGGCAGGGCAGAGGTGGGGAACAGGGAGAAGGAGGGGAGGCTGTAAATTAGCTGGGCTGGCAGGCTGATGGTCGGTCAGTGCTTTCGGGGAATGGCACCCACATTGACCCCGTGTGCTTAGGCCCCAGCTGAGCCTGCACTGCATGGAGATGAGAACCAGGGATGTAAACTAATCTACCCCAACCCAGCCCAGCCCAGCCCAGCTCTATCCCCCCATTCCCCTGGCCCGGTCCAGCTCAGCTTCCTTCTAGGGGTATGGTATGGAGGTGTGATCTTCACCCTGGGATGGGGTGATAAGAGGAATCCTACAGTGCTGATTAGATCAGGGGCATGTTTGTCTTCCAGTATCAGGGATTACATTATTTATTAGAGAGCGAGGTTTGGTGGCTAGTGGCGGTGGCGAGTGCTAACTCCCCACCCACACCCACATCCAAAGGAAGTGCATTCCATTAGACTCCATGCATATTAAGTAGTTGGATATCTTTACACCAAGCAGCTAATTTGTCCCTTTAGCGAACAAGCCCATATCTGATCATCTATTACCCCACTGGAGAACCGTCCCCCCCCCCCCCCCCCCCCCACCCCACTTCCCATTGAAGAAGACCTCAGAAACATCCACTGATGTCCCATTAGTGTGGGGACACATCCATTTGTCCCGTCCCTAGCTCTTTATATATTCATCGTTTTCCACTACACACTCTCCCCATTGAGATGACCTATACATACAGTAGGGTACAGGTAGATGGCTAGAGAGATTATGCAAGTAAGAGAAAGCACTGTAACACCACTGTGGCCCACCATAAATCAAGGCACATGCTATCCACTGGGGTGCTAACCACTGGGGTACCATCACAAGGAATATATGCAGCTCCTGGATTACTTTGTATTATAATAGATGCATTGTGTCGGCAAAAAATATACCAGTTTGTATTCAAGCAGAATGAACAGAAAGAGTGGAAGAATTGCTAGGAGAATGGGAAGATGAGGGAGGAAAGGGGGGCATAGTATAATTAAAGCAGGTTGGGATAGGGAGGTTTCGTTGGTTTAGATGTGAAATCTAATTTCTATTTAATGTCATTTAAATCCCGACATCCGGGAGTTGTATTTGAACTTGGATTATCAGAATCATCAGCCTGTGAATGCGAAAGATCCTCATGATTTTTAGGGGGACACAATGTTCTTCATGTTCACAGGTCACAGGTTTTCTTGGAATGAGTATAAAGCAGAGAGAAAGGTTTGAATTGCATTTAGAGTTGAATAAAGAGGGAAGAAAAAGAAAAGGAGAAGAGAAGTGAAATTGAGGAAAAAGTACATTAGTTTACTTACAAAAGTTAGTGGTACTGGTTGCTAGATACAAGGTCTCTGATATACTAATTCCATTTCCTGTATTTAATTTGTATCTACAAACTTTAGATCCCCTTAATAAGATGAACCATTTAAAGACCTGGTATTACTGCAAAAGATTTGTCCACAGACCATTTTCATAATGCCGTATAGAACAGGGGTGGACAACTCTGGCCCCTGAGTCCCTCAGCCCCGGTGGTTTTAGCTCCTCCTTGGTCCTTCATTGATAAATTAACATAATTGATTGGCTGAAGAGTCCACACACCTGAATAAACAGTTTGTTATCTCTCCCTACTACTGACACGTCTTTGAAGGGAATTGTTAAGTGCTCCATCTGCCTTAATCAAATCGTTAAAGATACTTGTCAAATAGAAATTGATTGATTTACAATAGGCTCTCTTCCAGTAGGCCACACCACTGCAAATCCTACATGGGGATGGGGAATTTACATGGCTCTGTATGGAGAGAATGGCTGTAGTTATTTGTGTGTTCTTCAGAACAGACAACATCCTTATTGAGAATCCCCTCTCCCCATAGAAGCATGTTGACAATAAGACAGAGAGGCCTCTCTGAGACCGTACAGGTGTGCTGCATTGTCTTTCCTCCATGACAGCACTGAAAGAAGAACACGCTACTCACTGAGGAGAGGCTGATTGTGGCCGTGTTAGCGACGGACGGACTCCCTGTGTAATTCCCAGATACAGAGGGATGGGAAATAAATAAAGAAAGAAGAAGGAAAAAATAAACGCCTGTTAACTTATATCTCTGCCAGGCAGCCGAGGGAACAGGTGAGAGGTCGCTTCTCCCTAAGCCCGGGAAACACAGAGAACATTAGTGAGGCAGCAGCATGGCCTGGCCAGACCTCCCCTAGCTCTAATCTGGAGACTGGAGGAAGATACCAGACAGCCACAGTGGCATCAGACTCTACTCCAGATGTCTTCTCCTCTCCTCTGTCTGTCTGTCTGTCTGTCTGTCTGTCGGTGTCTCTCTCACTAATTCCCTGTTTTTTTAAATGATTAGATGCATTTTTCATGCTTCAAAGCTAAATGACCAATTTGAATGTAAAAGTCCTTATGACGGAATAATGACTTGTGTGAGTTTTGTTGGCGGGGTGGAGAGGTGGCTTCCCAGGCCAAACTGTTGATCACATATGACACTAGTGAAGGCACATTTTGACACTGCATGTCACGCCCTGGCCATAGAGAGGTTTTTGTTCTCTATTTTGGTTAGGCCAGGGTGTGACTAGGGTGGGCATTCTATGTTCTGTTTTCTATGTTTTGTGTATTTCTTTGTTTTGGCCGGGTATGGCTCTCAATCAGGGACAGCTGTCTATCGCTGTCTCTGATTGGGAGACATACTTAGGAAGCCTGTTTTCTTTTGGGTTTTGTGGGTGGTTACTTTCTGTTTTGTTGAAACTGACGGAACTGTTGGTCGTTTTGTTATTTTGTTTAAAGTGTTCTCAGTAAATAAATGAATGATGTGCACTCACCACGCTGCGCCTTGGTCTACTCCTTTCGATGGCCGTTACACTGCATGTCACAGTTATGCACCAACTTCGTTCTTACTCTCTACGAACAGTATTTCCCAACTCCAGTCCTGAAGTACACCCAACAGTAGACATTTTTATTGTATCCCCTGACAAGCACACCTGATTTAACTTGTCAACTAATCATATAGGCATCAAGCCCTCAATGAGTTGAATCACGTGTGCATGTTCAAAAATGTGTGCTGTTGCAGGTACTCGAGGAGTTGGGAAACAGTCACTCGGTCGTCATGCAATTTTAATGAATGTTCTAAAAACGACGCTGGCCATAGCGATCATCAAAAGTTCAGTGGTGTCCAGTCATTCTGAACGGGGGTTATTGACTGTTTAATTGAAATTACACTACAGTTGCCTGGAAATACCATGACAATGCTAAATAAGGCAAACAATTAGTAGGAAACAACTTTGCTATCATTATCATGTGGTCAAATTAACTTTAGAGAAATGGTAATGTTGTCATTAGCTAGCAAAGTGTTTCAAAAATAGCTAGCAATGCTTACATTAGCTAGCTAAAATTCAGTTGTCTCCCCTCATTCTTAGTTAGCTAGCTAATGTTATAGTACATCGAGAGTCAACCTGGCAACATCACAATGATGACAAATGGAATTCCTACTAAAATGTGCCTTCATCAGAAATGCCACTCTGTTTCCAAGCCACTATAATGCACTTCCCAGATAACGTTTCCAAACGCTAATGTTTTAGGATTTGTGGCAAGAATACCATTCAAGTCATGAGACTGATATTATCATTTTTCACGCATCATGTTCAAATCAACTATAAGTGACTTTGTTGAGCTTCCCAATCCATTTTTTATACTTTCGGATGATTTGGACATGATGTGCGAAAAATGCTAATATCTGTCTCATGACTTGAATGAGATTTGTGTCACACACGCTAAAATATTAGCATTTGGAAACCAAAGCATCGATTGCTGTCATAGCTTGTCCATAGACTGCTAACAGGGTAATTTGGGTGAGCTATCCTAGTAACTCCCATAAGTTCACATGACTTAAAGAAAATAAAAATCCATATGTATGACACATGGAATGACCCTCTTTTAAATGGAGCTCCACCTGTAGGACTGTCCCTGAGAACCTATCAAGGGGCATTGAAGGAAAAAGAGTAGTGAATATGAGACAGAGAGAAAGTTTGACTGATTGTTTGGCCCTGATTAAAAACTTCTATGTGACACCACGGAACATCAAGCTAGCTCCACCAGGGTCTTTGAGTCTGGAGAGGGGGGAGAGAAAAGGGGGGTGACACTCTGTGTTTGAGTTTATAGGGGAGGGCTGAAGGGTAATGAGGACTCAGAGCTGGCTGAACTTTCCTTCGACTTACACACTCCTTTTTTCTCTCTCTCTCCTTGTTGGCTGCTACATTCCTTCCTTTATCAACGTGGTCTTATGTCAGGGCACTCCTGAAATTCTTCCTCCACCTTTATTTCCCTCATTCTTCTTCTCTGCCCCCAATCCCCCATCTCTTCATTGTGCTCCACTCCAAATACAGCACCCCCTGCCCCCTCCTCTCACCCCATCAAAATAAGAAACAGTAAATCCTGTGCCTCTTACTGCTGGCGTGTTTACCATCCCACAATAGAGCACACATATTTGTTCATCACCCAGGATCACGCACGCACACACACGCACGCACGCACGCACACACACACACACACACACACACACACACACACACACACACACACACACACACACACACACACACACACACACACACACACACACACACACACACACTCTCTCTCTCTCTCTCTCTCTCTCTCTCTCTCTCTCTCTCTCTCTTATCGCCAAACAAAGCGTCATCTTCTCAGCCTCAAAGCCCCTGAAACCCCCTGATTGTTACAGCAGTAAGTACGGCAGGCATTGCTTATGACAGTTCTCTCTGCTAAACCTAGAGACTACTGCGACACACACCCATAGACGCTCCCTACACCTAGAGAGATGTCTGTCAACGCTGCCTGACACAACCACAAAACTCAGATTAGGGCTTGCTCTGAAACGGGATTTCAAAAGACATATTTTTTTATTTTCATTCAACCTTGAGAGGGTGGGAATATAAATAAAATAAAAATTCCAATGAGTAATAATGTGGGTCTACTTACCATTTAAAAAGGTGTTAAGCGTTTTTGATGTCAACTTCGTGTGCTTTATTGAAACCTGGGCTGTGTTGTGGGGATAATTGAAGTCTGAGGTTTGGGATGCCCCTGGAATGGGAATATTTAGAGTTTTAATACTGAGGTAAAATGTAAGATCCTGTGTTGTGTCTGTCTGTGGAAATGTAGAAATGTATTCCTCCCTCTGTTTGTCTCTTTTACAAAGTCTGAGGGCAGTGAGAGAGAAAAGACTGTATAGGCTAAGGAGAAAGAGATGGTAGAATGTGTATTAAATGCTTCTTTATTTGATATTAAACTGTCCAGAAATGACTGTGTTACCTTAAATGTAAACAGAGTAGCATGATTTAATAGTGTATAGTGAGTGGCTATACTGTGAGGCTATAGATGCTTGACTGTGTTCTGTTTATTTTGCTCTCACCTTCCTTGTTTACATCACCTCATTTGCTGGCAATTTTCCCTGCGTGGGATTACTCTCCCTACTCAATACGGATGGTGGTTTCTCAGACAAAAACAAGATATGTTGTCGACTGAATTTCAATTAATAAAGCCGCTGGATTTTATGTGAGGAAGAGGTCTGATGTATAACAACAATATCGGTTCCCATACTGTAGGACTGAGACTACTGAAGACATGTTCAAAATAAGGGATTCTGTGAATATGTAAGGAAAAGGTTACTAAGTCAGAAGTTTACATACACCTTAGCCAAATATATTAAAACTCAGTTTTTCACAATTCTTTACATTTAATCCTAGTAAAAATTCCCTGTCTTAGGTCAGTTAGGATCACCACTTTATTTTAAGAATGTGAAATATCAGAATAATAGTAGAGAGAATGATTTATTTCAGCTTTTATTTCTTTCATCACATTCCCAGTGGGTCAGAAGTTTACATACACTCAATTAGCATTTGGTAGCATTGCCTTTAAATTGTTTAACTTGGGTCAAACGTTTCGGGTAGCCTTCCACAAGCTTCCCACAATAAGTTGGGGGAATTTTGGCCCATTCCTCCTGACAGAGCTGGTGTAACTGAGTCAGGTTTGTAGGCTTCCTTGCTCACACACGCTTTTTCAGTTCTGCCCACAAATGTTTTATAGGATTGACGCCAGGGCTTTATAATGGCCACTCCAATACCTTGACTTTGTTGTCCTTAAGCCATTTTGCCACAACTTTGGAAGTATGCTTGGGGTCATTGTCAATTTGGAAGACCCATTTGCGACCAAGCTTTAACTTCCTGACTGATGTCTTGAGATGTAGCTTCAATATATCCACATAATTTTCTATCCTCATGATGCCATCTATTTTGTGAAGTGCACCAGTCCCTCCTGCAGCAAAGCACCCCACAACATGATGCTGCCACCCCCGTGCTTCATGGTTGGGATGGTGTTCTTCGGCTGGCAAGCCTCCCCTTTTTCCTCTAAACGTAACAATGGTCATTATGTCCAAACAGTTCTATTTTTGTTTCATCAGACCAGAGGACATTTCTCCAAAAAGTACGATCTTTGTCACCATGTGCAGTTGCCGTAGTCTGGCTTTTTTATGGCGGTTTTGGAGCAGTGGCTTCTTCCTTGCTGAGCGGCCTTTCAGGTTATGTCGATATAGGACTCACTTTACTGTGGATATAGATACTTTTGTACCTGTTTCCTCCAGCATCTTCACAAGGTCCTTTGCTGTTGTTCTGGGATTGATTTGCACTTTTCGCACCACAGTACATTCATCTCTAGGAGACAGAACGCGTCTCCTTCCTGAGCGGTATGACGGCTACGTGGTCCCATTGTCACGGCTGTCGAAAGGATCAGACTAAAGTGCAGCATGGTCGTAGTTCCACATTTTATTAAATACGTGAAACTTTGCAAAACATAAATAACTGAATTTACAAAACAACAAACCGTGATGCAGAGAGAAACAAACACTACTCAAAAGATAATCACCCACAAAACCCAGGAAGAAAAACCCCTACTTAAATATGATCTCCAATCAGAGGTAATGAGGACCAGCTGCCTCCAATTGGAGATCAACCCAAAAAACAACAACATAGAAATAGAAAAACTGGAAGTTAAACATAGAAATAGAAAACATAGAAAAACCCAAAACACCCCCTGTCACCTATACCATAGAAAATCACATCTTACTATGGTCAGGATGTGACACCCATGGTGTTTATACTTCCCTACTATTGTTTGTACAGATGAACGTGGTACCTTCAGGCATTTGGAAATTGCTCCCAAGGATGAAACAGACTTGTGGAGGTCTACCATTTTTTTTCTGAGGTCTTGGCTGATTTCTTTTGATTTTCCCTTGATGTCAAGCAAAGAGACACTGAGTTTGAAGGTAGGCCATGAAATACATCCACAGGTACACCTCCAATTGACTCAAATGATATCAATTAGCCTATCAGAACTTCTAAAGCCATTACATAATTTTCTAGAATTTTCCAAGCTGTTTAAAGGTACAGTCAACTTAGTGTATGTAAACTTCTGACCAACTGGAATTGTGATACAGTGAATTATAAGTGAAATAATCTGTCTGTAAACAATTTTTGGAAAAATGACTTGTGCCATGCACAAAGTAGCTGTCCCAACCGACTTGCCAAAACTATAGTTTGTTAACAATAAATGTATAGAGTGGTTGAAAAACCAGTTTTAATGACTCCAACCTAAGAGTATGTAAACTTCCGACTTTAACTGTATGTGTTTATAACGAAAATGTTTTGAGTCATATGGTCACGTAAATGTACGGTATGTCATGTAAATGTACAGTATGTCTTGTATATATACAGTATGTCTTGTATATGTACATTATGTCTTGTAAATGTACAGTATGTCTTGTAAATGTGTGCATCTCCTATTTGTTCTGTAGTGTTTGTTTCAAGAAGTCCACTTAGCCATCAATGCTCCCTCGCACAATCACACAGGCCAGGTTAAACAGCAATGGAAGCGGGCAGCCTGCACACTGTTTGTTTTGGACTCAGTGGCGTCTCATTTACACGTGTTAATTGCAGCTAATTGGTTTTAATGAGATGAACAGGAAAGCCTCTGGGACCATTCATACCTTTAATTTGTAGTAAATATCATTAATTAACATATACTAATTACAGCCAATTAACATTGATTAAGAGATGCCAGCGATGGGGAAAAAGTACAAACCACCCCCAAAGAATCCTATGGAGTCAGCAGGAAAAAAGGAACGTCACATGTTGGGAACGTCACGGACTGAGGCAGGAGGCAGTGCTATCAAGTAGCATCTGTCTGTCTGGTCTGCCCTCTCCTTCTCACTCCAGAGCGTTTGGGAACGAACGGGAACGTTGACTGCCCCCCCACTCCCCTCCCTGATCCCTGCCCACCGGCCCGGTGCCCCCGTGCCGACGGCGCCCCATGGCACACCTGCGCAGGAAGCACCCCCGAGATGACGGCGGACAGAGGGCATCTGTGTGCCCGCGAGAGGCCAGCGTGTGCCACACAGTCTGAGCAGGAGAGATTAGAGGATTTACCACTGAGAGAGGGGGCAGAGAGTGAGGGAGAGAGAGGGAGAGAGACAGGAGGGAGAGAGAGGAGGGAGAGAAGACATAGAGCATTGCTAAAAGGATAGGAGCGAGCTTAAGGAGAGGAAGTAAAAAGAGGCAGAGAGGGAAGGAGACAGAAAAGCAAAAGAGGGAGGAAGAGAGTTTCCATGGCGATGTAGAAAGGAAAGGGAATAAGGGAAAGAAATAGACAATGAGAGAAAGAGACAGATAGAGGGTATAGAAAGCTTGACGACAGCTGAAAATGGGGGAGTGTGGAGAAGAGAGAGAGACAGAGAGCAGCTGAGCTATGTGGCTGAATGAGATTAGCCACATTTAAACAGCTAACAAAGACACACATTGGGCAGGCCATATTTTGGTGTCAGGCTCTGGGCATATGGGCAGACAGACTGTTGGAGAAAGACACTACGTCAGAGACCGAGGTGATTCCCAGTCGAGCGAGAGAAAAGCGAACTGAACACAGAGAGAGGGGGAGAGAACGCATTAAACAGAGAGGGAAAGAGAGAGAATAAGGGCAAAACAGAAAGAGGAAGGGATAGAGAATAAAAGCAGAGCATAGAAAGAACATGAGAAAGGGGATGGGAAAACAAAGACAGAGATAGAGGAAGAGGAAGATAGGACTCCTAGACTGTACTTGGCTACAAACCTAATGTCACCTGTGCCACCGAGACTGACTTTGACACTGTAAAGCCTGCTACTGTGGCAAGTGTGTACTCAGAGCCACATGCTCTCAGGCATGGTGGCAGAAGCTGGCAGTGCCCGTCAGGGCGAGGTGTGAATGTGTGTCAGATGGTTCAGCAGGCAGGCTGGCACCACCATGATCCCACTGGAGGGAGAGGGAGCAGGGCTAAGCCTGCCCACACCATGATGACCCTCCTGGGTGAACACCCCGACGGCAACCCACCCCCACCTCCACTGCTCAGCCCCTAGCAGCCCCTAGCAACCCCCTAGGGGGTTAGGGTAGACACACACACACAGGGGGAACATCTTGCCTTTGGACATGCTGAAAATACTGCTGGAATACTTGAAAAGCAGCCGCAAACTATCCACTGAACATAACAATCTCTCTTCATATTGCTCACCAGACAGCCTACACTCTAGCAGAATACCAAAAATATATCTCCATCGTTAGGTTAGGCATTAACTCAAAATGGTTAAGGTAAGTGTTAAGGTTTGGGATAGTCTTAAAACAAAAATCTCAAAAACATCTTTCCATCGCTGGATTCAAACTTGGAACCTTTGGAATCAGATACTTACGCCCGTCCGCCATCCCTGTTCACAACACCCTGGCAAAACCGAAACCTACTTGAAGGTAACAGCACTCCCTGTTGCCCCTACTGTTGCCCCTAGTGGCCGGTTTCCACATCTTCTCCCATCATCCTCAGTCATAGATGGACGTTGAATACTGACTTGTATCACGGGTGACCTGGCTGCTGTGTTTGCTGGGGTGGATGCTGACTGCAGAGATGACAGGCAGAGCACCATGCTTTCCACAGGCCTGTCTTTAAAAGACAATTGGTAGGGTCTGATAAATCCTTCAAAGGCTGCCTGACTTCACAACTTCGCTCCAGCTTTAAAGGCAGGACAGGAGTCTAAGACAAAGGCCAGCAGAGAGAGAGCGCAAGAGAGAGAGAGAAAGAAAGAAAGAAAGAAAGAAAGAAAGAAAGAAAGAAAGAAAGAAAGAAAGAAAGAAAGAAAGAAAGAAAGAAAGAAAGAAAGAAAGAAAGAAAGAGAGAGAAAGGAGATAGAAAAGAGAGAGGGAGTCAGATAGAGGGAGAGAGAGGAAGTGAGTCAGAGAAAGAAAGAGAGAGAGATGAGAGAGAGAGATGAAAGAAGAGAGAGAGAGAGAGAGAGAGAGGGGTCCTCCTGTAGTCACACCTCATGAATATTTAACAAAACTTGTTGGAGTGAGGAGAGAAGATAGAGGCTGTCTGTACGTGTGTGTGTGTGTGTTGGTATCATCGAGGGACAGCCATTCCCATGGCAACAGTGCGTCAGGTAGGCAGGCGACATGGGTTCAGAGCTGCCCTCTTTGGTCCCTGGAGGGGGAGAGGGGGGAGAGGGGGGAGGAGGGAAGCATTTTGTCGCGGCACACTTGACAAAACAAAGACAACTCACTTCTCTGGTCTCGTGCCACATTTCTTATTCATAAACAAGGAGGGCTGGCTGTACGGACACGATAAAGCGTAGTGCGCGGGGCCCTCTGCCGAGACGGACACCGATTTGAATGCAAAGCCTCAGCTGCACCAAATCCCTCCCCCCTGTCCTCACCCCCCACCTCCCCTCTCTGCATTATTCCGTCGGATTTCACCGCTATTTTTGGAGGGGGCGTTAAGACGTCTAAAGGATCTCTAATGGAGATATGTCATCAAAAAAAACTTTCTCGCTCCATCCTGGCCGTCATTAACATTAAAATGTAAGAATTATATGCGAAAGAATGAGCGAACTAATGAATAAAATTATTACAAAATATCCACAGACACACAAATGTCCATATCTCCGACGATGTTCGACTCTCGTCCCTGTCCATTCTCTCCACACATAACAGTGGAGAATTGGGTGATTCTTCTTCTTATTGGATTATTTGTTTTGATTTGGGCCTATACATATGTTGACAGCTGACTTAAGGGAACCAGGGTATGCATGGTGGGTGCTCTCTCCACTTGAGCTGTGCATGTTTAGATGTGTAAACAGATTTCAAGATGGGTGGAGGGTTGAATGTGATGCTTTACTGGGGTCTGACTGTTAAAGGGGAAGGGGAGGGGGGAGTAATGGTGCCGTAGTAAGGGTTGGAGGAGTAAGACCAGCTATGTTAACCAGTTTAGCAGGGCTTTGGGAACAATTGCGTACATTCAGAGATGCATACAAAATATACCAAAAAACACCAATGCGTAAAGAAAAACACATACACACTCACGACCACAATGTGTACAGAGTACTGAGACATAATACAAATACACTGAGGATATTGCTCAAAGAACCGCATAATGAGCACATGCACACATGCATACCCACAAACACCTGCACAACAACAATGAAGATTAACATGCTCATACATATTAACACACACGTACACACAAACACTGTCAACAAAGACAATCCCAAGCCCACATACCACCCCCCACAGACTTACACCCATACACCCCCATAAACACACACCCATACACAGACACCCGTCTAAAACAATCAGAAGATTAACACACATTCTCATTCATCTATCTACACTCTTAGAAAAAGTGTTCCAAAAGGGATCTTCAGCTGTCCCCATAGGAGAACCCTTTTGGGTTCCATGGAGAACCATCTGTGTAAAGGGTTCTACATGGAACTCAAAATGGTTTTTACCTGGAAACAAAAGGTTTCTATCTGGAACCATAAAGGGTTCTTCAAAGGGTTCTCCTATGGGGACAGCCTAAAAACCCTTTGAAGTTCTAGATAGCACCTTTTTTCTAAGAGTGTATGAGGTCACCTTGGGAGTCTACAGAGGCCTAGCAACAGGAAACAATACTCTGTAGTAAACCCATATCAGTTAAATAAAATACCTATACAACAGCTATGGAAAAGACCTGATAGAATGGATAGATTCTTCAGATTAGTTGTTAAGGTGATGCTCCTTCATCCATCACCATCTGCAAGCAGACAAAATCTAGCTGATGTATTTCTCTGTTGCTCTGCTTCCCTACTTGGAGCTGCCTGGGTGTCATCTCTGCCTCTATTTGCAAGGTGTTTATTCTGTCAACGACTTGAGTGTTTGCCCAGCTGGCACCAAACCCTAGCCCATGGCAGTGCCAGCACCACGCCCGATGGGAGAGGGATCGAGGGCTTGGGTGGAGGAGAAGGGGGGGATAGAAGGAGGGAGGGTGGGAGGGGTAGACGTGGCAAGACGCCCAGCCTACCTCTGCCTTCCCCTCCTTATCCTCCCCCACCCCCCATGCCAACGCCCGCCCGCCAGCCCTCCTCCAACCCAATGTCTCCCCCCTGCCTGGTAACACCGAGTGGGGGTGGGCTGGGGGTGCTGGCAGACCTGCGAGAGCCTATCAATGCCAGTCCAAAGAGCCTCGCCAAAGTGGGGCGGCTTAGCCATAATCCGTATTGACTGCCTCTTGCTTTGTCTGCCAATTCCGAGCATGGATTTGTCTCACTCAATGATGTGCCTCCGTCAAGTTCTCCCACGTTAATCCATAGCATTATTACTTTTCAATACGACGCTAATTATTCCCCTGTTTGGACCGGGACGACAATAAAGGGAGGGAGGAGTGGAGCAAATTAAAACAAACAAATAAACAAAAAGGCATTTAAAAGCCTCGATCGGCGACAATGGGGTTAATTCAATCTCTGGCTCGGCTGTCAAATCAACTGGTTTGTCTGCGCAAAGCAAGTGTGAAATGAAACATTGCGTGCGGCGCTCGCTCCATGACATGCAGAGAGGAGGTGGTCCTGTTCGCTAAGCTTGAATCAGAGCCACGCCAGCACCAGGGACGGTGAGAGAGCATTGTGTGTGTGCTGGCTTATGCATGCTTGTTTTTTTGTGTGTGTATGAGTGTGTTTGTTTGTGTGTTTGTGTGTGTGTGTGTGAGTAAGTGTGTGTACACCCCCACTGCTAAATCTGAAGATTACAGACAGGATCCCGTGGCCTGACACTGGGGCTCTAACCAGGGCTACCTGTTTTCTTTAGGCTCCGGCCGAGCCTGGGCCTCCAGGAAGACAGGACAGGGGCTCTGGCTGTCCGTGAGCTGAGCTGAGCCCTGTAAGCAGCTCTTTATCAGTCCAGAGAGTCACAGCCAGAGCCAAGCCTGACACATTGCAGCTGCTGCTGATGCTGCTCACTCTCTCTGGTGCCACTAGTCATGTCTGGTTAAAGCCCACCTCTGTCTGTCCAACTTGAACTGAGACACAGGCCTGATAGGGAGCGTGAGGTACAACTTAAACTTAAACCTGCTACAATAAACATAGACTAGCTCGCCCCTGGTTTCTGGTTTGTGTGTGTTTCAGCAACTGTTTTGCCTGTGTGAGACGTTTGAGGCCAAACTTGAAATTTGTCGACTGCTGTCCACCAGGCATCAACATACTGTTGTCCACCAAGGCATCAACATACTGCTGTCCACCAAGGCATCAACATGCACACTGACATGATGCTGGTGCACATACACACCAGAAATAAACCACACGCCGGCTGTGTTGTTGTTCCTCTCCCCTTGCCAGAGCCCTCTCTCCTGGGCCAGCGCTCACATCAACTGTGAGTTGATAACACCACTGGCAGAGGGAGCGAGGCCCCGTTCACAATGTTGATTAATGTGTGACTAGCAGCCAGATGGAACAATAAAAATAAAGGGAAATAAGCCTGGGAAGAGCACTCGATCGGGACCCAAACAAAACAAGCAGCGCAGCGCGAGGCACAAAACAATCCAACAGGGGGTTAGCTGCCTCTACACTCCAATGCATCCAGACACACATAGACAGATACACACACCCACACACACACATGCATACAGAAACACATACACACACACACACACACACACACACACCCACACACACACATGCATACAGAAACACAAACACACACACACACACACACACACACACACACACACACACACACACACCACACACACACACACACACACACACACACACACACACACACACACACACACACACACACACACACACACACACACACACAAAGGAACTCTATCTTCCTCTTTCACACAAGGCTAGCTGGCTGGGGGTCTAGCGGTGTGAAGGAGATCGTCAGAAAGCGACGTAAAGCAGTGTTGGCGGAGGTGTTCTGTCTGAGGCCAGGTCACCCCACATCTGTCCCCCCCCCCCCACACACACACACACACACACACACACACACACACACACACACACACACACACACACACACACACACACACACACACACACACACACACACACACACACACACCACACCACCACCCCACCCAGCCTGCCCCTCACCGTTCCGTTCATCAGATCATACTTCACCTTTATTAATGGCTCTTTCTGCAGAGAGGGACTGTAAACAACCTGCTTTGTCTTATCTCTCATTGTTAGCAGGGGAGGCTTACAAACATGCCCACCGTCACCGTCTCTCTCTTTCCTCTCCTCCCAGCTCCATCTCTTCACTCCTCTCCGTCCTTCAAGCCCCCCAATCCTGCCCTGTCTAAAATCCTGGGCTCCCCTGATCTCTAATAACCACTTGCATCCATCCAGTTCACACACACAGACACACACACACAATCTCATTTGAGCGGCATGGCCGGTAGATAGCAGCCTTCGGCTCTCCCAGCTCCATTATCACTGCGCGGCACGCCTCTGGGGTCGGAGAGAGAGTGGAGAGGGGGAGAAGGAGAGAGAGAGAGAGTCAGAGAGATGAGAGAAGGAAAGGGGAGAGGATTGAGAGAGAGGGGAGCCAGCTGAAACAGTGAGTGGGGGGAAAACAGTACTTATTTTCTCATTTTCTCTCCCCCAATGGCTCAACTATGCTCAGGGGATAAGGGACAAGGTATAGGGGTGCTGGGTGCTGGTTGCTGGGGTCTGGGGGGTGTAGGAATAGTGTAAGAGGGGATGGGGGGCTAGTGGAGGGGTGTTGTCGCTGGGGTTGATCAGAAGGTGTTGGGGTGGTGGGGGAGTCAAGGTGCAATGGAGCAGATAGCCAAGCTCTATGCATACTAAACACACACCGGCGGCGAGAGGGGTGAGTTGGGGGTGAGAAGGGAGTGAGGAGGGGGAGGAAGAGGTACACAGCGCTCTGGTGCCCTGCCTTATCGCACCTCTCGGCAAGGTTTATCAGATTACACCACCCAGCAGGGTGAGAGAGAGAGATGAAAAAGGGATGAAGGTAGGGGAGGTAGAAATGTACCATTTCTGGTATCGTCCTTAGTCTGGTATAAGTCCAACCTAAAACTTGAACGACATAGAAATGCTTATTTTTTCATTTTGTGACATTTGCTTTCTTCCTGTTTCCCCCCCCATCTTTAATGCTACCCAGACATTTGTCTTTGTGTAGGGTGGTGTGTGTGTGGTGTGTGTGTGTGTGTGTGTGTGTGTGTGTGTGTGGTGTGTGTGTGTGTGTGTGTGTGTGTGTGTGTGTGTGTGTGTGTGTGTGTGTGTGTGTGTGTGTGTGTGTGTGGGGACATCTTTGCTGTGAGAGGGCCCTAGGGAAAGGCCCCAGCCTGAAACCTCATGATGATGATTGATGCAGGCAGGACACACGCCCCAGCCGCCCGGCAGAATTAAAAGCCTATTTTGTAAAGTTGTATAGAGAACAGAATGGTTGAGGGGAGGAGGGGACCCCGGACCCCCCACTACCCCCCTGTCACAGCCGGGACTCTGTTTAGTGTCTTTAGTATCATGCACTCCTCAGAGAACGATGGCCAGAGGAGGACTGTTACACGCCTCTCAGTCACACACACCCCTATAGGGTCAGACGGGCTCATTGGAACGTCTGTGTTTGTGTTTGAGTTGAGTGGCAATACAGCTGATTTCAACTGACAGTACGAATGAGTATCATAAATAAAATAATATCCTAAAGGAAGATAATACAATTCTGTAAAGTTGTAATACCACAAGTGATATGTCCTTATATTAATCTACTATCTACTATCGTTTGAAAAATTGCTCGGTTTAAACAAAAACAAAAAATCTAAGTAAACGTATTATTATAAATGAAGTTCAATTCAACCCAGCAATGTTATTAGCTATTATGTGGTTGTTCCCCTATGGAAATGGAAATATAACATAGACATCTCTATAAGTCATTGTGGACAGCAATACAGTATGTCAACACCCCATGACCGAGGAGTCCTTGATAGCCCTTCTAGTCAGACATTTACTTGTTTGTATATCATTTATATCCTCAATGTGAATTTAATTGACCAGGTGACCCTGGGAAGCTACACCCAAGCCCCCACCCCCATTTGCCAAGGCAGACGAGACTGGACTGTTCTCCCTCCCTCCCTCCCTCCCTCCCTCCCTCCCTCCCTCCCTCCCTCCCTCCCTCCCTCCCTCCCTCCCTCCCTCCCTCCCTCCCTCCCTCCCTCCCTACCCTCCTCTCCCTCCCTGCTGTCCCCATCCTGTTGTGTTGTTGGCAGCCAGGGGTGATGGGAGTGACAGCCCACCCTGAGTTGGTCCAGCCAAACGGGGAGACAGACACACACAGCAGAGGTCAGGCCTGTGTCAAGTGGGGTGTGGAGGCCAGCTGAGACGCCCCGCCTGCACATTGTGCTAATTTGTGCAGCCATTGGAGGGAGGGAGGGTGGGAGGGAGGGAGGGAGGGAGAGAGGGAAAGAGAGAAGGGAGGGAAGGGAAGGGACAGCAGGCTGCATGGGGGGCTGTGAGGAGAGTGATGGAGAGATTGAAGGAGAGAAGGAGGGATGGGTCGATGGATGGATGGAAATAGGGAAGGGAGGAGGAAGGGGAGAGCAGGCAGGATCAAGTGTGCTGGGTCTGGGGTACGAGATGTGCTGAAGGGTATGGGATGGCATATGGCGCTGAGCTGAGAGAGGGTCTGAGTGTTGAAACAGTGGGACCTGTGGTGCGCTTTGCTCTGGGCATCAAACGTTCACATCCACATTCATGGCAGCCAGTCTCCTCCATCTGTGGTGGCCCGTATGCCAGTTACGAGTCCATGACCAAAGGCCAATGCTAAGTCTACAACTTCACAGTAGAACAACACATCCACATGTCAAATAATAGGCTGCGAAAGGGATTACTTTCTGTGATGTGTTAGAATTGGGGTCAGAATTGGGGTTCAGGCTACGGTTAAGGTTCCTGCTGAAGTAAATAGATCACATTACCATCATAGGAGTATTCCAATGATGCTATTGTCATTTTCATCACCATCATCTCTGTCTCGACTGCCCAGTCCTGTCATTGGTTCTGTGATCACCTACTCCACAGATGCACCCGCTGGCTTTAGTATTAGGTTGAAACACGCACGCACGCACGCACGCACGCACGCACGCACGCACGCACGCACGCACGCACGCACGCACGCACGCACGCACACACACACACACACACACACACACACACACACACACACACACACACACACACACACACGCAGTCCTATTGGTCTCTACACACACACACCACTTCTAGCACCTGACTCTCTCCACACACGCCACCCCCACCTCCTGCCATCAGCACGTTTACAGAGAGCACCTAACCCTGACTGAGCCATGTGAATGCAATGTGTGTGTGTGTCTCTGTGTGTCTGCATGTGCGTGCGTGCGAGTGAGTGTGTACTGTTACAATCAATTTCAGCTGGCAGGTAACAGAAGCAGCTCTTGTCCTGGTCTGTAATGATCTGTGTGTAATATCTACATCTCCAGCACTGTGAGCTGCCAATGGGAAATATTACAACAAGCAGCCAGGGGAAATATTACAACAAGCAGCCAGGGGAAATTTTACAACAAGCAGCCAGTGGGAAATATTACAACAAGCAGCCAGGGGGAAATATTACAACAAGCAGCCAGGGGGAAATATTACAACAAGCAGCCAGGGGAAATATTACAACACGCAGCCAGTGGGAAATATTACAACAAGCAGCCAGGGGGAAATATTACAACAAACAGCCAGGGGAAATATTACAACAAGCAGCCAGGGGAAATATTACAACAAGCAGCCAGGGGAAATATTACAACATGCAGACAGGGGGAAATATTACAACAAGCAGCCAGGGGAAATATTACAACAAGCAGACAGAGGGAAATATTACAACATGCAGACAGGGGGAAATATTACATCAAGCAGTCAGGGGAAATATTACAACAAGCAGCCAGTGGGAAATATTACAACAAGCAGCCAGGGGAAATATTACAACAAGCAGCCAGGGGGAAATATTACAACAAGCAGACAGGGGGAAATATTACAACAAGCAGACAGGGGGATATATCACAACAAACAGCCAGGAGGAAGTGCATATGATAAGAGACAATATCTAGATGAGATTACTGCAGTACATTTTGTGTGTTGCAGGTCTGGAACAGACGTGAGGGGTGTATACTGTATTTAAGAGGAGGAGATGTGGACGGGTGTAAATGGTTTGTGTATGTCCCCTATGTGTGTGTGCTTGTGCATGTATTTAAAAGGGAAGAGGTCCCAGAGACGCAGACAGACGTCCTAGAGAGGGAGGAAGGGTAGCTACCCACCCGCCTGCCCCTCTTTTTGTTTTGGCCCAGCCCACCAGGGCCCAAACTGGGCCTTGTGTCACCAACAGATGGGCTCCTCACAAAGGACCCCTCACCTCACCAAGCTGGTCTCCTACATGCCTGATTAAATCCTAATACCAAAGTTAGAATTGATACAGTGACTCTACGGTGATTCAATTAGTGCAGCGGGCAAAGAGGAGCAGAGCAAAGCAGCCACAAAGAGATGGCTCTGGCAGTTAGAGAGACATTTTCCTTGGATCATTATGGTATTGCACACGTGGAGGCCCGGAAAATGATGGGCTCATGTGTCTTTGCTTAATATCCTCTGGGGCCATGTTGGAGGTAGCTTTTTCTCTGAGGCTGGATGTCACAGTCGACAAAATCACAGAGACTTGATGGATTTGAGCGGTGCCAGGCAACCGTTGTGCTGAGGATAATGGTGCTCTGAGAGCAATGCCAAGAGCAGACCTGGAGTTCAGCTGGACAGAAATATGGAGGGTTTGACCCAGACAGTGGGCCGTCTGTGATTAAGAATAAATAAGCCAATAAATATTCAATCAGGACAAAAAGACGTGATTAAAGATGATCTGCTGCTGTGGAGTGGTACTGATCCCACTGGGGATATATGGTTTTGTGGTATGAGGAGGGGAAACTCAGTGGAAGGAAGTCCTCTTACACAAGCAGGGATAAACAAAAAACTAAAAATGAGAATAAAGACTGACTACATCATGCACACATTTATTTTACTAAACTATAGCATTATTTTTATATTATTGTAAAATGTGCATAAATTAATGACTGTCCCAGTTCATTGCGTTTATCGGCATGACCATAAAGCCTACAAATGCACATTGAAATGCATGGTATATCTATATACTGTACACAGTGTAAAAAACATGAATAACACCTTCCTAATATTGAGTTGCATCCCCCTCTTTTGCCCTCAGAATAGCCTCAATTAGTTTTGGCATGGACTCTACAAGGCGTCGAAAGCGTTCCACAGGGATGCTGGCCCATGTTGACTCCAATGCTTCCCACAGTTGTGTCAAGATGGCTGGATGTTCTTTGGGTGATAGGCCATTCTTGGTGCACACAGGAAGCTCTTGACCATGAAAAACCCAGCGGCATTGCAGTTCTTGACACAAACCGGTGCTCCTGGCACCTACTACCATACCCCGTTCAAAGGCACTTAAATATTTTGTCTTGCCCATTCACCCTCTGAATGGCACTCATACACAATCCATGTCTCAATTGTCTCAAGCCTTAAAAATCCTTCTTTAACCTGTCTCCTCCCCTTCATCTACACTGATTGAACTGGATTTATTAACAGGTGACATCCATAAGGGATCATAGCTTTGACCTGGATTCACCTGGTCAGTCTATGTCATGGAAAGAGTTCCTAATGTTATGTACACCAGTGTTCATACAAGTGGATTCACTCTCGCAGTGGCACAGCAGAATAATCATGGAGGATTCTCTGTGTATGAATCAATATGAGAATTGCAGCAGCAATCATGTACTGTAAGCACCCAGCAAGCAGGCATTAGTCAAGGGTACAATCCACACAGGGAATATTGACAGGGCCGATAAAACACGGGTACAGACAGCAAGATTCATGCACTACACAACAAAAGGAGATATAGGAAAATAAAATCCTGAAACAAACAGCTTTGCCGGCAGTCATTCTATCAGATTCATTAGCAGATATCTCTCAATGCTTTAGCCCTGTCAGGGTATAAGAAGAGGAAAGGCAGGGATATAGTGAGTGAAAGATGTAGGTGGTGCATGAAGCAGGCGTAAACTACCTAGTTCATCATGCAAATGACGTCTCCTCCCTGAGCTCTGACGTAGGGTTGCTACTGCTGATCAAGTCAATAGTTTAGATTCACTAGCGGTTGTGTAGGGCCCTGTGTTTTGGTTCACTAGTGGCAATGTGTAGGCCCCTGTGTTTTGGTTCACTAGTGGTTATGTGTAAGGCCCTGTGTTTTGGTTCACTAGTGGTTATGTGTAGGGCCCTGTGATTTGGTTCACTAGTGGTTATGTGTAGGGCCCTGTTTTTGGTTCAATAGTGGTCATGTGTAGGGCCCTGTGTTGTGGTTCACTAGTGGTTATGTGGAGGGCCCTGTGTTTTGGGTCACTAGTGGTTATGTGTAGGGCCCTGCGTTTTGGTTTACTAGTGGTCACGTCTAGAGCCCTGTGTTTTGGTTCACTAGTGGACATGTCTTAGGCCCTGTGTTTGGTTCAATAGTGGTCATGTCTTGGGTCCTGAGTTGTGATTCACTAGCGGATATGTGTAGGGCCCTGTCTTTTGGTTCACTAGTGGTTATGTGTAAGACCGTGTGTTTTGGTTCACTAACGGTTATGTGTAGGGTCCTGTGTTTTGGTTCACTAGTGGTTATGTGTAGGGTCCTGTGTTTTGATTCGCAAGTGGTTATGGGTAGGCCACCGTGTTTTGGTTCACTAGCGGTCAAGACTAGTGTCCTATGTTTTGGTTCACTAGTGGTCATGTCTAGGGCCCTGTGTTTTTTTCTCTAGTGGTTTTGTCTAGGGTCCTGTGATTTGGTTACCTAGTGGTAATTTCTAGAGACGTGTTTTGGTTCACAAGTTGTAATGTCGTCGGCCCTGTGTTTTGGATCAATAGTGTTCATGTCTCGGGTCCTGTGTTTTGGTTCAATAGTGGTCATGTCTAGGGTCCTGTGTTGTGGTTCACTAGTAACTTTGTGTAGGGCCCTTTGTTTTGGTTCACTAGTTGTAATGTGTAGGCCGTGTTTTTTGATTCACTAGTGGTTTTGGGTAGGGCCCTGCGTTTTGGTTTACTAGTGGTCATGTCTTGGGCCCTGTGTTTTGGTTCACTAGTGGTCATGTCTTGGGCCCTGTGTTTTGGTTCAATAGTGGTCATGTCTTGGGTCCTGTGTTGTGGTTCACTAGCGGTTATGTGTAGGGCCCTGTCTTTTGGTTCACTAGTGGTTATGTGTAGGGCCTTGTGTTTTTGTTCACTAGTGGTCATGTCTAGGGAACTGTGTTTTGGTTCTCTAGTGGTTATGTGTAGGACCCTGTTTTTTGGTTCACTAGTGGTTATGTGCATGGCCCTGTGTTTTGGTTCACTAGTGGTTTTGTGTAGGGCGCTGTAATTTGGTTCACTAGCGGTTATGTGTAAGGTCCTGTGTTTTGGTTCGCTGGAGGTTATGGGTAGGCCACTGTGTTTTGGTTTACTAGTAGTCATGTCTAGAGCCGTGTGTTTTGGTTCACTAGTGGTCATGTCTTGGGCCCTGTGTTTTGGTTCAATAGTGGTCATGTCTAGGGTCCTGTGTTGTGGTTCACTAGTGGTTATGTGTAGGGCCCTGTGTTTTGGTTCACTAGTGGTTATGTGTAGGGCCCTGTGTTTTGGGTCACTAGTGTTTATGTGTACTTCACTGTGTTTTGGTTCACTAGTGGTCATGTGTAGGGCCCTATGTTTTGGTTCACTAGCAGTCATGTCTAGAGCCCTGTGTTTTGGTCCACTAGTGGTTATGTCTTGGGCCCTTTGTTTTATTTCACTAGTGTTCATGTATTGGGCCCTGTGTTTTGGTTGACTAGCGGTTATGTGTGGGGCCCTTTGTTTTGGGTCACTAGTGGTTATGTGTAGGGCCCTGTTTTTTGGTTCACTAGTGGTTATGTGTAGGGCCCTGTGTTTTTGTTCACTAGTGGTCATGTCTAGGTCCCTGTGTTTTGGGTCACTAGTGGTTATGTATAGGGCCCTGTGTTTTGGTTCACTAGTGTTTATGTGTAGGTCAATGTCTTTTGGTTCACTGGCGGTCATGTGTAGGGCCCTGTGTTTTGGTTCACTAGCAGTCATGTCTAGAGCCCTGTGGTTGGTTCACTAGTGGTTATGTCTTTGGCCCTGTGTTTTGGTTCAATAGTGGTCATGTCTTGGGTCCTATGTTGTGGTTCACTAGTGGTTATGTGTAGGGCCCTGTCTTTTGGTTAACTAGTGGTCATGTCTAGGGCCCTGTGTATTGGTTAACTAGTGGTCATGTCTAGGGCCCTGTGTATTGGTTCAATAGTAGTTATGTGTATGGCCCTGTGTTTTGGTTCAAAAGTGATCATGTGTAGGACAAAGCGTTTGTGGTCATGTGTAGGGAACTGTGTTTAGGTTCACTAGTGGTTTTGTGTGGGGCCCTGTGTTTTGGTTCACTTGTGGTTGTGTATTGCGACCTGTGCTTTGGTTCACTAGTGGTTATGTGTAGGGCCCTGTGTTTTGGTTCACTAGTGGTTATGTAAAGTGCCCTGTTTTTTGGTTCACTAGTGGTTATGTGTGGGGCCCTTTGTTTTGGTTCACTAGTTGTCATGAATAGGGCCCTGTGTTTTGGTTCTCTAGCGGTTACGTGTAGGGCCCTGTTTTTTGGTTCGCTAGTGGTTATGTGTTGGGCCCTGTGTTTTGGTTCACTAGTGGTCATGTGTAGGCCCTGTGTTTTGGTTCACTAGTGGTTATGTGTAGGGCCCTGAGTTTTTGCTCACTATTGTTTATGTGTAGGGCCCTGTGTTTTGGTTCACTAGTGGTTATGTTTGGGGCCCTGTTTTTTGTTTCACTAGTTGTCATGTCAAGGGCCCTATGATTTGGTTCTCTAGCGGTTATGTGTAGGGCCCTGTGTTTTGGTTCACTAGTGGGTATGTGTATGGCCCTGTGTTTTGGTTCACTTGTGGTTGTGTATTCCGACCTGTGTTTTGGTTCACTGGTGGTTATATGTGGGGCCCTGTGTTTTGGTTTACTAGTGGTTATGTCAAGGGTCCTGTGTATTGGTTCAGTAGTTGTTCTGTGTAAGGCCCTGTGTATTGGTTCTCTAGTGCTTATGTGTAGGGCTCTGTGTTTTTGTTCACTAGCGGTCATTTCTAGGGCCCTGTCTTTTGGTTCAGTTGTGGTCATGTGTATGACTGTTTTTTTTGTTTCACTAGTTGTTAAGTGTAGGGCTCTGTGTTTTGGTTCACTAATTGTCATATCTAGGGCCCTGTGTTTTGTTCAGTAGTGGTCATGTGTAGGGCCCTTTGTTTTAGTTCACTGGTGGTTATGTGTAGGGCCCTTTGTTTGTGTTCACTATTGGTCATGTGTAGGGCCCTGTGTATTGGTTCACTAGTGTTCATGTGTCGGGCACTGTGTTTTGGTTCACTGGTGGTCTTGTTATTGGCCTGGTTTTTGGTTCACTAGTGGTTTAGTGTAGGGCCCTGTGTTTTTGCTCTCTAGTGGTTATGTGTAGGGCCCTTTGTTTTTGTTCTCTAGTTGTTATGTGTATGGCCCTGTGATTTGGTTCACTAGTGGTTATGTGTAGGGCTCTGTGTTTTGGTTCACTGGTGGTCAAGTCTAGGGCCGTGTGTATTGGTTCAATAGTAGTTATGTGTATGGACCTGAGTTTTGGTTCACTAGATGTTATGTGTAGGCCCCTGTGTTTTGGTTCAAAAATGGTTATGTGTAGGGAAAAGTGTTTTGGTTAACTAGTGGTCATGTGTAGGGAACTGTGTTTTGGTTCAATAGTGGTCATGTCTAGTGCGTTTTGTTTTGATTCACTGGTTGTCAAGTCTAGGGCCCTGTGTTTGGATCAGTAGTGGTTATGTGTAGGGCCCTGTGTTTTTGTTCTCTAGTGGTTATGTGTATGGCCCTGTGTTTTGGTTCACAAGATGACATGTGTAGGGCCCTGTGCTTTGGTTCACTAATGGTTATGTGTAGGGCCCTGTGTTTTGGTTGACTAGCGGTTATGCGTAGTGCCATGTGTTTTGGTTCACTAGTGGTTATGTGTGGGGCCCTTTGTTTTGGTTCACTAGTTGTCATGAATAGGGCCCTGTGTTTTTATTCTCTAGCGGTTACATGTAGGGCCCTGTGTTTTGGTTTGCTAGTGGTTATGTGTGGGGCCCTGTGTTTTGGTTCACTAGTGGTTATGTGTGGGGCCCTGTGTTTTGGTTCACTATTGGTCATGTGTAGGGCCCAGTGTATTGGTTCACTAGTGGTTATGTATAGGCCTGTTTGTTTTGGTTCAGTAGTGGTTATGTGTAGGGCTCTGTGTTTTGGTTCACTAGTGGTCATGTCTAGGGCCCTGTGTTTTGGTTCACTAGTGGTTATGTGTAGGGCTCTGTGTTTAGGTTCACTAGTGGTTTTGTATAGCGACCTGTGTTTTGGTTCACTAGTGGTTATGTGTGTGATCCTGTTTTTTGGTTCACAAGTGGTTATGTGTAGGGCTCTGTGTTTAGGTTCACTAGTGGTTTTGTATAGCGACCTGTGTTTTGGTTCACTAGTGGTTATGTGTGTGGTCCAGTTTTTTGGTTTACTAGTGGTTATGTGTAGGCCTGATTGTTTTGGTTATGTGTTGGGCTCTGTGTTTTGGTTCACTAGTGGTCATGTCTAGGGCCCTGTGTTTTGGTTCACTAGTGGCCATGTGTAGGGCCCTGTGTATTGGTTCACTAGTGGTTCTGTGGAAGGCCCTGTGTATTGGTTCACTAGCGGTTTTGTGTAGGGTCCTGTGTATTGGTTCTCTAGTGGTTATGTGTAGGGCTCTGTGTTTTGGTTCACTAGTGGTCATTTCTAGGGCCCTGTGTTTTGGTTCACTAGTGGACATGTGTGTTGTGGTTATGTGTGGGGCCCTGTGTTTTGGTTCACTATTGGTCATGTGTAGGGCCCAGTATATTGGTTCACTAGTGGTTATGTATAGGCCTGTTTGTTTTGGTTCGGTAGTGGTTATGTGTAGGGCTCTGTGTTTAGGTTCACTAGTGGTTTTGTCACGGTTGTCGTCAGGAGTGGACGAAAATGCAGCGGGTAAAGTGCTCATCTTCTTATTTATTAATCTGTTGGGCTAGGGGGCAGCATTTGCACTGCCGGATAAAAAACGTACCCGATTTAAACTGGTTACTACTCTTGCCCAGAACCGAGAATATGCATATAATTAGATTTGGATAGAAAACACTCTAAAGTTTCTAAAACTGTTTGAATGGTGTCTATGAGTATAACAGAACTCATATGGCAGGCCAAAACCTGAGAAGATTCCATACAGGAAGTGCCCTGTCTGACAATTTATTGTCCTTCTGTAGCCTCTCTATCAAAAATACAGCATCTGTGCTGTAACGTGACATTTTCTAAGGCTACCATTGGCTCTCAGAAGGCGCCAGAAAGTGTAATGAGATGTCTGCAGTCTCTGGGCAAAGAACAGCAGCAGAGTTTGTTACTGGCCTGCCTGGGGACAGTGACACCTGAGATGCGCGTTGATGTGAATTCTCCATTTTGTTCTTTCAGTCTTTGAATGAATACAACGTCGCGCGGTTGGAATATTATCGCTATTTTACGAGAAAAATCACATTAAAATTGATTTTGAACAGCGTTTGACATGCTTCGAAGTACGGTAATGGAATATTTTGAAATATTTTGTCACGTAATGCGTTCGCGCGTCACCCTTCGGATTGTGACCTGAACGCACGAACAAAACGGAGCTATTTCAATATAACTATGGATTATTTCGAACCAAAACAACATTTGTTGTTGAAGTAGAAGTCCTGGGAGTGCATTCTGACGAAGAACAGCAAAGGTAATCCAATTTTTCTTATAGTAAATCTGAGTTTGTTGAGGGCCAAACTTGGTGGGTGTCAAATTAGCTAGGCGTGATGGCCGGGCTATCTACTCAGAATATTGCAAAATGTGCTTTCGCCGAAAAGCTATTTTAAAATCTGACACCGAGATTGCATAAAGGAGTTCTGTATCTATAATTCTTAAAATAATTGTTATGTATTTTGTGAACGTTTTATGCTGAGTGATTAAGTAAATTCACCGGAAGTTTGCGGTGTGTATGCTAGTTGCTAGTTCTGAACATCACATGCTAATGTAAAAAGCTGTTTTTTGATATAAATATGAACTTGATTGAACAAAACATGCATGTATTATATAACATAATGTCCTAGGAGTGTCATCTGATGAAGATCATCAAAGGTTAGTGCTGCATTTAGCTGTATTTTTGGTTTTTGTGACATATATGCTTGCTTGAAAAATGGCTGTGTGGTTATTTCTGGCTATGTACTCTCCTAACATAATCTAATGTTTTGCTTTTGCTGTAAAGCCTTTTTGAAATCGGACAATGTGGTTAGATTAACGAGAGTCTTATCTTTCAAATGGTGTAAAATAGTCCTAATTTGGTGCTCTGATGTGTCACTGGCTGTTGAATAGTGCGGTACGATTTCGTGGCCATTTTTGTTTGGGTCACTGGTGGTTATGTGTAGGCCCCTGTGTTTTCGTTCACTAGTGATCATGTTTACGGCCCTTTGTTTTGGTTCACTAGTGGTTATGTGTAGGGCCCTGCGTTTTTGTTCACTAGTGGTTGTGTGCGGGGCCCTGTGTTTTTGTTCACTGGTGGTTATGTGTATTGCCCTGTGTTTTGGTTCACTAGTGGTCATGTCTAGGGCCCTGTGTTTTGGTTCACTATTGGTCATGTCTAGGGCCCTGTGTTTTGGTTCACCAGTGGTTATGTGTTGGGCCCTGTGTTTTGCTTTAATGATTTTGGATTTAACCTGTTAGGGCTAGGGGGCAGTATTTGCACGGCTGGATAAAAAAAATGTACCCGATTTAATCTGGTTACTAATCCTACCCAGTAACTAGAATATGCATATACTTATTATATATGGATAGAAAACACTCTAAAGTTTCTAAAACTGTTTGAATGGTGTCTGTGAGTATAACAGAACTCATTTGGCAGGCAAAACCCTGAGACATTTTCTGACAGGAAGTGGATACCTGATGTGTTGTATTACCTTTAAACCTATCCCATTGAAAAACACAGGGGCTGAGGAATATTTTGGCACTTCCTATTGCTTCCACTAGATGTCACCAGCCTTTACAAAGTGTTTTGAGTCTTTTACTGTGAGATCTGACCGAACAAGAGCCATGGAACGATGATGGCCCATTAGAAACCTGGCGCGCGAGTTCATGTTGGGTACCCTCGTTCCAATACGTTATAAAAGAGTATGCATTCGTCCACCTTGAATATTATTCATGTTCTGGTTAAAAAAGGCCCTAATGATTTATGCTATACAACGTTTGACATGTTTGAACGAACGTAAATATATTTTTTCCCCTCGTTCATGAAGTGAAGTCCGGCGGGCTTAGATCATGTGCTAACAAGACAGAGATTTTTGGACATAAATGATGAGCTTTTTTGAACAAAACTACATTCGTTATGGACCTGTGATACCTGGAAGTGACATCTGATGAAGAGAATCAAAGGTAATGGATTATTTACATAGTATTTTCGATTTTAGATCTCTCCAACATGACGACTAGTCTGTATCGCAACGCGTATTTTTCTGGGCGCAGTGCTCAGATTATTGCAAAGTGTGATTTCCCAGTAAGGTTTTTTTTAAATCTGGCAAGTTGATTGCGTTCAAGAGATGTAAATCTATAATTCTTTAAATGACAATATAATATTTTACCAATGTTTTCTAATTTTAATTATTTAATTTGTGATGCTGACTTGACTGCCGGTTATTGGAGGGAAACGATTTCCTCAACATCAATGCCATAGTAAAACGCTGTTTTTGGATATAAATATGAACTTGATAGAACTAAAAATGCATGCATTGTCTAACATAATGTCCTAGGAGTGTCATCTGATGGAGATTGTAAAAGGTTAGTGCATCATTTTAGCTGGTTTTATGGTTTTGGTGACCCTGTCTTTGAATTGACAAAACATTACACACAACTCTTGTAAATGTACTGTCCTAACATACTCTAAATTTATGCTTTCGCCGTAAAACCTTTTTGAAATCGTAAAACGTGGTTAGATTAAGGAGATGTTTATCTTTCAAAGGGTGTAAAATAGTTGTATGTTTGAAAAATTTGAATTTTGACATTTATTTGGATTCAAATTTGCCGCTCTTGAAATGCACCTGCTGTTGATGGAGTGCACCACGGGGGGGACGCCTGCGTCCCACCTAGCCCATAGAGGTTAATGAGCCATTCGCAGTTTCACTGCACCGGCCGTGTGTACTTAGACTTGCATGGCTTAACCTTTGAGACAAGCATATGCTACTGGCAGGATCAACCAGGTATGGCCCCTGTCTAGGGCCCTGTGTTTTGGTTCACTAGTGGTAAGGTGTAGGCCCCTTTGTTTTGGTTCACTACTGGTCATGTTTAGGGCCCTGTGTTTTGGTTCACTAGTGGTTATGTGTAGGGCCATGTGTTTTGGTTCATTAGTGGTTATGTGTAGTGCCCTGTGTTTTGGTTAATCATCTCACATCACCTGGGTTGTAACCTTTATTGAAAGCTTTTTCATTCAACTTTGACTTTCTATGTCAGATGGTCCAGCACCAACCTCAGACAATTGCTTCCATTTTTGGTCTAATTCTCACTTCTGGATAATACTTAAAATAAAGCTTATATCCAGTTCATGTGAAATTATCAAACAAAATACAGTGCCATAGTTATGTCGATACTTCATGGGAGTGTAGCTGTTGCTGTTGTAAAGGTGGATTTGAGTTCCGGGTCTTCTTTAACCTCTTGGGGCTATGTGGGACGCTAGCGTGCCACCCGTGGTGCACCCTATCAACAGCAGGTGCATTTCAAGAGCGGCAAATTTGAAACCAAATAAATGTCAAAATTCAAATTTTTCAAACATACAACTATCTTACACCCTTTGAAAGATAAACATCTCCTTAATCTAACCACGTTGTCCGATTTCAAAAAGGTTTTACGGCGAAAGCATAAAGTTAGATTATGTTAGGAGAGTACATTGACAATAGCTGTGTGTAATGTTTTGTCAATTCAAAGACAGGCGTCACCAAAACCATAAAACCAGCTAAAATTATGCACTAACCTTTGACAATCTCCATCAGATGACACTCCTAGGACATTATGTTAGACAATGCATGCATTTTTAGTTCTATCAAGTTCATATTTATATCCAAAAACAGCGTTTTACTATGGCGTTGATGTTCAGGAAATCGTTTCCCTTCAATAACCGGCAGTCAAGTCAGCACCACAAATTAAATAATTAAAATGAGAAAACATTGGTAAAATATTATATTGTCATTTAAAGAATTATAGATTTACATCTCTTGAACGCAATCGACTTGCCAGATTTAAAAATAACCTTACTGGGAAATCACACTTTGCAATAATCTGAGCACTGCGCCCAGAAAAATACGCTTTGCGATACAGACAAACGGCCATGTTGGAGAGATCTAAAATCGAAAATACTATGTAAATAATCCATTACCTTTGATTCTCTTCATCAGATGTCACTTCCAGGAATCCCAGGTCCATAACGAATGTAGTTTTGTTCAAAAAAGCTCATCATTTATGTCCAAAAAGCTCCGTGTTGTTAGCACATGATCTAAGCCCGCCGGACTTCACTTCATGAACGAGGGGAAAAAATATATTTACGTTCGTTCAAACATGTCAAACGTTGTATAGCATAAATCATTAGTGCCTTTTTTAACCAGAACATGAATAATATTCAAGGTGGACGAATGCATTCTCTTTTAAAACGTTTTGGAACGAGGGTACCCAACATGACCTCGCGCGCCAGAGTCTAATCGGCCATCACCGTTCCAAGGCTCTTGTTCGGTCAGATCTCATAGTAGAAGATTCAAAACACTTTGTAAAAGCTGGTGACATCTAGTGGAAGCAATAGGAAGTGCCAAAACATTAATCAGCCCCTGTGTGTTTCAATGGCATTGGCTTAAAGGTAATTCAACACATCAGGTATCCACTTCCTGTCAGAAAATGTCTCAGGGTTTTGCCTGCCAAATGAGTTCTGTTATACTCACAGTTTTAGAAACTTTAGGGTGTTTTCTATCCATATATAATAAGTATATGCATATTCTAGTTACTGGGTAGGATTAGTAACCAGATTAAATCGGGTACGTTTTTTTATCCAGCCGTGAAAATACTGCCCCCTAGCCCCAAAAGGATAAAGGGATCAAATTTGTGTTTCAGATGTGTGGTGGCATTTGGAAGGATTCTAGGTCTAGTCTAATGAACACGTGTTAGGCCTTCATAACATCTCCACCACACAGCCCGACCCTTTTACAGAGAGCGTCTGGAAACATTTTAGCACTCCATTCCACCACATGCTCAAGCCGTCCTCTGTTTGTGCATGTGTATGTGTGCGTGCACGTGAGAGAGTGAGATTTTTGACATGTTGTCTGGCATGCTTAGTATGTTAGGCCAGCTCAGCACGTCCCTGTGTTCTAGAATGTAGTGATGGTTTATCAGTCAGAGAACACACAGGCTGGCAGCTTGTTAACAAAACCTACAGTCTACACTGCTCATCTATGTAAAGGAGAGATAGAGAGAAAAAGCTTATCAGACAGCGCTCTTTCGTTCATTTCTCTTTCTGTATCTCTCTACCTCCCCCCTCTCTCTCTCTATCATTCTCTCTCTCTCGCTCTTTATCTCTCGCTCTCTCTCTTTCTCTCTCTCGATATGCTAATCACTGTGTAAGTATATCCCGTCAAATAATTACCATATATTAAACTGTACTCATCTCTGCATAATTTCTCCATATGCATAATCTTATTTGGCTTCTTCCTTTAAAATGTAAGCAGGGTGAAGAAATACTACAAGGTTTCACCTTCAGCAAGTTAATCTTCATTGATTGAATATCAGACTCATTTGAATGTGTTAACAAAGTGTGTGTGACACATTGCATTAGAACATTAGCGGACTGGGTGAACCGCTGCACACTAACAAAATGACCATGAGACTTTTCTCAATGTGTCAGTGTATTCGCAATGTAGGTATTTGACTCACAATCTTTTCAAGTGTGCATGTGTGTGTCTCTGTCTGTCTGTCTGTCTGTCTGTCTGTCTGTCTGTCTGTCTGTCTGTCTGTCTGTCTGTCTGTCTGTCTGTCTGTCTGTCTGTCTGTCTGTCTGTCTGTCTGTCTGTCTGTCTGTCTGTCTGTCTGTCTGTCTGTCTGTCTGTCTGTCTGTCTGTCTGTCTGTGTGTGAGAGAGAGAGAGAGAGAGAGAGAGTAAAAGAAAGAGGTTAGAAGCTTAGGCTCACATAATGACAGTGAGCACTCACCAAAGAGGCATCCATCTCTGGGGCCTTTTGTGCTGCAGGGGGGAGCCAAGGTCAGCAGCTGAGCAGGGCCTCTTTGTGCTTTTGCTGCTGCGTGGGGGCAGGGTGTGTGTGTGTTTTTGTGTAAGCGTGTGTGTGACAGAGAGAAAGAGGGAACGAGAAATAGATGAGAGAGAGTGTGAGGGGGCTTTCATTAAAGCAACACAATGTGTGAGAGGTTTGTATGTGTGTGTGTGTGTGTATGTGTGCGTGTCCACGGCACGCATGTGTGTGTATGATGGGGGGCCACAGGGCCACGTGTCCCAGTCAGGATAAACAATGATCATTCTGCAGAAGAACAGAGGCCCTTCCTGGCCCCCTTGGCCTCATTGGCCCTAACCTTCCCACCCCTCCACCACCCCTCCACCCTCGGGGCCACACACTGCTGGAGGCCTCTCCTTGACCTCACACCCCAGGTGCCCAAGATGCTGACCCCTACACAGATGTGAGTGACAGGCTCCTTCTGAGGCCTGTCTACACCTGCCTTTATTCTGAAATCTCTGAAACATCTCAAGCCTCTGAAACATCTCAAGCCTCTTCACAGCCCTGTTCCTGCATTATATTTTTCCTTACACACAAACATACATGCACACACACACACACACACACACACACACACACACACACACACACACACACACACACACACACACACACACACACATACATAAATACATACATACATACATACATACAACACAGCAGGGCATCACCCTCAGAGGGCCTTTAAGGAAATGAGAGCAGCTCAAGTGGTAAAACAGCTTCCATTTGTCTTGGGGTAATATGAACGGGGCTGCATTAAAGACAAATAGCACCCCCTCCTATTTCCTTTATCAGTGTCTGTCACATGGCTGGATCCGCAGGATGAGCGGGTTCTTCGGCCCGCACCAGAGCCGTCACCAAAGCTGGCGGATCCGCGGGATGAGCGGGTTCTTTGTCCCGCACCAGAGCTGCCTCCAATGCTGGCGGATCCGCAGGATGAGAGGGTTCTTCGTCCTGCACCAGAGCCGCCACCGATACTAGACACCCCCCCTATCCCTCCCTTTTTGTTTCAGGTTTTGCAGGCGGAGTCCGCACCTTTGGGGGGGGGGGGGTACTGTCACGTCCTGACCATAGAAAACTTGTATTTTTCTATGGTAGGGTAGGTCAGGGCGTGACTGGGGGGTTAGTCTAGTTTATAATTTCTATGTGGGGTTCTAGTTTCTTATTCTATGTTGGTGTTTTGTATGATTCCCAATTAGAGGCAGCTGGTTATCGTTGTCTATAATTGGGGATGATCATACTTAAGTAGCATTTTTTTCCACCTGTGGGTTATGGGATATTGTTTATGTGTAGTTGCATTGTCGTCACGTTTCGTATATTCTTTAATGTTTTTGTATATTGTTAAACCTGTTTAGGATAGGGGGCAGTATTTTCACGGCCGGATGAAAAAACGTACCCGATTTAAACCGGTTACTACTCTTGCCCAGAAACGAGAATATGCATATTATTAGTAGATTTGGATAGAAAACACTCTGACGTTTCTAAAACTGTTTGAATGGTGTCTGTGAGTATAACAGAACTCATATGGCAGGCAAAACCTTAGAAAATTCCAAGCAGGAAGTGGAAAGTCAGTTCTTCTTTTGATTCTCTATCGAAACTACAGCATCTGTGGGGTTACGTTGCACTTTCTAAGGCTTCCATTGGCTGTCTAAATCCTTCAGAAAGCGGATTGAGCCTTCTCCTGTCTCTGGGCAGAGTATAGTAGCTCAGTTTCTGTGTGGTCTGCCTGAGGACAAAGGGATTGGATATGCATGTTCCCGCGAGCACGCTGTTTTTTCTTTTCCTCCTTGAATGAATACACTATTGTCCGGTTGGAATATTATTGCAAGTTTATGATAAAAATACCATAAAAATTGATTTTAAACAGCGTTTGACATGCTTCTAAGTACGGTAATGGAACATTTAGATTTTTTGTGTCTCGAAAGCGCTCACGCGTTACCCTTTGGATAGTGACCTGAACGCACGAACAAAACTGAGGTATTTGGACATAAATATGGATTATTTGGAACAAAAACAACATTTCTTGTGGAAGTAGCAGTCCTGGGAGTGCATTCTGACGAAGATCAGCAAAGGTAATACAATTTTTCTAATATTAATTCTGAGTTTAGGTTGCCCCGAACTTGGCAGGTGTCTGAATAGCTCGCCGTGATGGCGAGCTATGTACTCAGAATATTGAAAAATGTGCTTTCGCCGAAAAGCTATTTTAAAATGTGACACAGCGATTGCATAAAGGAGTTCTGTATCTATAATTCTTAAAATAATTGTTATGTATTTTGTCAACGTTTATGATGAGTATTTTTGTAAATTCCCCGGATGTTTTTGGTGGGAATACATTTTCTGAACATCATGCGTCAATGTAAAAAGCTGTTTTTGGATATAAAGATGAACTTGATTGAACAAAACATACATGTATTGTTTAACCTGTTAGGGCTAGGGGGCAGTATTGACACGGCCGGATAAAAAAACGTACCCGATTTAATCTGGTTACTACTCCTGCCCAGTAACTAGAATATGCATACAATTATTGGCTTTGGATAGAAAACACCCTAAAGTTTCTAAAACTGTTTGAATGGTGTCTGTGAGTATAACAGAACTCATATGGCAGGCCAAAACCTGAGAAGATTCCGAGCAGGAGGGGGCACCACCGTCGGTGGGAATCGTGACAGTACCCCCCTCCTGACGCGCGGCTCCCGCAGCGCGCAGACACCGGCCTCGAGGTCGACCCGGAAGGCGAGGCGCAGGGCGATCCGGACGGAGGTGGTGGAAATCCCTCAACATAGATGGGTCCAGGATGTCCTCCACCGGCACTCAGCACCTCTCCTCCAGGCCGTACCCCTCCCAGTCCACGAGGTACTGCAGGCCCCTCGCCCGGCGTCTCGAGTCCAGAATGGCCCGTATGCTGTACGCCGGGGACCCCCGATGTCCAGAGGGGGCGGAGGGACCTCTGGCACCTCATCTTCTTGAAGGGGACCAGCAAACACCGGCCTGAGGAGAGACACATGAAACGAGGGGTTAATACGGTAATAGGAAGGGAGTTGCAACCGATAACACACCTCGTTTATCCTCCTCAGGACTTTGAAGTGCCCCACACACTGCGGCCCCAGCTTTTGGCAGGGCACGCGGAGGGGCAGGTTCCGGGTCGAGAGCCAGACCCTGTCTCCCGGTGCGAACACGGGCGCCTCACTGCGGTGGCGGTCAGCACTCCTCTTCTGCCGTTCACTGGCCTCCTTTAGTGAGTCCTGGACGGCTCTCCAGGTCTCCTTGGAGTGCTGGACCCAGTCCTCCACCGCAGGAGCCTCGGTCTGGCTCCGGTGCCATGGTGCCAGGACCGGCTGGTAACCTAACACACACTGAAAGGGTGATATGTTAGTAGAGGAGTGGCGAAGTGAGTTCTGGGCTAATTCAGCCAAGGGAATATACCTCGCCCACTCCCCTGGCCGGTCCTGGCAATACGACCTCAGGAACCTGCCCACCTCCTGGTTCACCCTCTCCGCCTGCCCATTGCTCTCGGGGTGATAACCGGAGGTCAAACTGACCGAGACCCCCAGCCGCTCCATAAACGCTCTCCAGACCCTGGATGTGAACTGGGAACCTCGATCAGAGACAATGTCCTCCGGCACCCCATAGTGCCAGAAGACGTGGGTAAATAGGGCCTCCGCAGTCTGCAGGGCCGTAGGGAGACCGGGCAATGGGAGGAGACGGCAGGACTTAGAGAACCGATCCACAACCACCAGAATCGCCGTGTTCCCCTGAGAGGGGGGAAGATCTGTCAAGAAGTCGATGGACAGGTGCGACCATGGTCGTTGTGGAACGGGGAGGGGCTGTAACTTCCCTCTCGGTAGGTGCCTAGGAGCCTTACTCTGGGCACACACCGAACAGGAAGAGACATAGGACCTCACGTCCTTAGCCAAGGTGGGCCACCAGTACTTCCCCCTTAGACTCCGCACTGTCCTCGCCTCACCAGGATGACCCGCAGTAGGTAGCATGTGCACCCACCGAATCAAACGATCATGAACACCGAGCGGCACATACATGCACCCCACGGGCACCTGCGCAGGCGCAGGTTCCAACACCAATGCCCGCTCGATGTCCGCGTCCACCTCCCATACCACTGGTGCCACCAGCTTAGACGCTGGAATGATGGGAGTTGGATCGATGGGCCGGTCCTCCGTGTCATAGAGACGGGACAGCGCGTCGACTTTAGTATTCAGGGAACCCGGTCTATAGGAGATGGTAAACCTAAACCAGGCGAAGAACATGGCCAACCTCGCCTGACGTGGATTCAGTTTCCTCGCTGCCCGGATGTACTCCAGGTTTCGGTGGTCGGTCCAGATGAGAAAGGGGTGCTTAGCCCCCTCAAGCCAGTGCCGCCACACCCTCAGGGCTTTGACCACCGCTAGCAACTCCCTGTCCCCCACATCGTAGTTACGCTCCGCCGAACTGAGCTTCTTCGAAAAGAAAGCGCAGGGGCGGAGTTTCGATGGCGTACCCGAGCGCTGTGATAGCACGGCACCCACCCCAGCCTCGGATGCGTCCACCTCCACTATGAACGCTAAAGACGGGTCCGGGTGCGCCAACACGGGTGCGTCGGTGAACAGCGTCTTCAACTTCTTGAAGGCTCCGTCCGCCTCCGTCGACCATCGCAAACGCACCGGCCCCCCCTTCAGCAGTGAGGTAATGGGAGCTGAAGGGGGGGCCGGTGCGTTGGGAGCCGCTACCTGGCTAAAACCCCGGATAAACCTCCGGTAGTAATTGGCAAAGCCTAAGAACCGCTGCACCTCCTTCACCGTGGTTGGAGTCGGCCAATTACACATGGCCTTAACGCGGTCACACTCCATCACCACCCCGTGGTGGAAATGCGATAACCCAGAAAGGAGACGGCTCGTTTGGAAAACTCACACTTCTCAGCCTTAACGTATAGGTCATGCTCCAGCAGTCTACCAAGCACCTTGCGCAACAGGGACACATGCGCGGAGCGGGTGGCGGAATATATCAGAATGTCATGGATATAGACAATCACGCCCTGCCCCTGCAGGTCCCTGAGAATTTCGTCAACAAAGGATTGAAAGATGGCTGGAGCATTTTTCAACCCATACGGCATGACGAGGTACTCATAATGGCCTGATGTGGTACTAAAGGCGGTTTTCCACTCGTCTCCCTTCTTGATACGCACCAGATTATACGCGCTCCTGAGATCCAGTTTTGTGAAGAACTGTGCTCCGTGAAATGATTCCACCGCCGTAGTGATGAGAGGTAGTGGGTAACTAAACCCCACCGTGATAGCGTTTAGACCTCGGTAATCAATGCACGGACGCAGACCTCTCTCCTTTTTCTTCACAAAAAAGAAACTCGAGGAAGCGGGTGAGATGGAGGGCCGAATGTACCCCTGTCCCAGGGATTCCGTGACATATGTCTCCATAGCCGCCGTCTCCTCCTGTGACAAGGGGTATACGTGACTCCTGGGAAGCGCAGCGTTAACCTGGAGCTCTATCGCACAATCCCCCTGTCGATGAGGTGGTAATTTAGTCGCCCTCTTTTTACAAAAAGCGATCGCCAAATCAGTGTATTCAGGGGGAATGCGCACGGTAGACACCTGGTCTGGACTTTCCACCGACGTGGCACCTATGGAAACTCCTAGACACCTCCCTGAACACTCCTCTGACCACCCCTGGAGAACCCCCTGTTTCCACGAAATACGGGGATTGTGACCAGCCAGCCAGGGGACCCCCAGCACCACCGGAAACGCAGGCGAATCAATAAGGAAAAAACTAATGCATTCCTTATGATTCCCTTGCGTTACCATGTCCAGTGGCACCGTAGACTCCTTGACTAGCCCTGACCCTAATGGTCGGCTATCTAGGGAGTGCACGGGGAAGGGGGAATCTAATGGCACCCGCGGAATGCCCAGCTTGATGGCAAGTCAACGATCCATAAAGTTCCCAGCTGCGCCTGAATCGACTAGCGCCCTATGCTGGGAAGAGGGAAAAAATTTGGTAAACAAAACAGGTAAAAACACGTGACCAACAGGGGGTTCTGGGTGACTCTGGAGCTGATTCACCTGAGGTGACCGAGAAGTGTTCTGCCTGCCCTCTCGACTCCCAGACTGGCTCCTCCAGCACCGGTCGGCCGTGTGTCCTCTCCGACCACAGCTGGTGCAGGAGGAGCCACCTCCTCCGGTGCACCTTGGCACGGCCCCCCCTACCTCCATAGGGGTAGGGGCGGGGGTGCACGGGGGTGAAACGGGCAGGACCCTCGCCGAACGCCCGCGGGCAGCCAGCAAATTGTCGAGACGTATGGACATGTCTATCAGCTCGTCCAGGGACAGAGCTGTGTCCCGACAGGCCAGCTCCCTGCGGACGTCCACCCGGAGACTACAGCGGTAGTGGTCTATGAGGGCCCTGTCGTTCCACCCCGCCCCAGCAGCCAAGGTCCTGAACTCCAGCGCGAAGTCCTGAGCACTCCTCGTCTCCTGCCTGAGGTGGAACAGCCGTTCACCCGCCGCTCTTCCTTCTGGAGGGTGGTCGAACACGGCCGAAAGCGGCGGGTGAACTCTGGGTAGTGGTCCCTCGCCAAGTCTGGGCTGTTCCAGACCGCATTAGCCCATTCCAGAGCCCGGCCCGTCAGGCAGGAAACGAGGGCACTCACGCTCTCCTCTCCTGTGGGAGCAGGTCTGACGGTGGCCAGGTACAGCTCAAGCTGGAGCAAAAACCCCTGGCACCCGGCCGCCGCCCCATCGTACTCCCTTGGGAGCGCCAAACGAAGCGCGCCAGAGCCAGACGTAGTAGGAGGCGAAGGTGGCTGTATCGGAGGAGGTGGAGGTGGAGAGAGGATTCCACGTCTCTCCCATCGGTCCATCCTCTCCATCATCTGGTCCATCGCCGATCCGATGCGGTGTAGGACCGTAGTCTGGTGAAGCACACGTTCCTCCATCGAGGGAAGAGGAGTGCCCGCTGCTCCCGCTGATTCCATGCCTTTTCTTGGTGCGGGATTCTGTAATGGCTTCGGTAGTCGTGTAGGAGGAATGAGGCGCAGGAAGCAGCGAACACAGGGAGTGGTGTTTTTAATAACACTGGAGAATAAACAAAAGGTTCCCAAACATAGGGAATAAATACAAATAGGCGACAAGGTAAAGCCGACGAACAACACGTCGTCAATGAACACAATTAATCCCGCACAAATAACGGACGGGCCAGCTAAACTAAATACCCCCTCTAATAGCTAATTGGCCACAGGTGCCCAAAACCAAAAAAAGGGAAAACCAAAAAGGGGATCGGTAGTAGCTAATAGGCCGGTGACAACGACCGCCGAGCGCCACCCGAGCAGGAGGGGGCGCCACCGTCGGTGGGAATCATGACACACGGCTAGCTAATTTGACACCCGCCAAGTTCGGTGCTCACTAAACTCAGAATTAGTATTAGAAAAATTGGATTACCTTTGCTGTTCTTCGTCAGAATGCACTCCCAGGACTGCTACTTCCACAACAAATGTTGTTTTTGTTCCAAATAATCCATATTTATGTGCAAATACCTCCGTTTTGTTCGTGTGTTCAGGTCACTATCCAAAGGGTAACGTGCGAGCACATTTCGAGACAAAAAATTTCAAAATGTTCCATTACCGTACTTAGAAGCATGTCAAACGCTGTTTAAAATAAATTTTTATGGTATGTTTCACGTAAAATAGCGATAACATTCCAACCGGACAATGCTGTATTCATTCAAAAAGGAAGAGTTCTCGTGAATGCGCATTTACAATCTCTTAGCCACCAGGGAGTCCACTGACAAACTGTGCTCCTGTACTCTGCCCGGAGACAGGAGACGCATCAATCCGCTTTCTGAACCCTTTAGAGAGCCAATGGAAGCCTTAGAAAGTGCTACATAATCCCACGGGCACTGTAGTTTCGATAGAGAAGCAGAGGGAGAACTACAAATTCGCAGACAGGCCACTTACAGCTTGGATTTTTTCTCAGGTTTTTGCCTGCCATATGAGTTCTGTTATACTCACAGAAACCATTCAAACAGTTTTAGAAACTTCAGAGTGTTTTCTATGCGAATCTACTAATAATATGCATATTCTCATTTCTGGAAAAGAGTAGTAACCAGTTTAAATCGGGTACGTTTTTTATCCGGCCGTGAAAATACTGCCCCCTAGCCCAGACAGGATAACATAATGTCCTAGGAGTGTCTGATGAAGATCATCAAAGGTTAGTGCTTCATTTAGCTGTGTTTTAGGTTTTATTGATATATACTGCTCAAAAAAATAAAGGGAACACTAAAATAACACATCTTAGATCTGAATGAATGAAATAATCTTATTAAATACTTTTTTCTTTACATAGTTGAATGTGCTGACAACAAAATCACACAAAAATAATCAATGGAAATCCAATTTATCAACCCATGGAGGTCTGGATTTGGAGTCACACTCAAAATTAAAGTGGAAAACCACACTACAGGCTGATCCAACTTTGATGTAATGTCCTTAAAACAAGACAAAATGAGGCTCAGTAGTGTGTGTGGCCTCCACGTGCCTGTATGACCTCCCTACAATGCCTGGGCATGCTCCTGATGAGGTGGCGGACGGTCTCCTGAGGGATCTCCTCCCAGACCTGGACTAAAGCATCCGCCAACTCCTGGACAGTCTGTGGTGCAACGTGGCGTTGGTGGATGGAGCCAGAGATGATGTCCCAGATGTGCTCAATTGGATTCAGGTCTGGGGAACGGGCGGGCCAGTCCATAGCATCAATGCCTTCCTCTTGCAGGAACTGCTGACACACTCCAGCCACATGAGGTCTAGCATTGTCTTGCATTAGGAGGAACCCAGGGCCAACCGCACCAGCATATGGTCTCACAAGGGGTCCAAGGATCTCATCTCGGTACCTAATGGCAGTCAGGCTACCTCTGGCGAGCACATGGAGGGCTGTGCGGCCCCCCAAAGAAATTCCACCCCACACCATGACTGACCCACCGCCAAACCGGTCATGCTGGAGATTGTTGCAGGCAGCAGAACGTTCTCCACGGCATCTCCAGACGCTTCATCTGTGAAGAGCACAGGGCGCCAGTGGCGAATTTGCCAATCTTGGTGTTCTCTGGCAAATGCCAAACGTCCTGCACGGTGTTGGGCTGTAAGCGTCGGGCCCTCATACCACCCTCATGGAGTCTGTTTCTGACCGTTTGAGCAGACATATGCACATTTGTGGCCTGCTGGAGGTCATTTTGCAGGGCTCTGGCAGTGCTCCTCCTGCTCCTCCTTGCGCAAAGGCGGAGGTAGCGGTCCTGCTGCTGGGTTGTTGCCCTCCTACGGCCTCCTCCACGTCTTCTGATGTACTGGCCTGTCTCCTGGTAGCGCCTCCATACTCTGGACACTACGCTGACAGACACAGCAAACCTTCTTGCCACAGCTTGCATTGATGTGCCATCCTGGATGAGCTGCACTACCTGAGCCACTTGTGTGGGTTGTAGACTCCGTCTCATGCTACCACTAGAGTGAAAGCACCGCCAGCATTCAAAAGTTACCAAAACTTCAGCCAGGAAGCATAGGAACTGAGAAGTGGTCTGTGGTCACCACCTGCAGAACCACTCGTTTATTGGGGGTGTCTTGCTAATTGCCTATAATTTCCACCTGTTGTCTATTCCATTTGCACAACAGCATGTGAAATGTATTGTCAATCAGTGTTGCTTCCTAAGTGGACAGTTTGATTTCACAGAAGTGTGATTGACTTGGAGTTATATTGTGTTGTTCAAGTGTTCCCTTTATTTTTTTGAGCAGTGTATATGCTTGCTTGGAAAATGGCTGTATGGTTATTTTGGTCTATGTACTCTTCTAACATAATCTAATGTTTTGCTTTTGCTGTAAAGCCTTTTTTGAAATCGGAGAATGTGGTTAGATTAACGAGAGTCTTATCTTTAAAATGGTGTAAAATAGTTGATTGTTTGAGAAAATTGAATTGTGGTATTTTAGTTGTTTTTGTATTTTGCGCCAAGCGATTCCATTGGCTGTTGGCTAGGCATTCCGCTGGCTGTCCACAACAGGTTTTAAGTTTCACTTTCACAAAGATGTGGAATGCACATCGTTTCTACAAACGAAGGTGACAGAATATCCCATCCATAAAGGACCAAGCAGCATGCCCATGAGGAGGAAGTATCCTGTACTTGGGATGAGATTCTGGATGGGAAGGGATCCTGGACTTGGGAAGAAATCCTGTCAGGACAGGATCGCCTTCCATGGCGGGAGACGCAAGCGGTGAAGGAAGGACAGCGGCGACGACAGGGTTCGCGGCCACGACACTAGCCCAAGAAGCAACCTCAAAATATTTTTTGGGGGGGGCACATTGGGGGGGGCACATTGGCTGTTGGAATCCCCAGGTCGGCGAAGTGGAGGAGTGATACAGAGACCGAGGAGGAATATTGGGACAGATTGAGCAAGGAGTGGTTGGCGAAAGTGGAGGAGAGTGATGAGAGCGAGCTGTTAGTTTGGCGTAGTATGCACGGCATTCGCCCTGAGGAGCGTGTTAGCCATCCAATGCCACCTGAGTCAGCTTCCCGTACTCGTCCTGAGAAGTGTGTTAAAGTTCCTGTACAATTGAGGCCGGCTATATGCACCAGGTCTCCAGTGCGCCTTCACTGCCCGGTACGTCCTGTGCCAACTCCCCGTGCTCACCGTGGGGAGCGTGTGACCGGCCAGGCACCATGTTTTGCGGTGATACGCATGGTGTCTCCAGTGCGCATCCACAGCCCGGTGCGTTCTGTGCCAGCTCCCCGCACTTGCCGTGCTAAAGTGGGCATCTGTCCAGGACAGGTGGTGCCGGCTCAGCACGCCTGGTCTCCAGTGCGCCTCCTCGGTCCAGGATATCCTGCGCCGTCTCTACGCACTGTGTCCCCAGTGCGCCTTCACAGCCCAGTGCGTCCTGTGCCAGCTACCCGCACTTGCCGTGCGAAGGTGGTCATCTGTCCAGGACGCGTTGTGCCAGCTCTACGCTCCAGACTTCCAGTGCACCTCCACGGTCCAGTATATCCTGCACGGACCCACGCATCAGGCCTCCAGTGCGCCTTCCCAGTCCAGTACGTCCTGTGCCTGCTCCTCGCGCTTACCCTGAGGTGTGTGTCACCAGCCCGGTACCACCAGTTGGCCCAAGGCACCAGGCTTCCGGTGACGATCCCCAGTCCAGTACGTCCTGTGCTTGCTCCTCGCGCTCGCCCTGAGGTGCGTGTCAACAGCCCGGTACCACCAGTGCCGGCCCCACGCACCAGGCTTCCGGCGACGATCCCCAGTCCAGAGCTTCCGGCGACAATTCCCAGTCCAGAGCTTCCGGCGACGTTTCACAGTCCGGAACCTCCTGAGACGGTCCACTGTCCGGAACCTCCTGAGATGGTCCACAGTCCGGAACCTCCTGAGACGGTCCACTGTCCGGAACCTCCTGAGACGGTCCACTGTCCGGAACCTCCTGAGACGGTCCACGGTCAGGGACCTCCTGAGACGGTCCACTGTCCGGAACCTCCTGAGATGGTCCACTGTCCGGAACCTCCTGAGATGGTCCACAGTCCGGAACCTCCTGAGACGGTCCACGGTCAGGAACCTCCTGAGATGGTCCACGGTCAGGAACCTCCTGAGACGGTCCTCGGTCAGGAACCTCCTGAGACGGTCCACGGTCCGGATCCTCCTGAGACGGTCAACGGTCCGGGACCTCCAGCTCCAAGGGCCAATGCCCCTATTGCAGGGCTAGAAGTCACACACACGCACACACACACACACACACACACACACACACACACACACACACACACACACACACACACACACACACACACACACACACACACACACACACACACACACACACAGAACATATACACATCTCCCAAGGCGCTCACCCACTCACTCCATATCTGTCTCTCTCTCCTCCTTGAATCAACATGGTCCACTGTCGAAATATGAGAGAACTCAACGAAAGCTTTGGTCTCTGTATTGACCTTACCTAGATCATTGAATGGCTTTTAAAAATACTGTCCTTTACCATGCAGTACACAAACATTTCTTGTCCTTTTCCATACAGTACACAACCATTTACTGTCCTTTACAATACAATACACAACCATTTACAGTCCTTCACCATGCAGTACACAACCATTTACTGTCCTTTACCATGCAGTACACAACCATTTACTGTCCTTTACCATACAGTACACAACCATTTACTGTCCTTTACCATACAGTACACAACCATTTACTGTCCTTTACCATACAGTACACAACCATTTACTGTCCTTTACAATACACAACCATTTACAGTCCTTCACCATGCAGTACACAACCATTTACTGTCCTTTACCATACAGTACACAACCATTTTCTGTCCTTTACCATACAGTACACAACCATTTCTTGTCCTTTTCCATACAGTACACAACCATTTACTGTCCTTTACCATACAGTACACAACCCTTTACTGTCCTTTACCATGCAGTACACAACCATTTACTGTCCTTTACCATACAGTACACAGCCATTTACAGTCCTTCACCATGCAGTACACAACCATTTACTGTCCTTTACAATACAGTACACAACCCTTTACTGTCCTTTACCATACAGTACACAACCATTTACACATGACTCAAAATGACAATGAACCTCTGGAAATATATCTTAGAAACCAGTGAAGGCTCCTCAGAGGAGGAAGGGGAGGATGTGTATATGTTCTGTGTGTGTGTGTGTGTGTGTCTTCTAGCCCTGCAATATGGGCCTCTGTCTATTAATTGCCTTGACACTGAATTTCAAAAATATATAATTTTTGAAACGTTTAAAAAGTTATCAATTTTAGATAAAACTATAATAAATATATTCACATCAGCAAATAATTGATTAAAACACTGTTTTGTAATGAAGGTCTACAGTAGCCTCCACAGCATTCTATAGGGTAGCACCATGGTGTAGCCAAAGGACAGCTAACTTCCTTCCTCCTCTGGGTACATTGACTTCAATACAAAACCTAGGAGGCTCACGGTTCTCACCACCTTCCATAACCTTGCACAGTAATTATGACAACTTCCGGAGGACATCCTCCAACCTATCAGAGCTCTTGCAGCATGAACTGGCATGTTGTCCACCCAATCAAAGGATCAGAAAATTAATATAGTACTGAAAGCATACGCTACAGCTAGCTAGCAGTGCAGTGCATAAAATGTGGTGAGTAGTTGACTCAAGGACAGAGAAAGACAATAGTTTTTAACAAATTAGTTCTATTACCTGTGTTGACTATGAAGTTACTTTAGCTGGAAACAGGGATAAACATACCTGAATTTGTCTAATAAAAACAATTTTTTGCAACTATTGGACTAATATTTACACCCTAGATCAGCTAGATGCAGGCAAGAGTGAGCAAGGCGGTATTGAATGTGTCACTGTCTGTCCATGTGTCACCGTCTGTCACCTAACATTTTTCTCTTGAACAATGTGCACCTTTGTTGTAGTGACCTCATGATGGGTATAGGGATAATTAGAGTATCATGTATCATGTAGTAGCCTAAACCTATCGCTGTTACATTGAACTGGGTGAATGGAATATGAATGAGAATCATCCAACATGCTGTAATACAAATAAGGCCATGATCATTGAAGAAAAAAAGTGTCATCCCTCATGTTAAACGGCACCGACCGCCACTGCTAGAAACCCTGTTAACCTTGACATCTGGATGCAGATCAGTTTGTAAAAGATGAGAAATGTGTGTGGAAATGGGTATCCGTGTTTAAGTGTGTGCAACGGCGATAAGGGAGAATGGGATCTGATAGGAAATGATAAAATACCTCGGTAATGCCTTGGTGGATTTTTGTGGGTTTCACAGTGGAGGAGGGAGGATGTTATCTATGTCTGGTGAGAAGAAGCCATATTGTTTTCTTCCCCAGGAGTCTTCCCTGAGGACTGACTGTTTCGGGCCTCTGTCCCCCTCCTCTCTCTGTGCTGCTCAGTACTGGCCAAAACCATTTTTTAACCATTTTTCACCCACTCTCATAAGTGGACACATTTATCAGTAGGGTATAATGTTATTTTCTGTTGGATTATCTGCATTGGGTTATCTTCTTTCATTATCTACTGGTGAAACCATATTACTCTGGGCAGCACAGCACATGTCATTATTACAAGCTTATCCTCCTCTAAAATACTGAACACAAGTATAAAAAATTACTTTAGGACTGAAAAAACACTTAGTTGTTCTAGGAACATGGGAGATTAAAATGATATTTCATACAAAAATGTTTGTTTGTCTTTTGGTTTAAGTTTGCACTTTATGTTATTGTGGAACGGTTGTAATTTTAAGTTGTATATTGGTTGTTGAATGGTTGCTGTGATAGACCTGGCTGTGCAGTAGTCAGGCAGTGTGTGTGTGTATCTAAGGCCTGGTGTGACTCTGATCACTGCTCTGCTATTTTCCTGTCTCATTAGAATATATTGATTGGGCCATCTGTAAGCCATTTATCTCTTCCAAAAGGCTGTTACAACAGACCTCCCATCCCACGGACCCTCCCCCCTTGATTGTCCTCAGACAACATACACATGTATGGTCTCTCTCATATAAGTTCAAAATGGGTTTTAAAATATCTCACTTTTAGTTGAAAGAATTTACAACAAAATAATTAAATCAACAACCAAACTAATCCACTGTCATGTGAAGAGATGGACCATGGACAGTGACAAAAACACACACACACCACACACACACACACACACACACACACACACACACACACACACACACACAGACAGACAGACAGACAGACAGACAGACAGACAGACAGACAGACAGACAGACAGACAGACAGACAGACAGACAGACAGACAGACAGACAGACAGACAGACAGACAGACAGACACACACACACACACACACACACACACACACACACACACACACACACACACACACACACACACAGACACACACACACACAGACACACAGACACACAGACACACACACAGACAGACACACACACACACACACACAGACAGACAGACAGACAGACAGACAGACAGACAGACAGACAGACAGACAGACAGACAGACAGACAGACAGACAGACAGACAGACAGACAGACAGACAGACAGACAGAGCACACACACACACACACACACACACAGACAGACAGACAGACAGACAGACAGACAGACAGACAGACAGACAGACAGACAGACAGACAGACAGACAGACAGACAGACAGACAGACAGACAGACAGACAGACAGACAGACAGACAGACAGACAGAGACACAAACACACACACACACACACACACAGACACACAGACACACACACACACACAGACACACAGACAGACAGACAGACAGACAGACAGACAGACAGACAGACAGACAGACAGACAGACAGACAGACAGACAGACAGACAGACAGACAGACAGACAGACAGACAGACAGACAGACAGACAGACAGACAGACAGACAGACAGAGACACACACACACCTGAACAGGCGCTAACACACGCCGTGTGTGAGTAAAATACACAACTCTACCACTCTCTGGGAACAAAACACTATCTAATGCACTGTTTAGTGTCTAAAACTCCCTCCAAATAATGAAACCAATTATTGCATTCATATACAGAAGAATGCCTCTTCCAAATAATCTGCTTATCTGGCACTGCCTCCATGTGTGTATGTTTGTATGTGTGTGTGTATGTTTCTATGTATGTATGTATGTGTGTGTGCGTGTGTATCTGCCCATCATCATAAACTGCAGCCTGATATCCCCAAAGCAGCAGTCTGGCACATCTGCAAGCCCCTGATATTATTTAGACACATGCGAGTGTTGTCAGCATAATGCGTCATCATCATGATTGACTTGTTCCTGAGGATCCTAGCAATAAGGCCTTCTTAAAGGATTACTCTGTTCTTGGACCACGGCCCATGGTACAGTAGACCTCCACAGCACACACACGCACGCCCCCCCCCCCCCCCCCACGCGCCCCCCCACACACCACACACACACACACACACACACACACACACACACACACACCACAGACGCACGCACACACACACACACACACACACACGCACGCACCCACACACACACACACACACACACACACACACACACACACACACACACACACACACACACACACACACACACACACACACACACACACACACACACACACACACACACACACACACACAGTACATCTCCACCAGACATCTCTTCTTTGTGTTTACTGCCTTTTACAGCCTCTTTGTTTCCTCTCTTGTCTCCATTCTTCATTCAAATCCCTTTTCTCCTTAGACAACCATTGGCAGTCAGCCATTTGCAAGAAAGAGAGAGGGAAGGAGAAAAAGAGAAAGTAAGGGAGAGAAAGAGAAAGGGGGGGTAGACAGAGAGAGTGTGAGGAAGAGAGTGTGGGAAAGAGAGCGGTAAAGTGATAGAGCGGGAAAAGAGAGAGAACGAAAGAGAGGCATACCACGAGAGGCGTGTTCACACCCACCCCTTAAAGTGAGGAGAGTTGGCATCCAACTTGAGGGAGTCTTCCTGAAAGTGGCAACAGAGCTCCAGCTCCAGGTTTAACGGTAACATTCTGCGACATCTCCATTTCGCACGTAAGGAGAGGTTGAAGGGTGGCGTTCGATATCCCGCGGTGACCTCTTCACGTCGTACATAAGTGCAGGAGCCACGGCAGATGGTGGAAAATTGGCGCCGTTGCCTAGACCATATGGAGCGTATGCAAGGGGTTTCTGTGGAGAGGTGGGAGGCAGGGGCGCGAGCTAAGGACTGGCGCCCGCGGAGTCTGCACGGGCAGGCAACTGACATTGGTGCGGACGTGAGGGTACAAGCGAGCCCAGCCTTTGCTGAGTCTCCGCCACTTTGACAAACCACAGGACACACACAGAAGGGCCCGGGAGATACTGCGAAGTGATGTACACCTTCAGATCAGTCACTCATATATAGGGTGACATTTTGATGCTGAAACAATTGCTGCAGAGATGTTAGGATCAATTAGCGAACTATGCAAAAGCTACCAGCATTGGATTAAAACATTTTTAAGTATACATTTGTGTTACTATGCATGCACTATGCATGTGTGTGTGTGTGTGTGTGTGTGTGTGTGTGTGTGTGTGTGTGTACACTATATCCCATACTACTCCATGGTTTGAGGCCAGCAGTCATTATGTGTGATGCAGTGCTATAAAGCATGGTTGGACAGAGCAGAACAGAGCAGATAGGAGTGAGGAATACGGATGGGCATGTATTGAGTGAGACTGCAACAGGCCCATAGATCTCCTGTAGCAGAAGCGCTGTAGGCCTGTCATACAGGCTGTTTGACTGAGTGTCCACACGTGAATGCACGCAGTCACACACACACAGCCTCTTATTTTCCTTTCACTCTCCCAATCACTCCCCCTCACCTCCACCGACAAATCACGTCCCCCCCACCATAACACTCCCCTCCGCCTCCCTCCCTCCAATACTGTCCCTTTCTCTCTCAGATCTGGCTGTCTGTGCACAACTCTTGCGCTGAAAATCCTTCAGTGGGATAGATGAACGTGCACAACCCATTCATCATCACCCTTATCCTCCACCCCCTCCACTGTTTTTATATCAGCCAGCAGTCAACCTGACAACTGATATCCCAGTCTCTCTCTCTCTCTCTCTCTCCTCTCTCTCTCTCTCTCTCCCCCCTTTTTTTTCTTCTCCCAGTCTCAAACACTCTGTCACTCCCCATTTTTTTCATCCCTCTCCATAACCACCTTTCCCTCTCCCTCTCCCTCTCCCTCTCCCTCTCCCTCTCCCTCCCCTCTCCCTCTCCCTCTCCCTCTCCCGCTCCCTCTCCACAACATCTCTCCCTCTCCCTCTCCCTCTCCCTCTCCCTCTCCACAACCATCTCTCCCTCTCCCTCTCCCTCTCCCTCCCCTCTCCCTCTCCCTCTCCCTCTCCCTCTCCCTCTCCCGCTCCCTCTCCCTCTCCCCTCTCCCTCTCTCCCTCTCCCTCTCCCGCTCCCTCTCCACAACCATCTCTCCCTCTCCCTCTCCCTCTCCCTCTCCCTCTCCCCTCTCCCCTCTCCCTCTCCCTCTCCCGCTCCCTCTCCACAACCATCTCTCCCTCTCCTCTCCCTCTCCTCTCCCTCTCCCTCTCCCTCTCCCTCTCCCTCTCCCTCTCCATCTCCCTCTCCACAACCATCTCTCCCTCTCCCTCTTTCTCTCTCTATCTCTGGGGTGTACCGTAGGGAGTGGCACCTTCGGAACAGGCTGTAAAAAGAGCCTATAAAAAGACCAACACGGAGAACAAAGGGTAATGATGAAATTTAACTGCTTGTCTCCATGCACCTGGGGTCTGCATGGCCCTCGTGTGTGTGTGTGTGTGTGTGTGTGTGTGTGTGTGTGGCGTGGGTGCTGAACCAGAACTGGCCTGCGAGGGGTCAACCTCATGGCAGGGCCAGGAGAGTTATCTCTTTCTAAAGATGAACTATAGATTCGGCAGGAGACTAAAATACACCTACATAAAATGCGACCGACAAGAAAGATTTTAAGTATAAAAGTGGGGGACTGAGAGAGATGGAATAAATAGGTTGAGTGACAAGACTGATACTGCAATTTAATCCCGTTGGAAACTTTGATGGAAGTCTGAATAATTTACGCAACACAGTTTTATGTAGAATTTCTGATAAGGCCAAATATTGTTTAATGTACAGTACCAGTCAAAAGTTTGGACACACCACCTCATTCCAGAGTTTTTCATAATTTTTATTATTTTCTACATTGTCGAATAATAGTGAAGACATCAAAACTATGAAATAGCACATATGGAATCATGTAATAACCAAAAAAGTGTTAAACAAATCATAAAATATTTTATATTTGAGATTCTTCAAAGCAGACACACTTCGCCTTGATAACAGCTTTGCACATTCTTGGTATTCTCTCAACCAGCTTCATGAGGTAGTCACCTGGAATGCATTTCAATTAACAGGTGTGCCTTGTTAAAAGACCAAGTCAATATTATGGCAAGAACAGCTCAAAAAGCAAAGAGAAACAACAGTCCATCATTATTTTAAGACATGAAGGTCAGTCAATAGAGAAAATGTTAAGAACTTTGAACTTTTCTTCAAGTACATTCGCAAAAACCATCAAGCGATATGATGAAACAGACACATCTCAACATCAACTGATCAGAGGAAACTGCGTGAATCAGGCCTTTATGGTCGAAATGTTGCAAAGAAACTACTACGAAAGGACACCAATAATAAGAAGAGACTTTCTTGGGCCAAGAAACACAAGCAATGGACATTAGACCTGTGGAAATATGTATTTTGGTCTGATGTGTCCAAATTAGTGATTTTCGGTTTTGACTGCCGTCTCTTTGTGAGACGCAGAGTAGGTGAACGGATGACCTCTGCATGTATGAAGCATGGAGGAGGAGGTGTGATGTGTGGGAGTGCTTTTCTGGTGAATTATTTCAAATTCAAGGCACACTTAACCTGTTAGGGCTAGGGGGCAGTATTGACACGGCCGGATAAAAAAACGTACCCGATTTAATCTGGTTACTACTCCTGCCCAGTAACTAGAATATGCATATAATTATTGGCTTTGGATAGAAAACACCCTAAAGTTGTTGTTCATCTTGGCTCTTTTTATTGAAGACTGAGGATCTTTGCTGTAACGTGACACTTCCTACGGCTCCCATAGGCTCTCAGAGCCCGGGAAAAAGCTGAATGATATCGAGGCAGCCCCAGGCTAAAACACATTATCGCGTTTGGATAGTGGCTGGTCAGAGTACTCTGAGACTCAGGGTCGTGCACGAGGGCACGAGATGTTTTTATTTTCTCTCTCTTTGTACGTATACACGCTTTCCCGGTCGGAATATTATCGCTTTTTTACGAGAAAAATGGCATAAAAATTGATTTTAAACAGCGGTTGACATGCTTCGAAGTACGGTAAAGGAATATGTAGAATTTTTTTGTCACGAGATGCGCCATGCTCGTCACCCTTATTTACCCGCTATTTGGATATAACAATGGATTATTTGGGACCAAACCAACATTTGTTATTGAAGTAGAAGTCCTGGGAGTGCATTCTGATGAAGAACAGCAAAGGTAATACAATTTTTCTTATAGTAAATCTGACTTTGGTGAGTGCTAAACTTGCTGGGTGTCTAAATAGCGAGCCCTGTGATGCCGGGCTATCTACTTAGAATATTGCAAAATGTGCTTTCACCGAAAAGCTATTTTAAAATCGGACATATCGAGTGCATAGAGGAGTTCTGTATCTATAATTCTTAAAATTACATTTTACATTTTAGTCATTTAGCAGACGCTCTTATCCAGAGAGACTTACAAATTGGTGCATTCACCTATAATATCCAGTGGAACAACCACTTTACAATAGTGCATCTAAATCTTTTAAGGGGGGGGGTTAGAAGGATTACCTTATCCTATCCCAGGTATTCCTTGAAGAGGTGGGGTTTCAGGTGTCTCCGGAAGGTGGTGATTGACTCCGCTGTCCTGGCGTCGTGAGGGAGCTTGTTCCACCATTGGGGTGCCAGAGCAGCGAACAGTTTTGACTGGGCTGAGCGGGAACTGTGCTTCCTCAGAGGTAGGGAGGCGAGCAGGCCAGAGGTGGATGAACGGAGTGCCCTTGTTTGGGTGTAGGGCCTGATCAGAGCCTGAAGGTACGGAGGTGCCGTTCCCCTCACAGCTCCGTAGGCAAGCACCATGGTCTTGTAGCGGATGCGAGCTTCGACTGGAAGCCAGTGGAGAGAGCGGAGGAGCGGGGTGACGTGAGAGAACTTGGGAAGGTTGAACACCAGACGGGCTGCGGCGTTCTGGATGAGTTGTAGGGGTTTAATGGCACAGGCAGGGAGCCCAGCCAACAGCGAGTTGCAGTAATCCAGACGGGAGATGACAAGTGCCTGGATTAGGACCTGCGCCGCTTCCTGTGTGAGGCAGGGTCGTACTCTGCGAATGTTGTAGAGCATGAACCTACAGGATCGGGTCACCGCCTTGATGTTGGTGGAGAATGACAGGGTGTTGTCCAGGGTCACGCCAAGGCTCTTAGCACTCTGGGAGGAGGACACAAGGGAGTTGTCAACCGTGATGGCGAGATCATGGAACGGGCAGTCCTTCCCCGGGAGGAAGAGCAGCTCCGTCTTGCCGAGGTTCAGCTTGAGGTGGTGATCCGTCATCCACACTGATATGTCTGCCAGACATGCAGAGATGCGATTGGCCACCTGGTTGTCAGAAGGGGGAAAGGAGAAGATTAATTGTGTGTCATCTGCATAGCAATGATATGAGAGACCATGTGAGGATATGACAGAGCCAAGTGACTTGGTGTATAGCGAGAATAGGAGTGGGCCAAGAACAGAGCCCTGGGGGACACCAGTGGTGAGAGCACGTGGTGCGGAGACAGATTCTCGCCACGCCACCTGGTAGGAGCGACCTGTCAGGTAGGACGCAATCCAAGCGTGCGCGGTGCCAGAGATGCCCAGCTCGGAGAGGGTGGAGAGGAGGATCTGATGGTTCACGGTATCAAAGGCAGCAGATAGGTCTAGAAGGATGAGAGCAGAGGAGAGAGAGTTAGCTTTAGCAGTGCGGAGAGCCTCCGTGACACAGAGAAGAGCAGTCTCAGTTGAATGCCCAGTCTTGAAACCTGACTGATTAGGATCAAGAAGGTCATTCTGAGAGAGATAGCAAGAGAGCTGGCCAAGCACGGCGCGTTCAAGAGTTTTGGAGAGAAAGGAAAGAAGGGATACTGGCCTGTAGTTGTTGACATCGGAGGGATCGAGTGTAGGTTTTTTCAGAAGGGGTGCAACTCTCGCTCTCTTGAAGACGGAAGGGACGTAGCCAGCGGTCAAGGATGCGTTGATGAGCGAGGTGAGGTAGGGGAGAAGGTCTCCGGAAATGGTCTGGAGAAGAGAGGAGGGGATAGGGTCAAGTGGGCAGTTTGTTGGGCGGCCGGCCGTCACAAGACGCGAGATTTCATCTGGAGAGAGAGGGGAGAAAGAGGTCAAAGCACAGGGTAGGGCAGTGTGAGCAGGACCAGCAGTGTCGTTTGACTTAGCAAACGAGGATCGGATGTCGTCAACCTTCTTTTCAAAATGGTTGACGAAGTCATCCGCAGAGAGGGAGGGGGGGGGGGAGGGGGAGGAGGATTCAGGAGGGAGGAGAAGGTAGCAAAGAGCTTCCTAGGGTTAGAGGCAGATGCTTGGAGTTTAGAGTGGTAGAAAGTGGCTTTAGCAGCAGAGACAGAAGAGGAAAATGTAGAGAGGAGGGAGTGAAAGGATACCAGGTCCGCAGGGAGGCGAGTTTTTCTCCATTTCCGCTCGGCTGCCCGGAGCCCTGTTCTGTGAGCTCGCAGTGAGTCGTCGAGCCACGGAGCAGGAGGGGAGGACCGAGCCGGCCTGGAGGATAGGGGACAGAGGAAATCAAAGGATGCAGAGAGGGAGGAGAGGAGGGTTGAGGAGGCAGAATCAGGAGATAGGTTGGAGAAGGTTTGAGCAGAGGGAAGAGATGATAGGATGGAAGAGGAGAGAGTAGCGGGAGAGAGAGAGCGAAGGTTGGGACGGCGCAATACCATCCGAGTAGGGGGAGAGTGAGAAGTGTTGGATGAGAGCGAGAGGGAAAAGGATACAAGGTAGTGGTCGGAGACTTGGAGGGGAGTTGCAATGAGATTAGTGGAAGAACAGCATCTAGTAAAGATGAGGTCAAGCGTATTGCCTGCCTTGTGAGTAGTGGGGGGAGGTGAGAGGGTGAGGTCGAAAGAGGAGAGGAGTGGAAAGAAGGAGGCAGAGAGGAATGAGTCGAAGGTAGACGTGGGGAGGTTAAAGTCACCCAGAACTGTGAGAGGTGAGCCATCCTCAGGAAAGGAACTTATCAAGGCGTCAAGCTCATTGATGAACTCTCCAAGGGAACCTGGAGGGCGATAAATGATAAGGATGTTAAGCTTGAAAGGGCTGGTAACTGTGACAGCATGGAATTCAAATGAGGAGATAGACAGATGGGTCAGGGGAGAAAGAGAGAATGTCCACTTGGGAGAGATGAGGATTCCAGTGCCACCACCCCGCTGGCTCGATGCTCTAGGGGTATGCGAGAACACGTAGTCAGACAAGGAGAGAGCAGTAGGAGTAGCAGTGTTATCTGTGGTGATCCATGTTTCCGTCAGCGCCAGGAAGTCTAGGGACTGGAGGGTAGCATAGGCTGAGATGAACTCAGCCTTGTTGGCCGCAGACCGGCAGTTCCAGAGGCTGCCGGAGACCTGGAACTCCACGTGGGTCGTGCGCGCTGGGACCACCAGGTTAGAGTGGCAGCGGCCACGCGGTGTGGAACGTTTGTATGGCCTGTGCAGAGGAGAGAGAACAGGGATAGGCAGACACATAGTAGACAAGCTACAGAAGAGGCTACGCTAATGCAAATGAGATTGGAGTGACAAGTGGACTACACGTCTCGAATGTTCAGGAAGTTAAGCTTACGTTGCAAAAATGTTATTGACTAAAATGATACAGTACTGCTGGCTGGTGGAGTAGGCTAGCTAGCGGTGGCTGCGTTGTTGACTTTGAACGTGTAGCTGGCTAGGTAACCTCGGTAGTTTCAGTACTACACCTTGTCATGATACAAAGCAACTTTGTAGCTAGCTAGCTAACATAACACTAATCAAGACGTTCCTTGTAGTGTATTTAGTTTCAACAATGCTGCTCGTCGGTAATAGTTGGCTAGGTTAGGAAAAATGGCGTCGCGGGGGACGGAAATTGCTGGCTAGCTAACCTCGATGGCTGGCTAGCTAACAATTATCAATTAACAATTATCAAGTTATGACAAAGACAACTAGGTAGCTAGCTAGGTAACACTGCACTAGTCAAATCGTTCCGTTGTTTAGTATTAGTAACTACAGCGCTGCTAGTCGGTAACGGATGGCTAGCTGGCAGTGGGTTAATGATGACTAGGTGTGTTGAGTAAGTCTGGCGCCGCGTCGCGGCTGGCTAGCACACCTCGATAATACTCAAACTCAAACTAAACAATTATCTTAGATACAGAGACAGCACAGACAACTATGTAGCTGGCTAACTAACACTAACACCACACTAATCAAGTCGTTGCGTTGTAATGTAATAGTTTCTGCGGTGCTGCTAGTCGGTAGAAGTTGGCTAGCTAACAGTGATGACTAGCTAGCTAGCAGCTAGCAGTGTTGACTACGTTAGGAGGACGAAGATAGCTAGCCTCGATAATTACTCAGTTACTCTAAACTACACAATTATCTTTGATACAAAGACGGCTATGTAGCTAGCTAAGAAGAATTGCTCAGATCAAACAAATCAAGCCGTTGTAATGTAGCGAAGTGGAATATTACCTGTGGAGCGAAGCGTGGTGCGACTGCTCGCTCCAAACCGGAAGTCAGGTGATAATTGTTATGTTTTTTGTGAACGTTTTTTGTGAACGTTTATCGTGAGTAATTTAGTAAATTCACCGGCAGTGTTCGGTCGGAATGCTAGTCACATGCTAATGTAAAAAGCTGGTTTTTGATATAAATATGAAATTGATTGAACAAAACATGCATGTATTGTATAACATAATGTCCTAGGGTTGTCATCTGATGAAGATCATCAAAGGTTAGTGCTGCATTTAGCTGTGGTTTGGGTTTATGTGACATTATATGCTAGCTTGAAAAATGGGTGTCTGATTATTTCTGGCTGGGTACTCTGCTGACATAATCTAATGTTTTGCTTTCGTTGTAAAGCCTTTTTGAAATCGGACAGTGTGGTTAGATTAACGAGAGTCTTGTCTTTAAAATGGTGTAAAATAGTCATATGTTTGAAAAATTGAAGTTTTTGCATTTTTGAGGTATTTGAATATCGCGCCACGGGATTACACTGGCTGTTGAGTAGGTGGGACGCAAGCGTCCCACCTAGCCCATAGAGGTTAACCAGCATGGCTACCACAGCATTCTGCAGCGATACGCCATCCCATCTGGTTTGCGCTTAGTGTGACAATCATTTGTTTTTCAACAGGACAATGACCCAAAACACCTCCACGCTGTGTAAGGGCTATTTGACCAAGAAGGAGAGTGATGGAGTGCCGCATCAGATGACCTGGCCTCCACAATCACCCGACCTCAAGCCAATTGAGATGGTTTGGGATGAGTTGGACCGCAGAGTGAAGGTAAAGCAGCCAACAAGTGCTCAGCATATGTGGGAACTCTTTCAAAACTGTTGGAAAAGCATTCCAGGTGAAGCTGGTAGTGAGAATGCCAAGTTATCATCAAGGCAAGGCAATCTCAAATATAAAACTTTTTTGGATTTGTTTAACACTTTTTTTGGTTACTTCGTGATTCCATGTGTTATTTCATAGTTATTTTGATGTCTTCACAATTATTCGACAATGTAGACAATGAGTAGGTGTGTCCAAACTTTTGACTGGTACTGTATGTGTTTGCTGCCTTAATATTGTTTTACAAGTCGTTCTGGATAACAGTGTCTGCTATATAACTTTTTTTTCTTTCTTCTGGATTATGTGTGTATTTATTAGATGTTTTATTGCTAAGTATTACTGCACTGTTGGAAGTAGAAACACAAACATAAACCAATACTTTATTTTTGTAATATTTTTTTATTTAACCTTGATTTAACTAGACAAGTCAGTACACTTTGATTTGATTAGATTATATTTCATTTGATTTGCAAAATGAAATTAATGTAATGTAAAATGTACAATCCCATAAAGGTTTAGTGCACTTCTGTCCATTCTGTGTTTCTCTGCCTCTGTGTCTGTGCCTATATCTGTGTGTGTGTGTGTGTGTGTGTGTGTGTGTGTGTGTGTGTGTGTGTGTGTGTGTGTGTGTGTGTGTGTGTGTGTGTGTGTGTGTGTGCATATACAATCACTGTCTGTGTCCGTGTGGGTTGCGTGTGTCAGTCAAAGCCTATTTTCTGTTCAGTGACTGGCCTCTGCCCAGTGCTCTCCCCATGCCCCTGGGCTCAGATGCAGGCATGCCCACTCCTCTCCCCACGGTGCCCCCCTCCTCCCGCCTCCCACCTGGCCAGGGCCGCAGCCTCTCAGCCTGGCATCCTGGCTTGGAAAATCACCCTTTGATGGAACGGCCGGGCTGGAGGACGAAAAGAGAGGGAAAGAGAGGGAGAAGAGGGACAAGGAGAGAAGAGGAAGAGGAGGGACCAGTCGAGAAGAAGAAAAGGAGGGACAGGGAGAGAAGGAGAAGAGGAGGGACCAGGAGAGAAGAGGAGAGGAAGGACCAGGAGAGAAGAGGAAGCGAAGGGACCAGGAGAGAAGAGGAAGCGAAGGGACCAGGAGAGAAGTGGAAAAGGAGGGAAAGAGAAGGGGGAGGAGGGAAAGAAGGGGGAGTGTGGCAGGACCTGACACAGACAGGGCCTCAATTTTTTACCCACAACCCCAGGCCATAAACCAAGGTAGAGCTCCAACCACGACCCTAGCCCCAGGCCTAATCCCAAACCAGTATACAGTTCCAGCCCTGAGCCTGGGGTACCCCTTCATCCCTCCAACTCCCTGAGCACCACAGAGTAGACAGACTGGGCCATATAGCACCAATATTTAATCTGTATTTTCATTCCTTTATTTTCCATCGATCGAACAAACGACTGACACAAACACACACAGTATTTCTCATATGTGTTCAGACACTGTGTCTCATCCAACATACTGAAATACATTTACAATTTCCCCAATATTGCCACCATCAGTCCAAACACCATGTAATGACCATTCCATTCCAGCCCTAATTCCAATCCCATGTAACACACGGCATGCATAAATTACTTCCTATATCCTCAAATGGCTTATTGCTAAAAGGATTATGGAACACACATACAAACACAAACATGATCATCCTCATTAGCACCATATAAAGCCCCTCTGATGCAGTGGTGGGAGGGCCCCTATAGAGAGACTGAGAGCAGTCAGTTAGCACAAACACCAAAAGGGCCAAACCATAGAGAATGATAGAGGACTCTAGTGCCCAAAAGCCTGTTTCAGCATGGGCAGCGCCATTTAAGACTTTCACTATTTTGAAGTGGTCAACTGGGTGGGACTTCCTATGGGTTAAGGACGGATCACATAATTCCATCTGGGTCACCAGGAGGGATCAGCCAATGAATTATACTCATGAGGAAACTGCAGGTGGCAGTAAATTGCCAACTTTGGCTTTATATTTTCAAACAACACACTCTAGGTGGCAGTGTGCACCCTTAAAGTTTGTTTACCAACTCTTAGAAGTTGTAGAAGAAGAAAATTGACTATTTAAAAATGGAGATGGCCTCAATGGCACTGCCCGTGCACAATGAGATGCCATAATGGGACAGATACAAAGAAGAGTCCTCTATCATTCTCTATGGGCCCAACACACAAACACACACACAAGCTCACTGAGTGGCGTTACACTGCCACGACACTGAGAGTGATCAATAGAGGAGGTGAGTGAGAAAGAGAGGAGGAAAGGGAGAGAGGGAGGAGAGACAGAGTGGGAGGAGGGGAGAGGGGGTAGGAGAGACAGAGTGGGAGGAGGGGAGAGGGGGTAGGAGAGACAAAGTGGGAGGAGGGGAGAGGGGGTAGGAGAGAGAGTCGGGACGGAGGGGAGAGGGGGTAGGAGTGACAGAGTGAGAGGAGGGGAGACGGGGTAGGAGAGACAAAGGGGGAGGAGGGGAGAGGGGGTAGGAGAGAGAGTGGGGACGGAGGGGAGAGGGGGTAGGAGAGAGAGTCGGGACAGAGGGGAGAGGGGGTAGGAGAGACAGAGTGGGAGGAGGGGAGAGGGGGTAGGAGAGAGAGTCGGGACGGAGGGGAGAGGGGGTAGGAGAGACAGAGTGGGAGGAGGGGAGAGGAGGTAGGAGAAGGGTCGGGACGGAGGGGAAAGGGGGTAGGAGAGAGAGTCGGGACGGAGGGATGTAGAGGGGGTAGGAGAGAGAGTCGGGACGGAGGGATGTAGAGGGGATAGGAGAGAGAGTCGGGACGGAGGGGAGAGGGGGTAGGAGAGAGAGTCGGGACGGAGGGGAGAGGGGGTAGGAGAGAGAGTCGGGACGGAGGGATGTAGAGGAGAGAAACTGCAGGTGGGGATGATCTGAGGGATGGAGAGAAGGAGAAAGTAAAATACAGGAGAAGAAGAAAGAAAGAGGTGGGTAAGAGAGAAAGAGAGAGCTATTTAATGAAAAGGACAATAGGAAGAGCAGGAGGGAGGAGGGAAGACTGGGCACTACCGCCAACATAACTGGCACAGTGCACAGGCCCCCTCTTGCTTTTTGGATCTGCCAATTCCAATGTAATAACAGATAAATAGAGAGGACTCATCAGGACACAAACAGCTTAGGCTTGCCAAAGGGGAGAAAGAGGAGAAAAAGAGAGAGAGACAGAGACAGAGTGACAGAAAGAAAGAGAGGGAGCCGATAGTTGTTGGCTGTTAGCTAGCGCCGGGCTCTCCGCTGGAGCCCTGCACTCCAGCCCCACTGTCACAGTGAATGATAAAGCAGACAGATTGCCTCTGAAACGGCAGACTCCCCGATCCCCCGGCTAGCCCTGGAGGTCAACACAAGAGTGCCTCTTTAGCCATTCACCAGTTAATGTGCCATTTTGTTTTCTTGCGAACCTCGAGGAGAATTTATCGCAATGTGCAGTGGCTCTGGGCAAATACTAATAAAATGCTCTTTTGCGGCAATTTGCTTAATTGGCCACTGTGGGGATGGACTACTCATAGCGTTGGATAGTCTCCCCTGCCAAGGCGGCTTGCAGATGTTCACAGGGACCACCCTCCCCTGTTATTGGCCTAACTAACACTGCCACCAAATACCCACTCACCCCCACTGTTAAACTACTTTGTTTCTCAATTCAATTCAATTTTCAATTTAAGGGCTCTCTCTATCTGTGTCTTTCCATTTCTACTATTAGTACTCTAGCAACAATATAGTTTTTTACCTTTATTTAACTAGGCAAGTCAGTTAAGAACAAATTCTTATTTTCAATGACGGCCTAGGAACAGTGGGTTAACTGCCTTGTTCAGGGTCAGAACAACAAATGTATTTACCTTGTCAACTCAGGGATTTGATCTTGCAACCTTTCAGTTGCTAGTCCAAAGCTCTAACCACAAGGCTACCTGTCGCCCAAGTTAAGACACGAATGGAGAAAATGGGAAAGATGAGAGGAAAGGAGTAAGACAAGCAGAGGAGACGCAAGATAAAGAGAACATGCGGGGGATAGACAGAGAGACAGAGACAAGCAGAGGAAGAGAGGCAGGGAGAATGAAAGAACAGAAGGAGAGTATAGTAAATGTGTGGTTTGGATCCAGCTGTAGTGTGAGCAGGCAGGCAGGCAGGCCAGCCAATAGGAGGGTTAGCAGGGCGCCCTCTCCTCTCCTCGGGCTGGCCACACACTAATTACCCAGGTTTTGTTCAGGAAATTATCGCTGCTGTTTCACAGCAAATTAACCATGAAAATCAACAAACCAAAAAATAGAGCAGAAATCATTGGCGGAGGTTTCCCTTCATCTCTCTCGCTCTCTCTCTCTCGCTCTCTCTCGCTATCGCTCGCTCTCTCTCTCCCCTCTCGCTCTCCCTCTCTCTCTCTTTCTCTCTCTCTCTGTTTACCTTCCTAATGCTCAAACTAAGAGCCCTTTTCTTTATCGCTTAAGACTTTACTTGTTGCAAAAAGAGAGACAAAAAGCATTGTGCATGCTGCAAGGTTGTGATAGGCTGTCAGTATTGATGCCAGGATCTTAATTGGCTCATGAGAGGTATCATCAACATAGCTACTTATCCATTCCAAACATGTACGAGCAATTTGAATTAGCACACAGGACAGGAGCCCACTATCTGAATACAAAAAGGAGAGAAAGGGAGAGAAAGAGAGAGAGAGAGAGACAGAGAGAGAGGAGGAGAAAAGTGTGGGTAAGAAGAGGTGAGTGAGCATGATGTACATGGTAGAACACTACACTTCTTCATGTCTCTCTCTCTCTCTGCCTCTCTCTTTCTCTCTCTGCCTGTTTCTCTGCCTGTCTCACTCTCTGCCTGTCTCTCTCTCTGCCTCTCTCTTTCTCTCCCTACCTCTCTCTCTCTGCCTGTCTCTCTCTCACTCTCTCTCTGCCTCTCTCTTTCTCTCTCTGCCTCTTTCTCTGCCTGTCTCTCTCTCTGCCTGTCTCTCTCTCTCTCGCTCTCTCTCTGCCTCTCTCTTTCTCTCCCTACCTCTCTCTCTCTCTGCCTCTCTCTCTCTCTCTTTCTCTCCTTGCCTCTCTCTGCCTCTCTCTTTCTCTCTCTGCCTCTCTCTCTCTCTGCCCCTCTCTCTCTCTGCCTCTCTCTGCCTCTCTCTCTCTCTCTCTCTCTCTGCCTCCTCTCTCTCTCTCTCTCTCTCTCTCTCTCTCTCTCTCTCTCTCTCTCTCTCTCTCTCTCTTGCCTCTCTCTCGCTCTTTGCCTCTCTCTCGCTCTTTGCCTCTCTCTCGCTCTTTGCCTCTCTATCTCTTTCTGTCTCTCTCTCTGCCTCTCTTTCTGTCTCTCTCTCTGCCTCTCTCTCTGCCTCTCTCTCTGCCTCTCTCTCTGGGAGTGATGTGTTTTGTCAGGAGCGTCTGTTTGGTGGCAGGGCGAGGGTTAATCCTCGACCTTGAGTGTGTTAGTGGAGACTGAACACAGTGCTCAGCTGTGGGCCCTGCATGGGCCTATTAACACCTTTCCCTCAACCCTACCATGGGCCACCACTGCTAACAGTACTGACACACACACGCACACGCACACAGGCACACACACACACACACACACTCACACACACACACACACACACACACACACACACACACACACACACACACACACACACACACACACACACACACACACACACACACACACACACACACACACACACACACACACACACACACACACACACACACACACACACACACACACACACACACACACACACATCCTGGACCAGGCCCAGGAATTAGACAGCACACACAGACACACATATTCCTTTCTCACAGTAACACAATACCGCAAACACTCACATTGTATGCTACACAAACAAACACACACACATGCAGTGCATTGGGAAAGTATTCAGACCTCTTTTTTCCGCATTTTGTTACGTTACAGCCTTATTCTAAAATGTATTAAATTGTTGTTGTTTTTTCCTCTTCAATCTACACACAATACCCCATTATGTCAAAGAAAAAAATGTTTTTTAGAAATGTTTGCTAATTTGTTAAATAGAAAAAAAATGAAATATTACATTTACATAAGTATTCAGACCCTTTACTCAGTACTTTGTTGAAGCACCTTTGGCAGCGATTACAGCCTTGAGTCTTCTTGGGTATGACGCTACAAGCTTGGCACACCTGTATTTGTTGAGTTTCTCCCATTCTTTGCAGATCCTCTCGAGCTCTGTCAGGTTGGATGGGGAAACTCGCTTTACAGCTATTTTCAGGTCATTCCAGAGATTTTTGATTTGGTTCAAGTCCGGGCTCTGGCTGGGCCACTCAAGGACATTCAGAGACTTGTTCCGAAGCCATTCCTGCGTTGTCTTGGCTGTGTGCTTATGGTCATTGTCCTGTTGGAAGGTGGAGCAGGTTTTCATCAAGGATCTCTCTGTACTTTGCTCCGTTCGTCTTTCCCTCAATCCTGACTAGTCTCCCAGTCCCTGGTGGACTCCAATCAAGGTGTAGAAACATTTCAACGAGGATCAATGGAAACAGGATGCACCTGAGCTTAATTTTGAGCATCATAGCAATGGGTCTGAATACTTATGTAAATAAAGTATTTCCGTTTTTTATTTGTAAAACATTTGCACAAATTTGTCATGATGGGGTATTGTTTGTAGATTGATGAGGAAAAACATTCATTTAATCAATTTTAGAATAAGGCTGTAATGTAACAAAACGTGGAAAAAGTCAAGGGGTCTGAATACTTTCCAAATGCATATACACCCACCTAGAATCAGTGTGACTAATAACACTCTTAATAGCCCTTACCTTAATCCTAACCCTAACCTTAATACTAGTCCTAACCTTAATCCTAATGCTAACCTTAGACTAAGGCCAAAGAGCTCTTGTACTTCCACATGAGTTTAAATGATATAGTCCATCCCAGCTTGGCCATGTAGTGACTGGGAGAGGAGCTCATTAGTTTAGACAGAGGATGTGGGTCAGATCATTCTGGAGGGGATCCCTGGTCTGGTCCTCGCCTCCCAACGCAACTGAGACACCCTGACCTAACAGACCCAGAGGACACGAGGATGAGAGAAGGAGAGGAGAGGGGGATGGAAAAGGAGGAGAGAGCAGGAGGAGATGTATAGATGTGCTATACCCAAATGACAAGCCCCCTGGTCCCATGGCAAGCCGTCGTTAATGATCCATGCCCACATTACAGGATGAAAGATCCCTACTGTCCGAGAGACGCCGCCCCGCCTGGCAGCTGGAATTCTTCATTAGGTCTGCTCAGTGTGTGTGTGTGTGTGTGTGTGTGTGTGTGTGTGTGTGTGTGTGTGTGTGTGTGTGTGTGTGTGTGTGTGTGTGTGTGTGTGTGTGTGTGTGTGTGTGTGTGTGTGTGTGTGTGTTTGTGTTTGTGTGTGATTTGGGGGCGGCACCAACCCAGACACAGCCTTATGGTACTCACTGTAGGACAGGTGAACACGCGTTAGTATGGTCCAGGACTAGCCTTCTATAGACAGTCTAACACTACGATCTGTGGAACACAGTCCTAGGAGTTATGAAACATGTTTGTGACTTATTTTGTCATGCTACCCCATAGTACCACAAACAATCTACCAAATAAGATGCTTGGAAATCGTTCTCAAAGTAGCAACAACGTATAAATGTATTATCTTCACCCCACCAAATCGAATTTATCTCATGCATATCTCGTCATCTTAATTGAATACAGCGAGTAACTGTGTGGGAAAAATATTTTGAAAGAATTGTCTTATCTTATCAGAGGCACCATCTTATTTGGAGATCTCGCATTCTAAACAGGCGGATGCAGCGAGGCGCTCCGTTTGAGGGCTGTGATTTTTGTTGGACTTTTCACGAGAGATGCGACACCGGATCCCTCCTCCCTATGTCAACTTTTAAAGGAGCAAATTGGCATTGTTAATTGGCATTCATGAAGTTTATAGATGTTTTATTAAGTGACCAATTATCAGATTAGAAAGAATGTTAATTACGAAATTGCAGAGATACTTACTTAAAATATTGTCCAAATGTTTAAAAATGACCTTAATTAAATATAGATGGTTGTTTGTTAGTTGAATCTATTTGGGGCCATCAGAGTTCTAGTCCTAGTATTCTGAGGGATTGGGACACAGTGGGTAGATGTTGGGCTTAGGCACAGATCTAGGATCAGATCATCTTCCAAAAATATAGGGTGAAATGCAAAACAGACCCTAGATCTAGGGGGCCATTTCATTCTAATGCATGGGGGTATAGTATAAACAATATATAGTAAATCCAGGTCTTAGCCTACTGATTAAAGCAGTATGATGGTACAGAGCAGGGAGAGCTTGTGTGTGTGTGTGTGTGTGTGTGTGTGTGTGTGTGTGTGTGTGTGTGTGTGTGTGTGTGTGTGTGTGTGTGTGTGTGTGTGTGTGTGTGTGTGTGTGTGTGTGTGTGTGTGTGTGTGTGTGTGTGTGTGTGGCACATTGTTAAGATGTGTGAAATGTTCAACGCTCTCTTGCTGATGTGTAAGATAGTGTGCAGCTGTAGATAAAGGCCACACATTCAGATTGTGTCTTATCTGCCTCTGTTGCAGCTTGGGTGAGACAGTGTGAATACACTGGCCAGGGTGGACACACACACACACACACACACACACACACACACACACACACACACACACACACACACACACACACACAAACAGACTGTGTTAATCTGCATTTAACCATGCGCTGTAATAGACACCCCCAGTCAGTTTAACCCACTCAGCAGAGCAAAAATGATAGAAACAGAGCTATAGCTAGAGAAATGGTAGGACTGGTGGCCTTAAATGAACAGCCCCATGGTTCTCAGTAGACACCCCGTCTCCCACCCTCCTTCCCACACACAAACACACACACACAACCACTCCCCATCATGGCTCTTCATCCAGAACCTTTCCCTGGTCATGGCCCGCACGACTCAACGGTCCAATGCCCAGGAGTGAGGCGGTTAGTGGGGCCTAGGGGTGGTACAGATGTAGGATCTTAATTTGAGCCAGTTTGCAACAGCAGAAATATAATCCTGCAGCAACAGGAAATGTGAACTATTATGTGGATTATAATTAATAGACATTTTTGTAAGGGAAAATCAAGTCTGAAATTTCTAAGTGGAAATTACAAACTTCAGAAGCCTTTTAAACCTCAAATACACTACAGGTTTTACATTTATTTCATTGCAGAAAAGTTATCCTGCAGCAAGGTGATCAAATTAAGATCCTACATCGGTAGCAGGACTGGGGTGCATGATCACCATGGTGGACCATGGTAGAGCACATCCTCCGCCACCCCAGTCCTGCTGTGTTGGGAAGTTCCCACACACCTAGTGGTGTTCAGTAGACAGAGACCCATCCATCAGGATGCTTACTGATTTACCTAAATCCTCCTTGCCACCCTCCCCTTCCTTCCTCCCTCCCCTTTCTCCTCCTCCCTCCCTCCCCTCCCCCTCACTCACTCACTCACTCACTCACTCACTCACTCACTCACTCACTCACTCACTCACTCACTCCCACTCACTCACTCCCCCCCCCCCCCACTCACTCACTCACTCACTCACACTCACTCACTCACTCACCTCACTCACTTCTAGTGTGTTTACCTGTCAAAAGACAAAGGGGTCTTGAACTGATCAAGATCAAGCTTTCCCCCAGAGTCCCACACCTTCTTTGGTGAAGACAACCTGAAAAATGTACTGCTATGATGCTACACTTAGGCAAGCCATGTTTGGTGGCACAACACCAATCAACACACCCCACATACACCACCGCACACACCGAAACACACCCGACACACTACACCCTCCCTCGTGGACCCCGTCACCCACCCCTGTCCAGGAGGATGTCCTCATGTCAGCGTGCAGTGTGGATTAGAGGATGAGGCTGGGAGTAGTGGAGCAGGGCGGGCGAGAATCGAGAGAGAGGGAGAAGGAGAGAGAGAAATGGAGAGAAGTGAGAAGAGAAAGAGGAAATAGAGCAGACACTAGACCGGGGCGCGTCCTGTCACGCCATTAAACAGTGTGTCGAACATCCCATTTCCCCCTCGCACTTCCTCCTGTTCGCCCCCTCGCACCCTAATCCCTTTATGCCAAATTCACTCAAGAGTAAGCATGTGTGAAATTGCGGACTTTCTAATACACATGCTGCGGTCTGGGCCGGCCCCAGAGGTGACTGTGGGATACTGCAGGGTGCCTACAGCAGACAGACAGACCGCAGAGATGAATCATGTCATAATCAACAATGTTTATCCACCCTTCTTAGCCTGGCAAAATGGCTTCCATCGTATATCTACATGCAGGCTAGACAATGTCCATGTTTGAAGAAAGACACATTTTGAGGGCACACAGTGTCTTCGGAAAGTATTCAGACCCCTTGACTTTTTCCACATTTTGTTTTGTTACAGCCTTATCCTAAAATTGATTCAATTAAAAAACAATCCTCAGCAACCTACAATACCCCATAATGACAAAGCAAAAACAAGTTTTTCAACATTTTTGCAAATGTATTAAAAATAAAAACAGAAATACAATATTAACATAAGTATTCAGACCCTTTGCTATGAGATTCAAAATTCAGCTCAGGTGCATCCTGTTTCCATTGATCATCCTTGAGATGTTTCTACAACTTCATTGGAGTCCACCTGTGGTAAATTCAATTGATTGGATATGATTTGGAAAGGCACACACCTGTCTATATAAGGTCCCACAGTTGACAGTGCATGTCAGAGCAAAAACCAAGCCATGAGGATCGAAGGAATTGTCCATAGAGCTCCGAGACAGCATTGTGTCGAGGCACAGATCTGGGGAAGGGTACCAAAAAAATGCCTGCAGAATTGAAGGTCCCCAAGAACACAGTGGCCTCTATCATTCTTGAATGGAAGAAGTTTGTAACTACTAAGACTCTACCTAGAGCTAGCCGCCCGCCCAAACCGAGCAATCTGGGGAGAAGGGCCTTCGTCAGGGAGGTGACCAAGAACCCGATGGTCACTCTGACAGAGCTCCAGAGTTCCACTGTGGAGATGGGAGAAACATCTAGAAGGACCACCATCTCTGCAGCACTCCACCAATCAGGCCTTTATGGTAGAGTAGCCAGACGAAAGCCACTCCTCTGTAAAAGACATATGACAGGCTGTTTGGAGTTTGTCAAAAGGCACCTAAAGACTGTCAGACCATGAGAAACAAGATTCTCTAGTCTGATGAAACAAAGATTGAACACTTTGTCCCGAATGCCAAGCGTCACGTCTGAAGGAAACCTGACACCATCCTTACAGTGAAGCATGGTGGTGGCAGCATCCTGCTGTGGGATGTTTTCAGCGGCAGGGACTGGGAGACTAATCAGGATCAATGCACAGCTGAACGGAGAAAAGTACAGAGAGAGATCCTTGATGAAAACCTGCTCCAGAGCGCTCAGGACCTCAGACTGGGGCAAAGGTTTACCTTCCAACAGGATATCGACCCTAAGCACACAGCCAAGACAACGCGGGATTGGCTTTGGGACAAGTCGCTGAATGTCTTTGAGTGGCCCAGCCAGAGCCCGGACTTCAACCCGATCGAACATCTCTGGAGAGACCTGAAAATAGCTGTGCAGCAACGCTCCCCATCCAACCTGACAGAGCTTGAGAGGACCTGCAGAGAAAAATGGGAGAAACTTTAGAATAAGACTGTAAAGTAACAACATTTGGAAAAAGTCAAGGGGTCTGAATACTTTCCAAAGACACTGTACAAGCTTGCACAGGACTACAAATGAAAGCATTAGCAATCACTGCATTCTCTGAGTATTTGAACAGGGCCTTTCGTTCAGTATATTTCTCCTAGCCATACCTAATCATCCCAAACACCACGCAATAAGATGTAAGTTACCGTCCATCTTTCTCATAGGCTACTTTAGTAAACATAATAAGTATGTTTGTTATGTTCTGTCTAATGTGCGCCTATTCTTGGTCTGATTGTGTGATTTGCCTTCTCTCTGGGCTCAGAGGGAACATTCGCTCCATGAGAGAGGCATTGCTGCTGTATTCCTTTGTTTGCTGAACATAACACATCCTTTCCCCCACTGTGCAGTAATATGTCTACTTGCTCAGTCAATTTTCATCTCCCAGCCTCCAAGCACATGCAAATATAGGAAATGATATGTGTTTGAGAATGGTAAATTCCAACTGAGCACCAAACTGTTTTCAGATAGGGTATGGTGGTGTTTGTTGGAAGTTGGTAAAAGCATAAATGCTCTAAATACTAGGGAACTAGTCTAAAAATTCTGTATGTCTTGAATTATATACCACAATTTAAAAGATTTACCAATATCCACAACCTCTCCACAACCTCCCCACAACCTCTCCACAACCTCTCCTCCCTCATCAGCCTGTGTGCGTGTGCACTGCTTCTGAACTGAGGAGAAAATCTGAGCAGAAAGCAGAACGGGATCTGAGGGACAGACAGGAAATAGAGGAGTAGTGGCCTGCGGTACAACATTTTGCTAGCAGGTAACCATGGTGAAACACTAACTGAACATGACTCAACAGGGCGTACAGCAGACGTGGACACCTCTCCACCTGGAGAACTACTGGGAATGCAGGCTTTTGCTCCAACCCTGCTATAACACACCTGATTCAGCTCATCAATGTCCTGATGAACATCTGCTAAGTACAATGTCTGCTTAGTACAATGTCTAAACAAGCACAAAGCATGGGCATTTCCCAACAAGATCTCACGGTTTGACTTGGTTTGACTTCGATATTCAACGTTTGTCCATTAGGGGATAAACATCAAATTTCGACAGTTAAGTTTAGGCATTAATTCCGAATGTTTAAGGTAAGGGTTATGGTTTGGGATAGAGTTAAGACAACAAGCCGGAGCTCGCTGTTTACGCCCATCCGCCGTCAATGCCCTATCAAGCCTACTTGATGGTAATACCGCTCACCGTTGCCCCTAGTGGCCGGTTTTGAAGGCATCTCCTGATGTCCTGGGGACCTGGACGAACGTCGATTATCGCCTTGGATCTCAAGTGACCTATTTGCATTTCCAATCCAACAGGGGTGATGCCAGTAACGTAAAATTAACACATTGACCAAGCCTGTTTAAACCAAAATGGACATGACAATGGTACGTTAACAATCAGTAGAGTGAATTCCTTGCTAGATGAGACAATAGTCCAAACTTAGAGCAAATCGAAACCTAACCCCAAGCCATCGACCCCATGGCCTGCATAGCCCCCAGATATGAGGGGTCATTGTTTCCACAAAGCCCTCTGTTCTATGTTCCCCTCTCTCTTTCTCTCCGGAAGGGTGTGATCAGCTTGGGGAGAGGCAGGCCTATAGGGAGTCCCCACTGAATCCCACTGAACAGATTAGATCAGTGGCCTGCCTGCCTCTCTGCCTCTCTGCCTCTGTCTCTGCCTCTGCTTCTGCCTCTGTCTCTGCCTCTGTCTCTCTCTCTCTCAATTCAATTCAATTTAAGGGCTTTATTGGCATGGGAAACATATGTTTACATTGCCAAAGCAAGTGAAATAGATAATAAACAAAAGTGAAATAAACAATAAAAAATTAACAGTAAACATTACACTCACAAAAGTTCAAAAAGAATAAAGACATTTTAAACGTAATATTATGTCTTTAAACAGTGTTGTATAATTATTACAATTAATTAATTACAATTATGTGCAAATAGTTCAAGTACAAAAGGGAAAATAAATAAACATAAATATAGGTTGTATTTACAATAGTGTTTGTTCTTCACTGGTTGCCCTTTTCTTGTGGCAACAGGTCACAAATCTTGCTGCTGTGATGGCACACTGTGGTATTTCACCCAATAGATGAGTTTATCAAAATTGGGTTTGTTTTCTATTTCTTTGTGGGTCTGTGTAATCAGGGAAATATGTGTCTCTAATATGGTCATACAGTTGGCAGGAGGTTAGGAAGTGCAGCTCAGTTCTCTCTCTCTCTTTCTTTCTTTCTCTCTCACGCTCTCACACGCACGCACATACACAAACAGATAGTGATCCAGCTCCCTGGAGATCAGAGGGATAACACTGGGCCATGGCCTCTGCGAGTTGTGCAGAGAGAGGGAGGGGAGAGGCTGATCTATCCAGCTAGCCCCAGAGCAGTGGAGAGGAGTAGTGGTGAACCGTGGAAGGGGACCCTACTTGCCCTAAGACCTGGTGGCTCTACCTTGTATTGGCAAGGCTCTCTCTCCCTCCCTCTCTTTCTCCCTTTCACTCGCTCTCTCTTAATCACTCTCTCTCTCTCTATCTCCACACTGCCCCCTGCCGCTCAGGTGCGAGCTTGGGCTCTGTCCCCTAGTTGCTAGGCAACATGTTCCTTCAGTGAACACCCACCTGCCTTCAGGCTTCAGTGGTCTAAATGTGGTCTTAATTGCAAATTGAGTGGGAGAGCGGGTGGGAGAATGGACGGACGCCCCCTGAATGTGAAACAGAGAGCACATGCAGCCCAGCTCACCTTGTGGACGTGGGGGGACTCATCCAGAGGCAGGGACAGGGACAATGAGCAGAGGAGAGGTAGAGGAGCAGAGGAGAGGGAGAGGAGCAGAGGAGAGGGAGAGGAGCAGAGAAGAGGGAGAGGAGCAGAGGAGAGTGAGAGGAGAGAGGAGCAGGAGAGAGGGAAAGGAGCAGAGGAGAGCGAGAGGAGAGAGAGAGGAGCAGATGAGAGTGAGAGGAGCAGAGGAGAGCGAGAGGAGCAGAGGAGAGAGACAAGGAGCAGAGGAGAGGGAGAAGGGCAGAGGAGGGAAAGGGTCAGAGGAGAGGGAGAGGAGCAGAGGAGAGGGAGAAGAGCAGAGAAGAGGGAGAGGGGCAGAGAGAGGGAGAGGAGCAGAGGAGAGTGAGAGGAGCAGAGGAGAGAGAGAGGAGCAGAGGAGAGTGAGAGGAGAGAGGAGCATGAGAGAGGGAAAGGAGCAAAGGAGAGCGAGAGGAGAGGGAGAGGAGCAGAGGAGAGGAGAGGAGAGGAGAGGAGAGGGAGAGGAGCAGAGGAGAGGAGAGGGAGAGGAGCAGAGGAGAGAGAGAGGAACAGAGGAGAGGGACAAGGAGCAGATGAGAGTGAGAGGAGAAAGAGAGGAGCAGATGAGAGGGAGAGGAGCAGAGGAGAGTGAGAGGAGCAGATGAGAGGGAGAGGAGCTGAGAAGAGGGAGAGGAGCTGAGAAGAGGGAGAGGAGCAGAGGAGAGGGAGAGGAGCTGAGAAGAGGGAGAGGGGCAGAGAGAGGGAGAGGAGCAGAGAGAGGGAGAGGAGCAGAGGAGAGTGAGAGGAGCAGAGGAGAGTGAGAGGAGCAGAGGAGAGTGAGAGGAGCAGATGAGAGGGAGAGGAGCAGAGGAGAGTGAGAGGAGCAGAGGAGAGGGAGAGGAGCAGAGAGAGGGAGAGGAGCAGAGGAGAGTGAGAGGAGCAGATGAGAGGGAGAGGAGCAGAGGAGTGTGAGAGGAGCTGAGAAGAGGGAGAGGAGCTGAGAAGAGGGAGAGGAGCAGATGAGAGTGAGAGGAGCAGAGGAGAGGGAGAGGAGCAGAGAGAGGGAGAGGAGCAGAGGAGAGTGAGAGTAGAAGAGGAGAGTGAGAGGAGCAGATGAGAGGGAGAGGAGCAGAGGAGTGTGAGGGGAGCAGAGGAGAGGAGCAGCAGAGAGGAGCGGAGTGTGGTTCAGGTAATAAACACACACATTCACATACACACGTGCATGTACACATGAACACACACCCAGTTGGACACAAAAAATATGAATTACAGAATGATTCATAGAGAGATAGGCAGATGCTTCTTAAATACTGTAGAGCCAAAACAGGTAAAAGGAAACCATTGACTCATAGTATTGACTCATTTAAAAAAACAGGCAACCTGGATAATAATAAGAACACGCTTAAAAAAAAAGTTTCCAAAAGGATTCTTTGGCTGCCCCCATCGGAAAACCATTTTTGGTTCCAGGTAGAACCCAGAACGGTTGTACTTGTCTCGCCTGCTCCCGCTCTTCCCCCTGGCTCTCAAGGGTGCCAGGCTGCCCTGCATTACGCAGTCCTGCCACCATCATTACGCACACCTGCCTTCCCTCGTCACGCGCATCAGCGATATTGGACTCACCTGGACTCAATCACTTATTTATTACATCCCCTATATTTGTTAGTTCCCCAGCTCTGTTCCCAGCTGCTGCATTGATTGTCGTTTATCTTAGTGTTTCCCAGTTCTGATGCTGTTCCTGAACTGTTGCATGTCCGTTCCTAATTAAATGTCAACTTCCCGTACCTGCTTCTCTTCTGCAGCGTCGTTCCTTACAGTACTTGGAACCAAAAGGGTTCTACCTGGAACAAGTAAGGGTTCTTCAAAGGGCTCTTCTATGTGGACAGCTGAAAAACCCTTTTAGGTTTTAGATAGCACCTTTTTTCTAAGAGTGTAGGATAGAGGAAAGCTCTGCACTAGAACTAACAGTTCAAATCAGTTCACATGGTAAGTCCAAAACTTTTGTTGTTGAGCCTGCTATAGCATTTTGAGACGTTAATACTGTTTTCTAAACAGAAATATAAAGGTGATTTCAGCGTTTTAGAGTTGAGGCCTGCCTGCACACAAACCTATCTGGCCAAAACTCTTGGACAGAGCATATCTGAGGCCCATTCGCTAAATTCAATTACCAGAGCCCTATACAGAATCCGCAGGAGACAACACTATACCGGATGCTCATTTCGACTCCTCTCTCGCCAAATCCCCAAAGAAATCTCCTTCAGTCGGACAATGCACTTTTTCCCATTTCAAAAAAAAGAAAAATCTATATCTGGTTTCAATACATGGGGAAGCCGATCAATATGGCCAGGGCCTTTTTTCCTCTTTCTTTCTCTCGTTCTCTCCATCTCTGGCAAATGGTAAACAGAAACATTGGCGTATGGTTAATCGAGGGTCAGGGTGTGAGGGGGATATGGAACAGGCTGATGGGATGAGGAATCACCTCTCAGTATAGCTACACTTTACAACACCACTGTCTGTCATCTTTTCATGGCATGTTGGAGACATACACAGTTTACAATGTCCTCTTTTTCTCTTCCTGCTTGGAGAGTGTGGGGTGAGAAGGACAACATGTGTGGCAATAGAGAGAGAGAGACACCTTCACACATTGGACATCCCCAGCATCAGTCTTGCCAGAAATGTATTTAAACCAAACACACACAACGTGTGTTATTGCAGGAGTGACTGAACTCTGAATAAACAATCTGGTCAAGCGAATCGTCCATAGCAAGTGGACGTTACATTGTATTGAGGTAACTAGTGTTTTTCCCAAGGTTGTTGTCTTGGGCTTCATGAAGTTCTTCAAACACCAAACATACAACGGAGGCTAATAGAGGCTCATTATTATTAGACATGGGCAATCACACTAGGTGGGAGGTTCTGCCCTGACTAAGTAATGGTTAAGAAAGAATTATGACTTTCCACAAAGTAGACAAATATCAAACACGACATAAAAGCGGGACATTTAGCAGGACATTTCCTGGTCAAGCAGGGTGGACTGTAGCCCAGTACAGGGCAGGGCAGTACAGGAACCTCTTTAGGAGATACTGATGCTGGTTTGGGAGGAGGCTTGAATGGTTGGATGGTTGCTAAAGAGCCTCAGCAATGAGCTGTACAATGACTAATGTTTGCTGGGTGAGGTGCCTAGTGTGGATCTGCTCTGGCCTATGCTGCTGCTACCGTACTGTTTCCTGTTTCTCCTGTCCTCTCCTCGAGATGCTGGTCTTACACTGCTGGAGAACGGAGACCGTAGGGGACTGTAACTTCTTTGTTTTAGAGGGTGAAGTGTCGCCCCCTCTCTCCTGCAATGTAACTCTCTCCTCTCATCTTCTCCTCAACCACTATTAGTGACTCAATCCTCCAGAGGGCAAACAAACTTTGGAGAAATTCTCCATAACCCACCAAGCAGAACCTATTTTCCTCTCCATGCAATTAACTGCACCAACATTTACAATAATATGATTACATCCACTTTGGCAAAGGAGGGGAGGGGGGAGCAGGATTATTAGGTATCAGCAAGGGGTTGATCGTAATGGTCGCATTTCAGAGAGACTAGCATTTTCTTTCTAGCAAATAGGGAGAGCTACTAAATTCTCCTTAGGCGGTAAAAACCAATGCAGTGGAACCAAGAGAACAAACACAGCCAACCACTCCCCCCCTTTCTCATTTTTTTTTTTTACTTTGGGTCTTCGCTTTTTCCCCTTCTCTTAACACCCCCGAATTAATTAAGCCTTTCACGGGCATGTAATTAGGAACATTAGTAAGTCATAAACTTGCCACGAGTCTCTAAATGATGTGCAGGCCCTTAGCAATTTGTTTGTAATTCCTCTTCGGGGTGACAACAGCTCTATGGAGCATCGTAGATCTTCCTGGCAGGGTGGGTATGAGAGGTCCTTACTCCGCTGAGTGTAAGGCCACATGGTGCCCACTCCAACTGATCTGGCCCAATGCCTGTTGTGTTTGTTAGGGGAGGGAGAGCTGATCCCTAGTCAGTGATGAAGGGTAGTACCTATCAAGTAACCATTTTCTTTCTTTCTCTTTCAATTTATTTATTTTATAGAAATTTTAATAATTTCTGAAAATATTGTAATAATATTCAATTCCATGATACCAAGTGTAAAGAATTGAAGAGGAACACACACACACGCACACTGTTTATGGCTGCTGTGAGTGTCCAGAGCGGGTTGGGTTGCTAAAAACACCATTACACTCTCTGTCTGTCAAGCTGCCATTCCAGTCACATCAAATAGCTTTGGGGAGCGATGCAGGGCCCGGCCCTTTATCTTGTAAAATTCAACACATGTTCCACAATAATTCACACTAACTGTGACAATCTGCAGTGGGACAACTGCCTGGCTCCTCACTGTGAGATCAATAGCCCACTAATGCTGTGCAAGATTCATTTTTAATTCCCTATTATTTATGGCAGGTATTCAGAGAGCCAGAGAAAGAGAGAAAAGGGAGAGGGAAATGAAGTGGATGTGTGAGTGGATAATGTTGAGGAGTATTGTGAGGGTATTGAGGATGTAGTGTCCAGTGTGGATGTGGGAGTGGATAATGTTGAGGAGTATTGTGAGGGTATTGAGGATGTAGTGTCCAGTGTGGATGTGTGAGTGGATAATGTTGAGGAGTATTGTGAGGGTATTGAGGATGTAGTGTCCAGTGTGGATGTGTGAGTGGATAATGTTGAGGAGTATTGTGAGGGTATTGAGGATGTAGTGTCCAGTGTGGATGTGTGAGTGGATAATGTTGAGGAGTATTGTGAGGGTATTGAGGATGTAGTGTCCAGTGTGGATGTGGGAGTGGATAATGTTGAGGAGTATTGTGAGGGTATTGAGGATGTAGTGTCCAGTGTGGATGTGTGAGTGGATAATGTTGAGGAGTGTTGTGAGGGTATTGAGGATGTAGTGTCCAGTGTGGATGTGTGAGTGGATAATGTTGAGGAGTGTTGTGAGGGTATTGAGGATGTAGTGTCCAGTGTGGATGTGTGAGTGGATAATGTTGAGGAGTATTGTGAGGGTATTGAGGATGTAGTGTCCAGTGTGGATGTGGGAGTGGATAATGTTGAGGAGTATTATGAGGGTATTGAGGATGTAGTGTCCAGTGTGGATGTGGGAGTGGATAATGTTGAGGAGTATTGTGAGGGTATTGAGGATGTAGTGTCCAGTGTGGATGTGTGAGTGGATAATGTTGAGGAGTATTGTGAGGGTATTGAGGATGTAGTGTCCAGTGTGGATGTGGGAGTGGATAATGTTGAGGAGTATTGTGAGGGTATTGAGGATGTAGTGTCCAGTGTGGATGTGTGAGTGGATAATGTTGAGGAGTATTGTGAGGGTATTGAGGATGTAGTGTCCAGTGTGGATGTGTGAGTGGATAATGTTGAGGAGTATTGTGAGGGTATTGAGGATGTAGTGTCCAGTGTGGATGTGGGAGTGGATAATGTTGAGGAGTATTGTGAGGGTATTGAGGATGTAGTGTCCAGTGTGGATGTGGGAGTGGCTAATGTTGAGGAGTATTGTGAGGGTATTGAGGATGTAGTGTCCAGTGTGGATGTGGGAGTGGATAATGTTGAGGAGTATTGTGAGGGTATTGAGGATGTAGTGTCCAGTGTGGATGTGTGAGTGGATAATGTTGAGGAGTATTGTGAGGGTATTGAGGATGTAGTGTCCAGTGTGGATGTGTGAGTGGATAATGTTGAGGAGTATTGTGAGGGTATTGAGGATGTAGTGTCCAGCGTGGATGTGGGAGTGGATAATGTTGAGGAGTATTGTGAGGGTATTGAGGATGTAGTGTCCAGTGTGGATGTGGGAGTGGATAATGTTGAGGAGTATTGTGAGGGTATTGAGGATGTAGTGTCCAGTGTGGATGTGGGAGTGGATAATGTTGAGGAGTATTGTGAGGGTATTGAGGATGTAGTGTCCAGTGTGGATGTGGGAGTGGATGTTGAGGAGTATTGTGAGGGTATTGAGGATGTAGTGTCCAGTGTGGACGTCGGTTGGTTCGGGTCATGCTGTCCAGTGATGATGCAGGTGTTTTGTGGAGGAAAAGTGATGAAGAGAGGGCAGAAGGGGGAGAGGTGGGGGAGAGAGGGCTGAGGCTGAGAGGGGCGGGTCTCTGAGGCACAACGGGGGCTGACAGTAGGGCAACCGTAACACTCAGTCCATCAGTGTGGGGCACTGTATGCCCCCTGCCCCATAGAGGGGGACACCTTGAATACACCACAGCAAAATGCTGACCACAGGACCTACTGATTGATAGGACTGTTCTTATTCTACCTCTCTCTCTCTCTCTCTCTCTCTCTCTCTCTCTCTCTCTCTCTCTCTCTCTCTCTCTCTCTCTCTCTCTCTCTCTCTCTCTCTCTCTCTCTCTCCTCTCTCTCTCTCTCTCTCTGTGTGTATCGCTCTCTCAATTCAGTTCAATTCAATGGGCTTTATTGGCATGGGAAACATATGTTAACATTGCCAAAGCAAGATAATATACAAAAGTTTAAATAAACAATAAAAATTAACAGTAAACATTCCACGCACAGAAGTTCCAAAAGAATAAAGACATGACAAATATCATATTATGTATATATATAGTGTTGTAACGAAGTGCAAATGGTAGTACAAAAGGGAAAATAAATGAGTATAAATATGGGTTGTATTTACAATGGTGTTTGTTCTTCACTGGTTGACCTTTTCTTGTGGCAACAGGTCACAAATCTTGTTGCTGTGATGGCACACTGTGGTATTTCACCCAGTAGTTAATCAAATTGGGTTTGTTTTTGAATTCTTTGTGGATCTGTGTAATCTGAGGGAAATATATGTCTCTAATATGGTCATACATTGGGCAGGAGGATAGGAAGTGCAGCTCAGTTTCAACCTCATTTTGTGGGCAGTGTGCACATAGCCTGCCTTCTCTTGAGAGCCAGGTCTGCTTACGGCGTCCTTTCTCAATAGCAAGGCTATGCTCACTGAGTCTGTACACAGTCAAAGCTTTCCTTAAGTTTTGGTCAGTCACAGGGGTCAGGTATTCTGCCACTGTGTACTCTCTGTTTAGGGCCAAATAGCATTCTACTTTGCTCTGTTTTTTTGTTAATTCTTTCCAATGTGTCAAGTAATTATCTTTTTTTTTTCTCATGATTTGGTAGGATCTAATTGTGTTGCTGTCGTGGGGCTCTGTGGGGTCTGTTTGTGTTTGTGAACAGAGCCCCAGGACCAGCTTGCTTAGGGGACTCTTCTCCAGGTTCATCTCTCTGTAGGTGATGGCTTTGTTATGGAAGGTTTGGAAATCACTTCCTTTTAGGTGGTTGTAGAATTTAACGGCTATTTTCTGGATTTTTATAATTAGTGGGTGTCGACCTAATTCTGCTCTGCATGCATTATTTGGTGTTCTACGATGTACACTGAGGATATTTTTGTAGAATTCTGTATGCGGAGTCTCAATTTGGTGTTGGTGCCATTTTGTGAATTCTTGGTTGGTGAGCGGACCCCAGACCTCACAACCATAAAGGGCAATGGGTTCTATAACTGATTCAATTATTTTTAGCCAGATCCTAATTGGTGTGTCAAATTTGATGTTCCTTTTGATGGCGTAGAACACCCTTCTTGCCTTGTCTCTCAGATCGTTCACAGCTTTGTGGAAGTTACCTGTGGCGCTGATGTTTAGGTCGTGGTATGTATAGTTTTTTGTGTGCTCTAGGGCAACGGTGTCTAGATGGAATTTGTATTTGTGGTCCTGGCAACTGGACCTTTTTTGGAACACCATTATTTTGGTCTTACTGAGATTTACTGTCAGGGCCCAGGTCTGACAGAATCTGTGCAAAAGATCTAGGTGCTGCTGTAGGCCCTCCTTGGTTGGTGACCAACCAATCTCTCTATGTGTCTCTCTCTCTCCGTGTGTGTGTCTCTCTCTCTCTCTCTCTCTGTGTGTCTCTGTGTGTGTGTGTGTCTCTGTGTGTGTCTCTGTGTATCTCTCTCTCTCTGTCTCTCTTTGTCTCTCTCTGACTCTCTCTGTCTCTGTCTCTCTCTCTCTCTCTCTCGCTGTCTCTTTTTCTCTCTCTCTTTGAGTGTGTCTCTCTCTCTATCTGGTAGGTAAACATAATGGTGGTAAAGTGTTTCTCTCTGGTCTTTATTATAAAAAAATAAAATGATAAATTGTGTATTGTGGTGTCTGTGGTTGTAGGTGTGCTCTGGCTGGAAAGGCATGGAAATGCAGTGGAACATTTAGTGATTAGGCAAAATAGAAGCCTTATACGTGCAACACACATTACATCAGAATTTTCATACAGGGCATTTGTTTTCATCAAACTGTTATTGCACCATATCTGCTACTGCATTCATATATCTCATAATATTTGTTTTAAATACTGCAGTAAATGATGCAAACAAGTTCGGACTGAATCTAAATCTATACAGATACAGATCTGCTGTTAACGCCATAACTACTTAGCGCACAGACAGACATTGTATTGTGTTCTATTCTGCGAAATAGTTGTGTTTTTACCTACATTAAACACATAATTATACTCACCATTTTATTTTCAATATCCTTCTCCATGATTACTGAAACAAATAGGTGGGATATATTTTTTCAAATCTCCTGATATTTAATGATTCATGGGTAAATTAGATCTATTATCGATAACACCATCAGTCTTTACCGAAAAGCAGTAAGCCGGATTTAAACAACCAAAAGCAATTTTGCATACAAGCAATTTCTGGACTTTTTTGCTGAGTGCTCTTATCTGTTTGTCAGTTGTTGTGCTGGTTGAAAAAGCAGCAGCCCCACTGTATTGCTTGGTATTTTTTTATAATATCAATAAGAGGGAACAGGGGCATCTATCATGACCTAGCCATCTAGCCCACATACTGCCACTTGAGCAGGCAGAACAAATGGCAGCAATTTTCCTGTTTCATTTGTTGACCACTTGACAATGTGTTTCCCGTGCTGGGGCTCTGGGCAGATGAGCTCTCATTCAGGGCCAGCCTCTACCTCTATATCTGCCTCAGCTGCAAACATGCTGATGAACTGGCCAGCAACAATAGCACGAGCAGAGAGAATACGCACACAGTGCACACACACACACACACACACACACACACACACACACACACACACACACACACACACACACACACACACACACACACACACACACACACACACACACACACACACACACACACACACACACACAAATATACATATCACCATTCTCCTTCCTTCGTTCTATCTCACTCAATCGCCATCTCTCTCCTGCCGCTCTCTCCCCAACTTGGCTCTGGTCCATAAACCGTTAGCTCATCTCCCTCTCACCTTTGTCCTGCTCTCCTCGTCTCTCTCTCAGCCTCCTGCTCTCCTCGTCCCTCTCTCAGCCTCCTCCTGCTCTCCTCGTCTCTATCTCGCCACCCGCCCCCGCCCCTCAGCCCCTCCTGCTCTCCTCGTCTCTATCTCAGCCTACTCCTACTCTCCTCGTCTCCCTCTCACCCTCTTCCTGTGTCTCTCATTTCCCCCTCCATAGTATTCCCCCTCTCCATAGCCTTTCCCCCTCTCCATAGTATTCCTCCCTCTCCATAGCAATCCCCCCTCTCCATAGCATTCCCCCCTCTCCATAGCAATGCTCCCTTTCCAGAGCATGTCCATAGCATTCCCCCCTCTCCATAGCATTCCCCCCTCTCCAAAGCATCCCCCCCTCTCCATAGCATTCCTCCCTTTCCAAAGCATGTACCCTCTCCATAGCATACCCCCCTCTCCATAGCATTTCCCCCTCTCCATAGCATTCCTCCCTTTCCAAAGCATGTACCCTCTCCATAGCATACCCCCCTCTCCATAGCATTTCCCCCTCTCCATAGCATTTCCCCCTCTCTATAGCAATTCCCCCTTTCCACAGACCAGACAATGGGAGCTGCAGCTTGCCACGGGGCCCCTCCTTGACGATAGAGTCTTTTCATGTCGGGGGCCTGCGGGAACCAAGGTAAATCCTACAACTTGGCACACCCGCGTGCCAACCCAGGGATGCCAGCGTCCACCAGCATCGCAGCACTCTGCATTTTTAGCCTCTGCTGTATGGCTGCCTTCCACCTCACTTGCTTGAGCATGTTTTCATCCCCTCATTTATTTCCTTATCCCTATCGTTCTACCTTTTTCTTTCTTAATAATAAGTGAATGGGATGAGTTCTCTTCTCTTTCACACATGAAACAAAACATGTTGAAATTTAGTGAAAGGGGTTGGCCACAGTATATGAACAGAATCCATTATCATAACCCTTTACCTTTAAAAGTAGCTCCATGCTTCTCTATCCTCCTCCCCCACCACTACAGTCCATCCCAGCCTGGCCACTGGAGCCTTGGTAGTGGTGGGTGGGGGGTTGGGTGAATGGCAGCACCATCTGCCCTCACCTTCACTAGGGGTGACCCCTCCACAGGTGGCACTCCCCTTCGCCTTATCGGGAGGGCAGTGGGGGCACAGGAAGGGGGCGGGCGTGTACATAAAGGGCGCTGGCATAAAGAGTGATGGGCCAGGGCACGCTGTCCGCTCGGCCGTTAAGTGTCCGTTCCCCCATTCTCCCTCCTCCACCTCCCTCCTCACATCCATCAATCCTTTATGGAATCATTTGCATATTGCATAGGCTGTGCTGATTTTATTGAGGTCGTTTTTATCAGTCCTCTGTGGCCCCGACACAATAAATTCAGCTTACTCCAGGACAAGGATGACCTTTTTTTCTCAAATCAAGCTGTTCCACGCTGAATCCACTCTGTCTCACCCACCTCCACCTTCCCCATGTGTTTCTCATTTCTGTCTCTATCATGTCTGTCTGTCTGTCTGTCTGTCTGTCTGTCTGTCTGTCTGTCTGTCTGTCTGTCTGTCTGTCTGTCTGTCTGTCTGTCTGTCTGTCTGTCTGTCTGTCTGTCTGTCTGTCTGTCTGTCTGTCTGTCTGTCTGTCTGTCTGTCTGTCTGTCTGTCTGTCTGTCTGTCTGTCTGTCTGTCTGTCTGTATCTCGCACACTTGCACTGAAGCATACAGGCATGTTCATACATACAGAGCTGCCACACATTCATAGACACACACGCAGACACACAAAACCAGATTTTCTTCAGTATGAAAAAGAAAATCAATAAAACACAAATGGTGTGGAATCACCCCCACCTCCCCCACATAAATAGACCCTACAAGCATTGTCTATTACACCGGTTTGAGTGTTGTTGACTGTGAACACAGTTAGTGTTGGCTGTGCTGTCTGTCTGAACGTCCCCATTCGTTAGCTTAAAGCTAAATCTGCTCTGAAGTCTGCACCTGCAACCCTCTCAACCCTCTCCTCATCTCCCTGATCCCCCTGCACTGATCTGAGACCTGATCTAAGGCAGCTGTTTTGGAGGATTAAGCCTCTTAAAACAAACTGTCCCCCCCCCCCCCGAGCTTCACAGAGCCCCACAGGGCCAAGGACAGGAGGCAGCATGGATGCCCACTGAAATTCATCATCCCTGGGGAGAGGTTCAGAGAGAGGCCCCTGTGCAGTCTCATGTTCCCCAGCCCCCAGACTCAAGAGGAGAGAGGAGGGGAGTTTTATGTAGCACAGTAACTGGAATACAAAATTAACCTATGTCAATGTCCATGTCACTTGCACCTATTTATTTTTACCACTAAACGATCACCCTGACCGTGACTGTGTTTTAGGGTTGACATGAAGTTATTGTCTCCTCTTTCTCAGTCAAGGTCACCATGCTGGAGGAGATATTGATAGTGAAGATATTTTAGGTATTGTAGATGCTAGGTTCAATCCAAACCTGTGATTGGGTTTCAAGGGTAAGTGAAAACAACCAAGTGAGAAAGTGATTTTAACTGAATACAGACCCTAGTGTCTCAGTGCACTAATTTATCCAAAGATTAGGAATAATCAGAACAGTTCCTTGTAGTGGAAAAGGCACATTTTTCTTCTCAATTTCTAACCTTCTCCTCCTCCCTCTGTCCTTCCCGTCTTTCCTCCCTCATTTCTTCATTTGTCTAGACGAGGTCATCTCTGCAGATTTACTCACAAATTGCGATCCAAACTGAACGTGCCATCTATCACACACACCTACCATGCTAAATGTGTCTATTTGCAGCTCTCCTCTTCCCCAGTTTATTTAAGAAATACAAAAAATCCATCTCTCTCCACATTAAAATGTCAAGCGCAGAGTGGAGGTGCAGGACAGCTGCAACTTGTTTCCCACATTGTTCTAACAGGGAATCCAAATAGCCTAGCTTTCCCCTGGAGAGGAAGAGCGAGTAAAAGAGAGTGAGAATACAAAAAGGACATTTAAAGAGATAAATACTCAGAGACAGAAGCAGAGACAGAAGCAGAGACAGACACCATGCAGGGAAAAGGTACCAGGTAATAACAGAAAAAAATCATCTTCACTTTTTCTCCTTTAAGAAGCCTCTCCCACTCAGGGCATCACAATATTATATCAGTAATTGCTGGTCAAAATTAAACAAGTAAAACAATGAGCCCGACACGCTGCCTTTCCTCCAGATCAGTCTGTGCATTTAAAAGAAGGTCACCATTCCCCCCCCCCCCCCCCCCCACCACCACCCCCCCCCACCCCCCCCCCCCCCACCCCACCCCGTTGGATCAGTGACACGTGCGTGGCGCGAGCAGCTGACCTGAGTTTGAATTTAGAGTGTTCATTAATAGGATATTATGCCATATGCTCACTGCACTGTCTTACTCTAATGCTTGGCTCTGACTTGAGAATTTGTAATTAGTGACGGTATAATGAGGGTATTGGAGGGGCTAATACTGTGGAGCGCTGGAGGAGGAATAGATTTGTTCATTGTACTGTAGAAACACTAGACCATCGGGCCAGGGACCCGGCCACCAGAACGCTCCGTGCAACAACCACACACACCAGACACCCGCTGAATTACAGTGGAGACATTGAACCCACCTTTCCCCAGTACTGATAACAACACAGTCCTCCATACCAGGCGACGCTGATTTCCCCACTAACGCCACTACGCCATGTTTCAGTGGTACTAATTCATTCTTATTCACAATGATCTTCATGGGCTGTTGTGAAGGATGGATGTTTCAGCTGTTCTTTCTACTCCTTTATTTTGCTGCTGTGCTGCTGTCCCAGCACTTTCCCCTGATATGATGTCATAATTATGCTGTCCGTGCTAAATGCCTATTGTTTGGCTGGGGCGGCTGCTTGTAAGCAGCAAAAGGACAGATTTTCCGAGACAGTAAATAAATACACACATTGTGGGCTACGCAGAGGAGCTATCAACACTGAAGGCATAAGTCAGGTGCAATGCGCCGAGCAGACAATGACAATTATACACATCGGAATTGAAGAAAACTCAGGGGACTATGACGGACCCCTACAGCACAGTGAATCACAGGAACTCAATAGCAACATGGCAGATCACACTCATTTAAAGGGCAGGGAGGTGACAGAGATGTGTGTGAGTACTTCCACTAAGAGCCATTTGCTGACATGCACTCCTCACTGACAGGCAGAACAGCATCATTACACATTTCTCATATTCTCAAAAAAACTGAAATCGTAGTTAGAAAAAGTTCAGAGCAGAGAAAAGCAGAACAGGCAGAGTGGAGCAGAGCAGAGCAGGCAGAGCAGAGCAGAGCAGGCAGAGCAGAGCAGAGCAGAGCAGAGCAGGCAGAGCAGAGCAGGCATAGCAGGCAGTGCAGGCAGAGTGGAGCAGAGCAGAGCAGGCAGAGCAGAGCAGAGCAGAGCAGAGCAGAGCAGGCAGAGCAGAGCAGAGCAGGCAGAGCAGAGCAGTGCAGGCAGAGGAGGCAGAGCAGAGCAGGGCATAGCAGGCAGAGCAGGCAGAGCAGAGCAGAGCAGGCAGAGCAGAGCAGAGCAGAGCAGAGCAGAGGAGGCATAGCAGAGCAGAGCAGAGCAGGCAGAGCAGTGCAGGCAGAGGAGGCAGAGCAGAGCAGAGCAGGCATAGCAGGCAGAGCAGGCAGAGCAGAGCAGAGCAGAGCAGCCAGAGAAAAGCAGAACAGGCAGAGTGGAGCAGAGCAGAGCAGAGCAGGCATAGCAGGCAGAGCAGGCAGAGCAGAGCAGAGCTGGCAGAGCAGAGCAGGCGGCTGCAGGTCAGTCGGTGGAGCAGAGCAGTCAAAGCGGAGCAGAGCAGAGCAGAGCAGAGCAGAGCAGGCAGGGCAGGGCAGAGCAGGGCAGAGCAGAGCAGAGCAGGCAGGGCAGGGCAGAGCAGAGCAGAGCAGTGTAGGCAGAGCAGGCAGATCAGAGCAGAGCAGAGCAGGGCAGGCAGAGCAGGCAGAGGAGAGGAGAGCAGAGCAGGGCAGGCAGAGCAGGCAGATCAGAGCAGAGCAGAGCAGCCAGAGCAGAGCAGAGCAGAGCAGGGCGCAGGCAGAGCAGAGCAGAGCAGAGCAGGCAGAGCAGAGCAGGCAGAGCAGGGCAGGGCAGGCAGAGCAGGCAGATCAGAGCAGAGCAGAGCAGAGCAGGCACAGTGTGAAATAAATTTCACCCGCGGCCCCTGCACATGACATTGCACATAAATATTCAATAAATTAGCCTGGGCTGTTTTATACAGTAGATTGATCAGTCATCTCTCGGCAACCCTGTGACAGGCAATGCTGGGGCTGAAATATTAATGCTGACAAATTAGGGATTTCTGAGTAAATTATGTCACATCGCACGGCTTCACTCAAATTTACTCCCTGGCACGAGGGCACATTTGCCGGCGCGGTAATGCACTTCCTACCCTCACGCCCCTGCACCATCCCTCCCTCCTCCTCGCTTCTGCCTCAAAATGACATTCATTATTTTATCGTTAAGCAGGAGTCCTTCTTTCCTGGTGCCCGGGCAGCGAAAGAAAAGCAAGAGCAAAAAAAAAAATGTACCTCTGAAGGGCCAACCATGTGCATGTCCCACATCTGTGTAGTTCATCAACTATGTCTGCACAACGCATCACCAGGGGCAAACTACCTGCCCTCCATGACACCTACACCACCCGATGTCACAGGAAGGCCAAAAAGATCATGACAGACAACAACCACCTGAGCCACTGCATGTTCACACCACTACCATCCAGAAAGCGAGGTCAGTACAGGTACATCAAAGCTGGGACCGAGAGACTGAAAAACAGCTTCTACCTCAAGGCCATCAGACTGCTAAACTGCAATCACTAACTCAGAGAGGCTGCTGCCTACATTGAGACCCAATCACTGGCCACTTTAATAAATGGATGACTAGTCACTTTATGCAATGCACTCCAAATAATGCCACTTTAATAATGTTTACATATCTTACATTACTCTAATCACATGAATATACAGTATTTTATACCATCTATTGCACCTTGCCTATGCCGCTTGGCCATCACTCATCCATATACTTACATGTACATATTCTCATTCACACCTTTAGATTTGTGTGTATTATGTAGCTGTTGGGGAATTGTTAGATTAATTGTTAGATATTACTGCACTGTCAGGAACTAGAAGCACAAGCATTTCACTAAACCCACATTAAAATCTGCTAGCCATATGTATGTGACAAATACAATTTGATTTGATTTGATTTATGTGCTTGTCCCACATCTGTCGTTCATCTCTAAAGGGACACAATGTGCTTGTCCCACATCTGTCGTTCATCTCTAAAGGGACACTATGTGCTTGTCCCACATCTGTCGTTCATCTCTAAAGGGACACTATGTGCTTGTCCCACATCTGTCGTTCATCTCTAAAGGGACACAATGTGCTTGTCCCACATCTGTCGTTCATCTCTAAAGGGACACTATGTGCTTGTCCCACATCTGTCGTTCATCTCTAAAGGGACACTATGTGCTTGTCCCACATCTGTCGTTCATCTCTAAAGGGACACTATGTGCTTGTCCCACATCTGTGTAGTTCATTGTGGCAATTGGAGTTGAGATTTGTGACTGGGTGGAAAGCTCCCATTTAAAACCATTAAACTCCAAGGTGTGTGTGTGTGTGTGTGTGTGTGTGTGTGTGTGTGTGTGTGTGTGTGTGTGTGTGTGTGTGTGTGTGTGTGTGTGTGTGTGTGTGTGTGTGTGCTTGTGGGCATGGGCGTCTCTGTGATGGTGTGTGTGTTGTGGAATGATGAGGGGTTGTGTGTGTGGGGGGTGGGGGTTATTGGTTGTACTGGTTGTACTCTGGGCTGAGATACTCTGGGGACCCAGTTGGAGATGGCTGTGTGTGCAGGACAGGGCGGAATGTGACAGGGTCTCAGGGGAAATACACCTGCATGTCTGAGGTGGTCCCCACTTGGTCAAGAGAAGATCTCTACAAGCTTCTATCACATATCACAGAAATGCATTATTACGTAGCAGAGCTCGGAGAGATACTTGAGAATATGTAGGGCTACAGATAAATGCATGATTTTATACACTGAGTGTACAAAACATAAATTTTGAGTTTCACCCCCTTTTGCCCTCAAAACAGCCTCAATTCCTTGGAGCATGGACTCTACAAGGTGTCGAAAGCATTCACCAGGGATGCTGGCCCATGTTGAGTCCAATGCGTCCCACAGTTGTGTCAAAATATCTGGATGTCCTTTCGGTGGTGGACCATTCTTGATACACACAGGAAACTGTTGAGCATGAAAAACACAGTAGCTTTGCAGTTCTTGACACACTCAAACTGGTGCGCCTTGCACCTGCTACCATTCCCCGTTCAAAGGTACTTAAATATTTTGCCATGCCCATTCATCCTTCTTTACCCAGTCTCCTCCCCTTCATCTACACTGATTAAAGTGGATTTAACAGGTGATAGCTTTCATAGCTTTCACCTGTATTCACCTGGTCAGTCTATATCATGGAAAGAGCAGGTGTTCCTAATGTTTTGTACACTCAGTGTATTTGATTACTGAGAAGTATAGGAGAATATAGAAGCGTACTGAGAATTGCATTACAATATACACTGAGTGCACAAACACTGCTGGGTTTTTCACATTCAACAGTTTCTTGTGTGTATCAAGAAGGGTCCACCACCCAATGGACATCCAGCCAACGGCAGGCCAGTCGTCAAAAAGGGCTCAGGCTACATTTAGTCAACTGACAGTCCAGTACAACATTGGTGCCTATAGACCCATAAAAGAATGCACAACTCGTTGTACCTCGACCTTACAGAGTTCCACTTCTTTCAGCAAAAAAACAAGAAACCGTGGTTGTAGTGGGCTAAGAAACAAAAACACTGGACACTGGAGAATTGGAAAAACATTGCTGGTTTGGTAAATCCTGGTTCCTGCTGTTTCACGCTGATGGGAGGACTAGGGTATGGAGAAAACCACGAGTACATACGTCCATCATGCCGCGTGTCAATATTACAGGCTTGTGGTGGTGGTGTGATGGTGTGGTTGTGTTTTCAGAGCACACATTGGGCCCCTTGATAGAAATGGAGCAACGTTTGAATGCCAACCAATGGATATCTGAACATCAATGCCAATCAGGTGCTTCCCCTCATGGCAGCAGTGTATCTATCTGCCAAAGGATTTTTTTCAGCAGGATAATGCCCCATGCCAAAAGGCTAGGATTGTCCAGGAATGGTTCCACAAACATGAAAGTCCATTCAGCTTCACTGCAGTGGCCTGCCCAGTCACCAGATCTCAATCCAATTGAGCGTCTGTGGGATGAGATGCAACAAGCTATTCGGAGTGTCCTTAATGTTTTGTAAACTAAGTGTATATCGGGGCCACTGAAAAATGCCTCAGAATATGAGATATCACTGAGAAATACTCAAGTATTCATCAGAGGACTGCAACTGGATGTATGAAATCATATGAATGTGGAAAAATGCATGAGAACACTTGAGAGCAGTGCTCAAGGCATTCTCAGCCAGCTGCCTTTGCCACTGCCTATGGCAATACATGTAAGATTTATGAAAATCATGACATTACACAAACCATGAGCCAACATGTTTTAAAACTCCTTTACTCTCATTAAAAACATACAAGTTTATCTCAACTTTACTTAGCAATGTCAGGGCTTTTGGACATCAATAAGCATTCTTCGGAAAACGACCCCTCATGGTCCAGATTTTAGTTGTGGAATGGTGTGCTGGGTGTTGAAACGCTGAGTAAGACACACTGTACAGCATTGCTCTTAGATATGCATAGGTCCTAGGATTGACCTGTGTGGTATTACAGGGGGGAGAGAGAAGGCCCTGCTCAGCAATAATGCCTGGTTCATCTGCTGCTAGTCAGCCTGTAATGAATGAGTCCCCAGTGTGAGATCAATAGATCGGTGAGGAATCGTCCGCCGCCCGACAGCGAAAGATGAGCAGGGAGCCACTCTGTCGATAAACATCACCATGGATCCCCCTCAATAACCCATGCCACACCTTTTTCCGGGGATTCCTGTGTTGGGTCAGCGCTAGATGTTTTATCCCTGAGCCCAATGCAGGAAGGACTGTGGGACACACACACACAGACAAACACACACAAACACATTCCAAACTATAATGTGACTAGCAACAGCCCCTCAGCCTGTCCTGCTGTACTGAGTATACCTCTCTGTCAGTATGGAGCTGTGAGCGATCCAGCCTGAAGCACCCCTCTCTGACATGAATCAGGAGAGCAGCACATGACTTCAAGCAGTGTTGAGTTCCTGCAGCGCTGGCCATGGCCGTCTCTGTATTTGAGGCAAAGTTACTTGTTTTCTCTTGACATTTGTTGTGGGGAATGTGTGAGAGCTCAGGACTGGGGTTGATATCACCTGTCTGCACAAAGACCCACTCTTTGGTTTGAGATGAAATAGTGAGAGCACACAGGAAAACCCAGAGAAAACTTTTAAAGGTGTGTAGCCGTGTGTGAGTATGAGTGTGTGTGTGTGTATATGTGTCTGTCATCTCCCTCAGACCCTACCTCCAATAATGAAATAACGAAGCTGGGGCTCTGGGGATGACTCCTACCCCCGTGCATAAAACATTTCTAAACACAAAAGGAAGACAGAAAAAAAGTAGGAAAAAAGTAGGAACATTTCTGTGGTTCAACTGTCAGTTGTGGTGTTGAATAGAAATGGACCTCTTTCCTCTCGCTGCTCTTAATGCAATCACTTCGGCACGGCACAGCTGCCATCTTTGATGCCGGCCCGTTTTTGTAAATTCGGAGCAAATTACCCCGTCAGAACCCAGCGGCGCCTGTCCGTCAGAGGGATGTCGCAGAGACAGCTGACTGACAAGAGGCACAAGGGAAAACAACCAGAGGAGGGGGTGGAGGGGAGAAGGAGAAGGAGGGAGATTGAGAGGAAGAGGGAAAGTGAGGGGGAGAGGGGGAGAGGGGGAGAGGGGAAAGGCAAAGGGAGAAATAAAATGAGCAGAGGGCAAAAAATCAAAAAGGGGGTATTTTTTACCCATCGTCCCTTGGCCATGGCAGTATCAAGTAAATCAGGGGACTAATTCGTGTCAGGGCTTGAATCCTATCTCCTTGAGAGGCGAGCAGAAGGTTGATGAAGTTGGATGCACAGGATGATAGGGCACAACAATTGCAGGCAGGAATAAAGGCTGGTACCACGAAGCCCTCTTTCCTCACTGAGAGCATACTTCTGATCTTGGCCCTGTCCTTGCCACTCACAACTTTCTCTCTCTCACTCCCTCATTCCTCTCCTATTCACAATACATTCTCTCATTCTGTGGCTACCAGGGAATCTGGACTATCAGGGAATATTTTTTTCTTCTCAAAGTGTGTTATGACAAAATACTGTAATCGTAAAAGGTGAGGTAAAGTGTATGAACATATAATATTACAATGCGCTAAACATGCTAGTTGGTGCGAATTACATTCATGGGGGAGAAAAGAGTGATCCCATTATTCGTCAGAGGTGTAGACAGCCCCACTATTAATGATATCTAATGAGGTAGAGGATTTGGTCTGTTTTTGACGGGCATGTCGACAGGACCCCCTTTGTCTCTGTCGCAGCCCCGCCCCTCTTCATGATCCAACTGGCTCATCTCTGGGGCTCTGCTCCGTCTTCACTCTCTACTGCACGTGCTCAGAGCGAGTGAGACACCGGCGATATGTGTCATCACGGAGGTGCCGGCAGCTGCCAACAGGTACACGGCAGCAGGGCTTACCACAGACTGGCAGGTGGTTGCCTAATGCACCTCTCTCCCCAATGCCTCGCCCCAAGCCCCCTTGCTTTCCGACAACACATTAACGCATGGTGCAACCTCAGAATCGCAAAGAAACTGCTAAAAAATAAGCGCTTGAATTTAGAATCAGACACGCAGCGAACACAAAACCCATGAAAAGGGAGGGAGGTGGATTTTGGTTCTCTCTCTGTATTTGTATGAAGGCTTTGATAAGAAAGCAAACATCATGCAGGTCTGTTGCACTCTGTTTGGTGAACTACTGGGTTATTGAGGGAGCCCAGTCAAGGAGTGAGAGAGAAAGTGAAAAAGAGAGGGAGAAAAATAGCTAGAGATAAACAGATGAAAGGAGAGAAAGACCGAAAGAGAGAAACAGAAGATGATGGATAAAAGTGAGAGAAAGAGAAAGAAAGGGAGAGAGAGAGAGGGAGAGTGGATAGAGGTACGAGAGCCATGTTGTGAGCACCCAGAGTGGTGGTAGCCAGTCAGAGAGTCCCAGACACTTAAAACTCCAGACCTTTCACAGCGGCCCATCATGGATAAAGATAATTAGCCCAGTCAACTCAGACTACCCCTCTCACTCCCCCCTCAGACTACCCTTCTCACTCCCCCTTCAGACTACCCTTCTCACTCCCCCCTCTGCCTCCATCTAAACCCCAGCACCCAAATAGAGTTCACTTCTACAATAAACCCCAGCCACAGACACATACTGCGATTAACACTGTCTCATCCTTCCTCTCAAAACAGCAACACACATGGACCGACACCTAACACACATTCACACACACAGACGGACAAAGTTACACACCCAGGAACTGGACTGGCATCTGGCTTTCCAGCTTCTGCAAATTCTCTCTCTCTCTCTCTCTCTCTCTCTCTCTCTCTCTCTCTCTCTCTCTCTAGCTCTCTCTCTCTCTCTCATGCAGTTCAGATGTGGTGCTAGTGCAGAGGCGGATGAGGACGTGTGAAAATATCCAAAGTTGTGTTTTTCTTCTTAATTATGGCAGATCAAGAGATTTAGCATTCCCTCTCAAGACCACAACTGTCAAAACAGTGGGCAGGAAAAACTAGCTCTCCTCCCCTTACACATTTCCCCCTACTTCCCCTCAGCCTTTGAGCCGGTGCCATGGCCCACCCTCCCGAATTCATGAATGCAGAGCTGTGTGAGTGGGCATATTTTAAAAACATGCATGTTTGTGTGTGCGCAAGGTTGGAAGGGGGTTTGTGTGGGTGTCAGTCCAACATGGCAGGTGACAGTTGCTCATCACATTTCAGTTTTTTTGTCGATAACAAAGTTTAGATTTGTTAGTTAGGCATTTAGCTGAGCACTGTGTGAGGCACCTGAACTGTGTCTGCCCTCAAGTTCAGCCTTGAAGAAACAGCAGCTGTCTGCTACTTGCCCGCCTTCTCTCCGTCTCTCCATCTACTGTGAGAATCACATCCCTCAACCTGCATGTCCCTCTGTAACCTCTGACCTTAACCGCTGCACTAATACCTTGAGCTGCCAATGTCATGGCCGGACGGGTTGGCAGCGGGGCCATTGTCTCTGACGTTCTCTCCCTCGCTCTCTCTCCCACCCCTCCCCCATCCCTCCATCCAACCTTCATCCAACCCCCATGGCACACAGACAGATAAATGATTTCTATTTGTCCTCTGCGGCGAGGAAAGAAGTTACCGATACAATCCGCCAAATGATGTCAAGGATTTGTCAGCAAAGCTTATGAATGACAAAAACACCCCCAAACACCCCTCCAACACCCCAAAAAACACCTCTGCAGGCCGTGAAGATTGAGAGCCAGGACACTTTATTGATTCTACCCTCCCTCACCACCTCCCCCATCACCCTCACCTTCTTAAATGGAAGCTAGGGCTACAAAGGAGAGAACGCCAGCTTTTGTGTCCTAAAATGTGGCTAAAAGCTGTCTGTCTGTGGGGTTTAGGAAGGTAGGGATTGAATTCGATATTAAGATCTAACACTGGCTTCCAGCAGTTCTGTTCTGACTAAAGGAGGGGGGGACGCTGTCTTGCTGGATGGGATCACATCTCTCCTTGCTTCCCCTTACTTTGCCCTGTTGTTTGGGAAAAAGATCAGGCGGATGGATGGCTGGAATATAGATCAACTTTGTGGAATTGACAAAGGGAGGCGTGGGGTGAGACGTGGGGTAGGAGAGCAGAGCCGATGGCATTGAGGAACGTCCTGACGGTGGGTACAATGCCTTGGCCATGCAGGCTCTGTGGCTGACAGAAAAGAGGAGAGGACAAGTAGACGGGGTAAGGCAAGATAATCTGTCTGGCAGATGCTGCAGAATGGAGAGCAAACTAATTAGGGATGGAGAAAGGAGAAGGGGGTTTGAGGATGACAAGAGAGGACAGAGAAAATGTGTACTGGAAAAGGTGATGTGCAGTGTTAAACAAAATCCATATAATTCATGTATAGTTTTACTCCCAATGAAATAGATAATGAAGTCCATAGCATAGTACAATTCTGTACAATGCGTCCAAAATATAACCAAAGTATGGTTATTGCCACTGTACCTATTAATGTGACTTGTTAAACTCAGGTTGTGAGGGAGTCTCAGGTGATACCTTTTCTTCCCTCTGCCCTATCCTGTCCTGTTCTCTTCGCATTACAGGAGAACACACACGGACTCCCTCCCATCTCCTGAGGTAAAGCTCTTTGGCAAACACTGCTGTGATTAAAACAAACAGACCAGTGAGCCTCTCTGACGGGGGGCGACAGGGCAAATAGGCCCGACGCAGCAGGAGGGCCTGAGACAGAAGCAGCACCACATTACAGACAGACAGTACTGCAATGAGTCACAACGAGGTAGAACAGCTCTGAGGGGCTGAGACAAAGACAGGTCGCAGACAGAGGTGAGTCACAGACACCACAGTTAGGGATTAGTACTAGCAATCAGTTACAGACAGTACAGAGTATGAGTTAACCGTCTTGAGTAGCAAAAACTGCCACAACGTCACTAACAGTGATTCGTCGCTAGCGGTTACAGACAATATAGAGCAAAACAACACAATAGGGGAGTCACAAACTTAACATTCAGACTTAACAAAAACATTCACAGACTAAACAAAACCGTCACAGACAAAAGAGTCACAGACTAAACAAAACATTCAAAACAAGAGTTAGACTAAACAAAACATTCAGACTAAACAAAACAGTGTTGGAAAAAGTACCCAATTTTCATACTTGAGTAAAAGTAAAGATACCTTAATAGAAAATGAATCAGGCAAAAGTGAAAGTCAACCAGTAAAATACTACTTGAGTAAAAGTATAAAAGTATTTGGTTTTAAGTATACTTAAGTATCAAAAGTAAAAGTTTAAAACATTTCAAATTCCTTATGTAAAGCAAACATCATTTTCTTGTTTTTTAAATTTACCGATAGCCAGGGGCATGGTCCAACATTCAGACATAATTTACAAATGAAGCATGTGTTTAGTGAGTCCACCAAATCAGAGGCAGTAGGGATGTTCTCTTGATAAGTGTGTGAATTAGACAATTTTCCTGTCCTGCTAAGCATTCAAAATGTAACAAGTACTTTTGCTTGTCAGGGAAAATGTATGGAGTAAAAAGTAAAAGTTGTCAAAAATATAAATAGTAAAGTACAGATACCCTAAAAAAACAACCTAATTAGTACTTTCAAGTATTTTTACTTAAGTACTTTACACCACTGCAAAACAGTCACAGATTAAGCAAAACATTCACAGACTAAACATAACAGCTGTCGAAAGGATCGGACCAAAGTGCAGCGTGGTTGTAGTTCCACATTTTATTCAATCCGTGAAACTTTGCAAAACATAAATAACTGCATTTACAAAACAACAAACCGTGACGCAGAGAGAAACAAACACTACTCAAAAGATAATCACCCACAAAACCCAGGAAGAAAAACCCCTACTTAAATATGATCTCCAATCAGAGGTAATGAGGACCAGCTGCCTCCAATTGGAGATCAACCCCAAAAACAACAACATAGAAATAGAAAAACTAGAACTTAAACATAGAAATAGAAAACATAGAAAAACACAAAACATCCCCTGTCACACCCTGACCTACTCTACAATAGAAAATCACATCTTACTATGGTCAGGACGTGACACACAGACTAAACAAAACATTCACAGACTAAGCAAAACAGTCACAGACTAAACAAAACATTCACAGACTAAACAAAACAGTCACAGACTAAACAAAACATTCACAGACTAAACCAAACTGTCACAGAGTCATTGAGTGGTCGAGTCACAGAACTCTTTACACAATGGACCTGACCCTGGTCTTATTTTATGTTTTGATATCTTCAGGCCTGTCTACAACCTCAGTGTCCTGAGCAGAAAGGGGAGTAGTGGGGGCTACCTAGTGGGATGGAGGAGGTGAAAGGGGAAGGGGGGAATTAGACCATCATACATCCGATGGCTGTCATTTCTCGATGCACTCAATGGTTTTAATGTATTGGCTTAAAACAGCACGGGATCCTGCCAAGATTAAGTATTGGATCTCAAGGCATTAGGCGAGCATTTGAAATCACTCTCGATGGTCTCATTCTCCCCTAATTCAATTAGGCTCTTTCCCAGAGCAGAGCATGCTGGGACCAGGGATTCTCTCTCTTTTTTTCCCAAGGAGACGAGTAGTGCAGACCAAGGCTGTGTGCCCGAGGTGTTGGGGCTAAAACCCGTATTTCTGTACCTAACACCACCCTCCATCCCTTTCTCCCCCTCTCCCTCTCGCCCCCTGCCCTCTCCGCAGGCTAGAACCCCGATAAACATCTGATGCCGAGGGGTCAGCCAGAGTCCCATGACATCATCACGGCAGAGAACAGAGCAGCTCTCTCTCAGCCAATCAGAGCACAGCTGTGCTGAGGTCAGCTCTATTGGGCCATGATGTCATGTATGTAGCTCGCAGGATAGAATAGGGCCAGGGGGCGCTACGCTGTGATTGGCTGACTGGGAATCACCATTTAGAATGGTGTTATTTTCATTAACTCTATCATGGTTTTATTACATAATTAAGGGGATTAAAACTGAATTGTAACGAGTCATAAGGAACAAAGTGAGTTCATAAAAAAGTGAGTTTAACCAAGAGTGAAAAGGGCTCTAAACTGCATAGCTTGAACGTTTACCTAAAGTTGACTCTTGGACTGGACAGTGCTTTACTTTGACTAGGACTGTAGCCACTGTGGTGCTGAGTTTCAGTAGTAACCTTCCTGAGAGCTGACCTTATGAAGGCTGACTTCACATTGGCGGGACAACCTCTGACCCTGCAGACAACTTCCATGACCTGTTCCTCACCTCCAATTGACCTCTGGACTGTGAAAACACACACACATTCTCTCACCCTCTCTCCTTTCCCCATTAAGTATCCCCCATTCATATTTACAGAGGCTTACAAACAGGGCTGTGTCGTTTGGCTGCTTCTCCTTGGATACCCAGTCCGTCTGCCACTTATCTGAGGGATTACTGCAGTGGGGCCAGCTACCACAGATTAGAGACAAAGGCCAAATTAAAACAGGGGCTATCAACAAACACAGGGACAAGACGACAGGGAGCTGATCCAATTACACCGATAACCCACAGAGCCTGGGCGCTGGAGGAGACATTCTGAGCTGGGACAAACAGAGGTAAACACACACACAGATACACAGGGAGCGACAGAGAAACCACACACACACAGCTACTCTAGCCAGGCAGCCACCTTGCCAAGTAAGAGTCACAGGCGACAAATGTGCATAGACAAGAGCTCCATTGGTTTTCGCCAAATACCTATGTTTCAAGCAATGGTTTATTTTATAAGTGCTATATGGATCATAGTGAGGCATGTTCATAACATACCGATACCACACTAAGAAGATCCAACATGACTTGTTGTACTTGTAATAATACCTTGTAACAACAGCTTGAGATGGTTTTGTTGTACAGTACTGTACACTGAGTGTACAAAACATTAGGAACAACTTCCTAATATTGAGCTGCATCCTCCCCCTTCTGCCCTCAGAAAAGCCTTAATTCATCGAGGCATGGACAAGGTGTTGAAAGCATTCCACAAGGATGCTGACCTATGTTGACTAAAATACTTCCCACAGTTGTGTCATGTTGGCTGGATGTACTTTGGGTGATGGACCATTCTTGATACACACGGGAAACTGTTGAGTGTGGGAAACTCAGCAGCGTTGCAGTTCTTGGCACAAACCGGTGCGTCTGACAATTACTACGTTACCTATTGAAAGGCACTTATCTTTTGTCTTTGTATATGGCACACATATACAATCCATGTCTCAATTGTCTGAAGGCTTAACCTCTCTAGGGTAGGGGGCAGTATTTTCACATCCGGATAAAAAATGTACCCGATTTAATCTGGTTATTACTACTGCCCAGAAACTAGAATATGCATATAATTGTTTGATTTAGATAGAAAACACCCTAGGGAGTTTTCTAAAACTGTTTGAATGGTGTCTGTGAGTATAACAGAACTCATATGGCAGGCAAAAACCTGAGAAGATTCTGTACAGGAAGTGCCCTCTCTGACCATTTCTTGGCCTTCTACACTCTCTTTATTGAAAACAAAGGATCTCTGCTGTAACGTGACACTTTCTGAGGCTCCCATAGGCTCCCAGAAGGCGCCAGAACGTTGAATGATGACTTTGCAGCCCATGACTGAAAAACAGTAGCGCATTTGGTAAGTGGTCGATCTGAGAACAATGAGACGGGCGCGCGCGTGCACGTGAAGAGTTCATTTTAGATTTTGAGTCTTTGAACGGAAAGGACGTTTCCCGGTCGGAATATTATCGCTTTTTTACGAGAAAAATCGCATAAAAATTGATTTTAAACAGCGTTTGACATGCTTCGAAGTACAGTAATGGAATATTTTGACATTTTTTGTCACGATACGCGTCCACGCGTCACCATTCGGATAGTGTCTTGAACGCAAGAACAAAACAGAGGATATTTGAGCATAACTATGGATTATTTTGAACCAAAACAACATTTGTGGATGAAGTAGAAGTCCTGGGAGTGCATTCTGACGAAGAACAGCAAAGGTAATCCAATTTTTCTTATAGTAAATCTGAGTTTGGTGAGTGCCAAACTTGGTGGGTGTCAAAATAGCTAGCCCGTGATGGCGAGCTATCTACTCAGAATATTGCAAAATGTGCTTTTGCCGAAAAGCTATTTTAAAATCGGACACCGCGATTGCATAAAGGAGTTCTGTATCTATAATTCTTAACCTCTATGGGACCGGCGGGATGAATTCGTCCCACCTACGTAACAGCCAGTTGAATCCTGTGGCGCGATTTTCAAAACCTTTGAAATGCTATTACTTCAATTTCTCAAACATATGACTATTTTACAGCTATTTAAAGACAAGACTCTCGTTAATCTAACCACACTGTCCGATTTCAAAAAGGCTTTACAACGAAAGCAAAACATTAGATTATGTCAGCAGAGTACACAGCCAGAAATAATCAGACACCCATTTTTCAAGCTAGCATATAATGTCACAAAAACCCAGAAGACAGCTAAATGCAGCACTAACCTTTGATGATCTTCATCAGATGACACACCTAGGACATTATGTTATACAAAACATGCATTTTTTGTTCAATCAAGTTCATATTTATATCAAAAACCAGCTTTTTACATTAGCATGTGACGTTCAGAAAAAGCCTACCCCCCGCAAACTTCCGGTGAATTTACTAACAATTTACTAAATTACTCACGATAAACGTTCACAAAAAGCATAACAATTATTTTAAGAATTATAGATACATTATTCCTCTATGCACTCGATATGTCCGATTTTAAAATAGCTTTTCGGATGAAGCACATTTTGCAATATTCTGAGTAGATAGCCCGGCATCACAGGGTTAGCTATTTAGACACCCGGCAAGTTTAGCCTTCACCAAAATCCCATTTACTATAACAAAAATGGTCTTACCTTTCCTGTTCTTCGTCAGAATGCACTCCCAGGACTTCTACTTCAATAACAAATGTTGGTTTGGTCCCAAATAATCCATCATTATATCCAAACAGCGTCATTTTGTTCGTGAGTTCTAGACACTATCCGAAATGGTAAATAACGGTCGTGCGCATGGCGCATTTCGTGACAAATAAATTCTAAATATTCCATTACCGTACTTCGAAGCATGTCAACCGCTGTTTAAAATCAATTTTTATGCCATTATTCTCGTAAAAAAGCGATAATATTCAGACCGGGAATCTGCAATTAGCTAAACAGCCGAAGGAAAATACTGCACGGGGTCGAATCGGGCACGCGCCTAATTCCATTGTCCTCTGATGGGCCACTTGGAAAAGGCGGTAATGTGTTTCAGCCTGAGGCTGCCTCGTCATCGTTCAGGTTTTTCCCGGGCTCTGAGAGCCTATTGGAGCCTTAGGAAATGTCACGTTACAGCTAAGATCCTGACTCTTCAATACACAGAAGCAAGAACAACAACACCTTGTCAGACAGGCCACTTCCTGCATGAAACCTTCTCAGGTTTTTGCCTGCCATAGGAGTTCTGTTATACTCACAGACACCATTCAAACAGTTTTAGAAACTTTAGGGTGTTTTCTATCCAAAGCCAATAATTATATGCATATTCTAGTTACTGGGCAGGAGTCGTAACCAGATTAAATCGGGTCCGTTTTTTATCCGGATGTGAAAATACTGCCCCCTAGCCCAAAGAAGTTAAAATAATTGTTATGTTTTTTGTGAACGTTTATCGTGAGTAATTTAGTAAATTCACCGGAAGTTTGCGGTGGGTATGCTAGTTCTGAACATCACATGCTAATGTAAAAAGCTGTTTTTTGATATAAATATGAACTTGATTGAACAAAACATGCATGTATTGTATAACATAATGTCCTAGGAGTGTCATCTGATGAAGATCATCAAAGGTTAGTGCTGCATTTAGCTGTGGTTTTGGTTTTTGTGACATTATATGCTAGCTTGAAAAATGGGTGTCTGATTATTTCTGGCTGGGTACTCTGCTGACATAATCTAATGTTTTGCTTTCGTTGTAAAGCCTTTTTGAAATCGGACAGTGTGGTTAGATTAACGAGAGTCTTGTCTTTAAAATGGTGTAAAATAGTCATATGTTTGAGAAATTGAAGTAATAGCATTTCTAAGGTATTTGAATATCGCGCCACGGGATTCCACTGGCTGTTGAGTAGGTTAAAGGTTAAAAAAACGTATTTAACCCGTGTCCTCCCCTTCATCACCAATGCTTGAGGTGGATTTAACAAGTGACATCGATAAGGGATCATATCTTTCACCTGGATTCACCTGGTCAGTGTATGTCATGGAAAGAGCAGGTGTCCCTAATGTTTTGTACATCCAGTGTATAGCACTGCTTTAATGGAAACTCTGCCCGCGAACAGTGTGAACTAGGAAGTAAGCGACAGCGACAGTGTGAGGTCAGTGTGCCCTCACCAGTGCCCTCATCGCCAGCAGACAGCAGACAGACAGACAGTCATACTAACCTCTATCTTTCCTCTCGGCCAATCCTCCACCAATTCATTACCGCCCCAGCTCCATTGTGTAAATTGAAGCCATGCTAACGAAGCTCCTCTCCCGCTCCATAAAAGCAGAAGGAGTTGTCGCTCCCACTACCCTGGCTCTCCCTCCAGCTACACAGGTAATTGAATTGTGGCAGGGCTCTGGCTCTCGGTAAACTGGCTTGTTTTAATAACTTCACTAGATTACGTTTAATAAGTGTGCCTTAAACGCTCTTTTAGTCGGGCCGGGGTGGATGAGGAAGGGCAAATGTTATAATAGAAATGAGGAAAAGGGAGAAAAAAATTATCCAGACCCGCTTTGGGGACAGATGTAATCGCAGACGTCGCCGTATTGGCTTGTCTGTCTGTGAGCGCAGTTCAACTGTGGGACAATGGAGACTGCAGTGCAGAGGGAGATACTGAAGTGAAAAGACTGCAGGGAAACTGACACTTTACAAATACAACAGGCTAAAAACCCTAAGCTTTATCTGAATGATACAATCCTCATACTGACATTATTTTACCATACTAGCCTCACACTACACTATACAGCCCCCCATCTGTGACCATTTGCTGAAGATCATAACACCTTCTCATATGTTTATAAAATATAAGTTAGTGGTCCATTACTAAAGGGTAATTGATGTGATTGTTTTGTCTGGAGGCCGGTGCTTTGAGGTCAGCCTAGAATTCAAAGGGTCAAAGATGAGACTGAGGTCGTTTCTTATCAGTCTGGAGCCAATGGTTTGGTGTCAGTGAGAGGCAGGTGTCAGGCTTAGCGGTCTAGCCTGGCTTAGCCACGGTGAAGCAGGAACAAACATTAGGTCTGGACAGGGAGAGAGAAGGGTCAAAATATCCTCCACAAAATAAACAAGCAGGGCAGAGACTGTGCCCCTGCCGCAAATGTAAAGATGCACAAGGCACAATGTAGGTAGAGCCATTACTACATAATGAAATGAAATCAAGCTTTATTAATAAAGCACATTTCAGATAAGTATGCAACGCAATCCGCTTCACAGAAAAAAACATAAATAAAAAAACGATGAAAATAAAACCAGAAATATTTACTACTCAACAAATATAAGGGGATCAAAAACGAAAGAATAACAATAAAAACTGAAAGACTAAAAAAGCATGAAGAATATTAAAAGTAGGGTAAGAAATAATGGACTGGCACACGGTGAGGTGTAGAGACAAATAGAGAGACAGATACGACAAGAAAGAAAAAGTAAAGGAAATACTGAGTCAGAAAAACAGAGAGGGAGAGAGATAAAGAGACACAGCGAGAGAGAGAGAGAGAGAGAGAGAGAGAGCGAGAGAGAGAGAGAGAGAGACAGTGAGAAAATACATGAAGAAAGGAAAAAAGAGAGATACATAAAGACAGAGAGAGAGCGAGAGAGTGTGTGTAGACAAGCTGATCTGCAGTCAGCAGGGCTGTGTTTTGTGACACAAGGAGCAGTACCGCCATCACACAGACAGTGATTATCAGAATATTGTTTGTTGTCAGAGGAGAGACTGCTGGCGCAGGTAGTTATCTGAGGGGACAGACACACACTGTGTGTGTGTGTGTGTGTGTGTGTGTGTGTGTGTGTGTGTGTGTGTGTGTGTGTGTGTGTGTGTGTGCCTGCGTGCGTGCGTGTGTGTGTCCGGGCTGGCTTTACCCGTCACCCCACTGGACAGGTGGCATCCCCTAGCCCTGTGATTAGTATGTCAACGTCTTTACATGTTGACAGGAACACACCACGCGCCACCCGCATCTACATGCACATACTCTATGAATGTAAATTCACCCTCCCACCCGCCTTCCTCTCACCGGAACGATCATGGGATGTCCGTCTGCAGATCAATCAATCAATCAAATGTATTTATAAAGCCCTTTTTACATCAGCAGATGTCACAAAGTGCTATACAGAAACCCAGCCTAAAACCCCAAACAGCAAGCAATGCAGATGTAGAAGCACACTGGCTAGGAAAAACTCCCTTGAAAGGCAGGAACCTAGGAAGAAACCTAGAGAGGAACCAGGCAATGAAGGTTGGCCAGTCCTCTTCTGCCTGTGCCGGGTGGAGATTATAAGAGTACATGGCCATTTAAGGCCAGATTGTTCTTCGAGATGTTGAAATGTTCATAGATGACCAGCAGGGTGAAATAATAATCAGTGGTTATAGGGGGTGAAACAGGTCAGCACCTCAGGAGTAAATGGCAGTTGGCTTTTCATAGCTGAGCATTCAGAGGTCGAGACAGCAGGTGCGGTACAGAGAGAGAGTCAAAAACAGCAGGTCCAGGACAAGGTAGCAGGTCCGGGACAAGGTAACACATCCGGTGAACAGGTCAGGGTTCCCTAGCCGCAGGCAGATCAGTTGAAACTGGAGCAGCAGCACGACCAGGTGGACTGGGGACAGCCAGGAGTCATCAGGCCAGGGAGTCCTGAGGCATGATCCTAGGGCTCAGGTCCTCCGGGAGGGGAGGTAGAGAGGGAGAGAGAGAATTAGAGGGAGCATACTTAAATTCACACAGGACACCAGATAAGACAGGAGAATTACACCAGATATAACAGACTGAACCTAGCCGCCCGGAACATAGACTATTGATATCTGCCGTTGTTAGCGGAGAGACTGCTGGAGACATACGGACAGGAAACTTTTTACAAAACCGTAAGAAACTTTTGACCCATTATTTTTTGTAATTCGTAATCTAATGTCTGTCCTGCATGCAGACAAGTTCTCATCAGAGAGAGCTCCCAGTGAAATGACAGCTATTCAACTGATTCTAGAAGGGATCAATCCACAGTCTCTCTGGGGGTGATTGATTGGGAATTGAGCACAGAGACACTGTGGGAACACTCTCCATATTGTAAGTAATGGATGTTTTGCCTTCAGTGAGCTTGTGAGAGAGGAGAGATTGGCCTTTCCTCTTGGTTAAAGAGAGCAGTGTCCTACACAGACTAAAGAAAACATTTTTACTCAATTAATGAATTTGATTTGTTTTTGGCACAGAATGCTTCACATAATGTATGTCTTATCAGTGAATCTTTCCTCCAAAGGAAGCCTATCCAGTGCACTAAAACTGAGGAAAAAAGAGCAATGATCAATCTGAAGGTACTGCTTTTCCAACTCTGTGTGTGTTCAAGTCTGTACTTTGGTGTCACACTTCTGTGTGTGTCCATCTATGCATCTTTCTCTGCTTGTGTGTGCGTGTGTGTGTGTGTGCGTGTGCGTGTGCATGTGTGTGTGTACTCTGGAGCAATAGATGTGGGTGGAGGTGAGTCTGTCAGAGTCAGGTCTGGTCAGCAGAGAGAGTGATTATGTCTGACCCTGTGTAGAAGAGGGGTCACAGTGGGTGTCAGATGGAGGAGTGAGACAGGGGCCGAACCCAGTTTGGCCCCACCTGCCACTGGAAGAGACACGCCTGTTAGCTTAGGCGCAATTGCTTTTGGAATTGAAGGCACTTAGGAGGCTAACCCCTGGCTACAGTGGTAAACCTGGTACAGACAGACTGCTGAGGTCGACAGCCTGGCGGCCGAGCATGTTCTGACGGCTACCTGACACATACTGTATAACACTGGCTTCAGACACGTGGTTTTGGACTCCTGGCTTCGTACACCTGGCTTCGTACTCCTGGCTCCGTACTCCTAGCTCCGTACTCCTGGCTTCGTAATCCTGGCATCGGACTCCTGGCTTTGTACTCCTGGCTTCGTACTCCTGGCTTCAGACTCCTGGTTTCGGACTCCTGGCTTCAGACTCCTGGCTTCGGACTCCTGATTTCAGACTCCTGGTTTTGGACTCCTGGCTTCAGACACCTGGCTTTGTACTCCTGGCTTCACACTCCTGGCTTTGGAAACCTGACTTCGGACTCCTGGCTTTTGTGTAAAAGCAGGAGTTGGAAAAAGGAGATGAAATCGATTTAATACAGTCACAACAGCATTTTCAATATAGACAAAACCTACAGTACCAATCAAAAGTTTGGACACACCTACTCATTCAAGGGTTTTTCTTTATTTGTACTATTTTCTACATAATAGTGAAGACATCAACACATGCAGTAACCAAAAAAAGTGTTAAACAAATCAAATATATTTTACATTTTAGATTCTTCGAAGTAACCACCCTTTGCTTTGATGACAGCTTTGCACACTTTTGGCATTCTCTCAACCAGCTTCACTAGGAATGCTTTACCAACAGTCTTGAAGGAGTTCCCACATAAGCTGAGCACTTGTTGGCTTTCCTTCACTCTGCAGTCCAACTCATCGCAAATCATCTCAATTGGGTTGAAGTCGGGTGATTGTGGAGGCCAGGTCATCTGATGCAGCACTCCATCACTCTCCTTCTTGGTCAAATAGCCCTTACACAGCCTGCAGGTGTTTCTTTGGTCATTGTCCTGTTGAAAAATGAATTATAGTCCCACTGAGCGCAAACAAGATGGGATGGTGTATTGCTGCAGAATGCTGTGGTAGCCATGTTGGTTAAGCATGCCTTGAACTGTAAATAAGTCACCAGCAAAACACTCCCACACCATCACACCTCCTCCTCCATGCTTCACGGTGGGAACCACACATGCGGAGATCATCCATTCACCTACTCTGTGTCTCACAAAGATACGGCGGTTGGAACCAAAAATTGCAAATGTGGACTCATCAGACCAAAGGACAGATTTCTACCGGTCTAAAGTCCATTGCTCATCTTTCTTGGCCTAAGCAAGTCTCTTCTTATTATTAGTGTCCTTTAGTAGTGGTTTCTTTGCAGCAATTCGACCATGAAGGCCTGATTCAAGCAGTCGCCTCTGAATAGTTGATGTTGAGATGTGTCTTTTATTTGAACTCTGTGAAGCATTTATTTGGGCTGCAATCTGAGGTACAGTTAACTCTAATGAACTTATCCTCTGCAGCAGAGGTAACTCTGGGTCTTCCTTTCCTGTGGCGGTCCTCATGAGAGCCAGTTTTATCATTGCACTTGATGGTTTTTGCAACTGCACAAAGTTCTTGACATTTTCCGTATTGACTGACCATGTCTTAAAGTAATGATTTTGCTTATTTGAGCTGTTCTTGCCATAATATGGACTTGGTCTTTTACCAAATAGGACTATCTTCTGTATACCACCCCTGCCTTGTCAAAACACAATTGGCTCAAACGCATTAACACTTTTTTGGTTAGTACATGATTCCATATGTGTTATTTCACACTTTTGATTTCTTCACTATTATTCTACATTGTAGAAAATAGTAAATATAAAGAAAACCCCTGGAATGAGTAGACGTGTCCAAACGTTTGACTCGTACTGTATATTAAAAACTATTGAGGATGACAACAAAAGTAATTGGCTTTCCAACCAGCAGACCAACAGCCCCTGTCACTCAGAAGGAGAAGAGGGGGAGTGAAGAAACTGTCAACCATTCATTTTCCAGTTTCACCATCATCAACACCAGGTATTCATTATGCCAGTGACATTAACACTACCCTGACTAGAACCCTGTTTTAACCTGTAGGATTGTTTACTCTATATAGATAAGAAAGCAGTGAAATGTAATGTATGAATTATGGTATGTTAATTTGCTTATGACCATTCCATGGGTTCATCATGTGAGCAGAAGAAACCCCCTCGCTCCCAATAAGCCCTCTTCCATGTTCTCTTCCTCTATCTCTCCCTTGTCTCCTCTCCCCCTCTCCCTCTCTCCCTCCTCCCCGTCTCCCTCTCCATCTCCCTCCATGCCTCTCTAAGTAGTGTGTCACTGTGTTACTACGGCCTCTGCAATTAAAAAAACATGGGCAGGGAAGAGGGACGTGCAGGTTGTCCTCAGAGAGAAAAAAGACAATACAATACACACATTGGATGACAATATACATACACGCGCATGCTCGCTCGCACACACCGCACGTGCACACACACAGACATAGACACACACACACCGCACGTGCACACACACACAGACATAGACACACACACACCGCACGTGCACACACACACACACACACACAGACACTAACAAACAAATCCAAAATAGAGTATAAAATACTTTCTTGTTTCATAATATATCAAATCTGAATGGAATGTGGACAACATTCAAAGTTTTGTAAACATCTGAACAATTAACACATTGATGTCATACAGTAATTACAGAGAAAATTCAACATTAACATCTTGATGATAACTGAGATTAACAGCAAACTATTATATATTACCCAGAAGGCTACATTAGGCTATCACATAATATATACAGTATTCAGTAATGATGCATTTAATTCAAACTAGTTCAGTAGTTTGTTTGAACGCATTCTAATACATCATGTCATGTGAAAGGAATGAATCAAGTTGGAAAGAGAAAAGGCATGTAATCTATCCGACTGTGTACATGTGTTTATACATGTGTGTTGGTGTGATGTTTGTTTATACATGTGTGTTGGTGTGATGTTTGTTTATACATGTGTGTTGGTGTGATGTGTGTTTATACATGTGTTGGTGTGATGTGTGTTTATACATGTGTGATGTGTGTTTATACATGTGTGTTGGTGTGATGTGTGTTTATACATGTGTGTTGGTGTGATGTGTGTTTATACATGTGTGTTGGTGTGATGTGTGTTTATACATGTGTGTTGGTGTGATGTGTGTTTATACATGTGTGTTGGTGTGATGTGTGTTTATACATGTGTTGGTGTGATGTGTGTTTATACATGTGTGATGTGTGTTTATACATGTGTGTTGGTGTGATGTGTGTTTATACATGTGTGTTGGTGTGATGTGTGTTTATACATGTGTGTTGGTGTGATGTGTGTTTATACATGTGTGTTGGTGTGATGTGTGTTTCTACATGTGTGTTGGTGTGAGGTGTGTTTATACATGTGTGATGTGTGTTTATACATGTGTGTTGGTGTGATGTGTGTTTGTACATGAGTGATGTGTGTTTATACATGTGTGTTGGTGTGATGTGTGTTTATACATGTGTTGGTGTGATGTGTGTTTGTACATGTGTGATGTGTGTGATGTGAAAGCATTTACTGAGAGTGTGTCTGTGTGTGTATTGAGGCTGTATTGAGGCCGTATTGATATGGTGTAGATTCCAGAAGGAGCAGATGGTATCAGCAGGCTCGTCCTCCACAGAACCCCTCATAATTTTGGGTGTGACTGTGGACTAATCTGCCCCCGGCCCAGGAGAAGAGAGGAGAGGGTGAGCCCAGCCAGTCTGAATTCATACTCTTTCCCCACCTTTGATAGTCAAGAGGATTACACCTTGTTTTCAAATAGAGCCAGGCCAGAAAAGGAAAATAAAGGGGGAGGGGGGGACAACAACACCAAATGGAATTAGGGCCTGCTTAATAAAGGACTACTTCAGTTATTGTTAACTCCTTCCAGTTCATTAAACGTAATCCTTATTAGGATGTAAGTAACATGGGCTTCAATGGGCCGGCCCTGGCCTAGGGGACATGTGTGCCTATTGTGGCGGCGCGGGGGTTAATCCTGCCCCTGTGGTGTGAGTTTGTGTGCCTGTGTGTGTGTATATGTGTGAGTAGGGAGTCCCCAGGTCCACTCCTCCCCAGCCCTGAGGCAGTGGGCCCCTGAGTCCCTGTGACAAGCGTGGAGCCGCCCGCCTTTTGTGAATCAATCTGTCAGGGCTTTCCCCCAGCCGGACGCACAGTAGCCGGGTCACTGGCAGCCATGTTAATACAGATGTAGATGCCAATAAGGCCTTTTAATCAGGACAAAAGAGGGAACGATTGACTTTTAAATAAGACGTACGGCGGACCAGTTATTTTCTTCTCCTCCATCTTCCTCCCCACTCTTTCTGGGCCAACTGATACACAAATACCTTGGCCCTCTTTCAATACTTTGAAATAGCAACATTGTTTCATATCTTAAAATACTGATCTGACAGGACTTGATTGGATTGGGTGGACCACTATTAGTGACACTATTGTATTTTGGCTGGGCGTAGCAAGCAGAGATAACGCAGTACAGTGCTCTCAGGTGGCTTGCGGTTTATAACAGGGTTTAGCACCTGACTATAACCTGTGTGAACCTCGTTGAAGGTACCCAAGGGACCAACACACACACAGACAAATGCGTATGCGTAGACACACACTTTTGATGGAAAGAGCTTATACATGAAACACAAGAGCTCATAACTGTTGTAGGGAGAGAGAGAGAGAGAGAGAGAGAGAGAGAGAGAGAGAGAGAGAGAGAGAGAGAGAGAGAGAGAGTGAGAGGGTAGAGAGAGAGAGAGATGAGAGGGTAGAGAGAGAGAGATGAGAGGGTAGAGAGAGAGATGAGAGGGTAGAGAGAGGGGGGAGAGAGAGGAGAGGGTAGAGAGAGACAGAGAGAGAGGAGATGGTAGGGAGAGATAGAGAGAAGATGATAAGGAGAGATAGAGGTAGAGAGAAGAGGGTGTTGGGGGGAAAACATCAACATTATAGAATCCATTTACACAAACAGGCTAATAAAATTGGCAAAAAACAGACACATTTCTTTCCACAGGGCTGTGGGGTGAGACAGGGATGCAGTCTGCAGCACCCGGCCTCACCCTACTAGAATCTGAAGTCCAATGTCTACTGTTTGCTGATGATCTGGTGCTTCTGTCCGCAACCAAGGAGGGCCTACAGCAGCACCTAGATCTTCTGCACAGATTCTGTCAGACCTGGGCCCTGACAGTAAATGTCAGTAACACAAAAATAATGGTGTTCCTAAAAAGTTCCAGTTGCCAGGACCACAAATACAAATCAAATCAAAGTTTATTTGTCACGTGCGCTGAATACAATCGGTGTAGACCTTTCAGTGAAATGCTTACTTACAGGCTCTAACCAATACTGCAAAAAAGGTATTAGGTGAACAATAGGTAGGTAAAGAAATAAAACAACAGTAAAAAGACAGGCTATATACAGTAGCGAGGCTATAAAAGTAGCGAGGGTACATACAGACACCGGTTAGTTGGGCTGATTGAGATAGTATGTACATGTAGATATGGTTAAAGTGACTATGCATATATGATGAACAGAGAGTAGCAGTAGCGTAAAACAGGGGTTGGTGGGTGGTGGGTGGGACACAATGCAGATAGCCCGGTTAGCCAATGTGCGGGAGCACTGGTTGGTTGGCCCAATTGAGGTAGTATGTACATGAATGTATAGTTAAAGTGACTATGCATATATGATAAACAGAGAGTATCAGAAGCGTAAAAAGAGGGGTTGGGTGGGGGGCACACCATGCAAATAGTCCAGGTTGCCATTTGATTTACCTGTTCAGGAGTCTTATGGCTTGGGGGTAAAAACTGTGAAGAAGCCTTTTTGTCCTAGACTTGGCACTCCGGTACCGCTTGCCATGCGGTAGTAGAGATAACAGTCTATGACTGGGGTGGCTGGGGTCTTTGACAATTTTTAGGGCCTTCCCCTGACACCGCCTGGTGTAGAGGTCCTGGATGACAGGCACCTTTGCCCCAGTGATGTACTGGGCCGTACGCATTACCCTCTGTGGTACCTTGCGGTCAGAGGCCAAGCAATTTCCGTACCAGGCAGGATGCTCTAGATGTTGCAACAGTAGAACCTTTTGAGGATCTCAGGGCCCATGCCAAATCTTTTTAGTTTCCTGATGGGGAATAGGCTTTGTCGTGCCCTCTTCACAACTGTCTTGGTGTGTTTGGACCATTCTAGTTTGTTGTTGATGTGGACACCAAGGAACTTGAAGCTCTCAACCTGCTCCACTACAGCCCCGTCGATGAGAAGGGGGGTGTGCTCGGTCCTCCTTTTTCTGTAGTCCACAATAATCTCCTTAGTCTTGGTTATGTTGAGGGATAGGTTGTTATTCTGGCACCACCCGGCCAGGTCTCTGACTTCCTCCCTATATGCTGTCTCGTCGTTGTCGGTGATCAGGCCTACCACTGTTGTGTCGTCGGCAAACTTAATGATGGTGTTTGAGTCATGCCTGGCCATGCAGTTGTGGGTGAACAGGGAGTTCAGGAGGGGACTGAGCACGCACCCCTGGGGAGCTCCAGTGTTGAGGATCAGCATGGCAGATGTGTTGCTACCTACCCTCACCACCTGGGGGCGACCCGTCAGGAAGTCCAGGATCCAGTTGCAGAGGGAGGTGTTTAGTCCCAGGATCCTTAGCTTAGTGATGAGCTTTGGGGGTGGTCTGCTTGAAACATGTTGGTATTACAGACATAATCAGGGACATGTTGAAAATGTCAGTGAAGACACCTGCCAGTTGGTCAGCACATGCCCGGAGCACACGTCCTGGTAATCCGTCTGGCACCGCAGCCTTGTGTATGTTGACCTGTTTAAAGGTCTTACTCACGTTGGCTACGGAGAGCGTGGTCACACAGTCGTCCAGAACGGCTGATGCTCTCATGCATGCCTCAGTGTTGCTTGCCTCGTAGCGAGCATAGAAGTGATTTAGCTCGTCTGGTAGGCTCGTGTCACTGGGCAGCTCGCGGCTGTGCTTCCCTTTGTAGTATGTAATAGTTTGGAAGCCCTAGAGCACACAAAAAACGATGTGAACATAAAATTGGACATATCAATTAAAAATACTTGAATCAGTTATATAACCCAATGCCCTTTGTGGTTGTGAGGTCTGGGGTCCACTCACCAACCAATAATTCATACAATGGGACAAACACCAGAATTCTGCAAAGATATCCTCTGTGTACAACGTAAAACACCAAATAATGCTTGCAGAGCAGAATTAGGCCAATACCCGCTAATTATCAAAATCCAGAAAAGATACGTGATTCTCAAACCTTCCATAACAAAGCCATAACCTACAGAGAGATGAATCTGGTAAAGTGTCCCCTAAGCAAGCTGATCCTGGGGCTCTGTTCACAAACAGAAAAAGACCCCACAGAGCCCCAGGACATCAACACAATTAGACCCAACCAAATCATGAGAAAACAAAAAGATAATTACTTGACACAATGGAAATAACTAACAAAAAAACTGAGCAAACTAGAATGCTATTTGGCCCTAAACAGAGAGTACACAGTGGCAGAACACCTGACCACTGTGACTGACCCAAACTTAAGGAAAGCTTTGACTATGTACAGACTCAGTGAGCATAGCCTTGCTATTGAGAAAGTCCAAGGTAGGCAGCACTCCTGGCTCTCAAGAGTAGACAGGTTATGTGCACACTGCCCACAAAAATGAGGTGGAAACTGAGCTGTACTTCCTATCCTCCTGCCAAACGTATGTGTCACGACTCCTGCCGAAGTTGGTGCCTCTCCTTGTTCGGGCGGCGTTCGGCGGTCATCGTCACCGGCTTTCTAGCTACCACCGATCCACGTTTCTTTTTCCATTTGTTATGTCTTGATTGTTCACACCTGGTTCCCATCTCGTTATGATTATTTCCTTATTTAACCCTCTGGTTCTCATTATGTTTTGTGCGTGATTGTTTTCTTGTCGTCGTGTTAGTTGTTTTATGTCAGGATTGTTTATCCCTGCGTGGATTTTGACTTACGAGTTTCTTCGAGAGTAAAGTTCGTTATTTTACTCAGTTCTGTGTCCTGCGCTTGACTCTATCCTCACCTCCACAATACTGACACTGACAGTATGACCATATTAGAAACACATATTTCCATCAGATTACACAGAACCACAAAGAATTAGAAAACAAACCCAATTTTGATAAACTCCCATATCTACTGGATGAAATACCACAGTGTGCCATCACAGCAGAAAGATTTGTGACCTTTTGCCACAAGAAAAGGGCAGTGAAGAACAAACACCATTGTAAATACAACCCATATTTATGTTTATTTATTTTCCCTTTTGTACTTTAACTATTTGCACATACTATGACATTTGAAATGTCTTTATTATTTTGGAACTTCTGTAAGTGTAATGTTTACTGTTCATTTTTATTGTTTATTTCACTTTTGTTTATTATCTACTTCCCTTGCTTTGGCAATGTTAGCATATCTTTCCCATACCAATAATGCCTCTTGAATTGAATTGCATTGAAATTGAGAGAAAGAGAGAGAGAAGAGGAGTGACAGAGACAAACAGACAGAGGTAAACCAGGTAGCCCTCTGTAACATTACGATGATGGTGAATATTCAGATCCTCAACACCCGCTTTCCAATGGAGCACAGGCATAGGAGAAAAAGATAAAGGAGGACTTGGAAAGTGCAATCAGAAGTCTCAATTCTCGACTTCATTAGACAGCATAGAACACAATCAGCTGTGGACACTAAGAAATGGTTTGGTGGCAAAGCGATCAAGCCCAGAGTGGGCGACCTGGGTTACGAATGCCACCGAATCCAAATGAATCAACAAGGACAACAGGCACAATGGCCCTAGATTAGTGCCCGCCCCCATATTAATAGCCCTCGTTTAACACTATTTAAGCAGACAGAAAACCCCAAGTTTCTAAATTGGAAATGAATTCCCTCAGGTACTTCTCTCATATGAGAAAAGTTGAAATGCATTTGATCTGCCCTAATTTCAATGAATTAGTGGCGATGACTGTTGGGGGAGCCCCTGAGGGTGGGGAAAGTGTGCTGAGGGACCCGAGGAGGATCACATTGGGAAAGTATAGAAAGTGGTATCAATAAACTGCTGGAGACTCATTATTTCCCTAAATGGCTCTCCCAAATTCGCCACATTTTAACACAGGACTGGAGCCTAATTACTGGTCACAGCATTCATTACAAACCCCTCCGCCCTCCTTCCCTCCCTCTATCCAAAACTCCGTCCCTCCCTACCTCCCTCTATCCATAACTCCCTCCCTCCCTCTATCCATAACTCCCTCCTTCCCTCCCTCTATCCATAACTCCCTCCCTCTCTCCCTCTATCCATAACTCCCTCGCTCCCTCCCCCTATCCATAACTCCCTCCTTCCCTCCCTCTATCCATAACTCCCTCCTTCCCTCCCTCTATCCATAACTCACTCCCTCCCTCCCTCTATCCATAACTCCCTCCCTCCCTCCCTCTATCCATAACTCCCTCCCTCCCTCCCTCTATCCATAACTCCCTCCCTCCCTCTATCCATAACTCCCTCCCTCCCTCCCTCTATCCATACCTCCCTCCTTCCCTCCCTCTATCCATAACTCCCTCCCTCCCTCTATCCATAACTCCCTCCTTCCCTCCCTCTATCCATAACTCCCTCCCTCCCTCCCTCTATCCATAACTCCCTCCCTCCCTCTATCCATAACCCCTCCCTCCCTCCCTCTATCCATAACCCCTCCCTCCCTCCCTCTATCCATAACCCCCCCTCCCTCCCTCTATCCATAACTCCCTCCTCCCTCCCTCTATCCATAACTCCCTCCTTCCCTCCCTCTATCCATAACTCCCTCCCTCCCTCCCTCTATCCATAACTCCCTCCCTCCCTCCCTCTATCCATAACCCCCCCCCCTCCCCTCCCTCCCTCCCCTCCCTCTATCCATAACCCCCCCCCCCCCTCCCTCCTTCCCTCCCTCTATCCATAACTCCCTCCCTCCCTCCCTCTATCCATAACTCCCTCCCTCCCTCCCTCTATCCATAACTCCCTCCTTCCCTCCCTCTATCCATAACTCCCTCCCTCCCTCACTCTATCCATAACTCCCTCCCTCCCTCCCTCTATCCATAACTCCCTCCCTCCCTCCCTCTATCCATAACTCCCTCCTTCCCTCCCTCTATCCATAACTCCCTCCCTCCCTCTATCCATAACTCCATCCCTCCCTCTATCCATAACTCCCTCCTTCCCTCCCTCTATCCATAACTCCCTCCTTCCCTCCCTCTATCCATAACTCCCTCCCTCCCTCCCTCTATCCATAACTCACTCCCTCCCTCCCTCCCTCCCTCCCTCCCTCCCTCCCTCCCTCCCTCCCTGTCCACAGTGGAATACGTTCCTTAATAATGACTGCTCTGCTGGCTACTGTTAAATTAGAGCCGGGTGTGTGTGTGTGTGTGTGTGTGTGTGTGTGTGTGTGTGTGTGTGTGTGTGTGTGTGTGTGTGTGTGGAGGAGGGAGGGAGGGGGAGGGGGGAGTCGTCAACACACACACAATCCGGTGTGTAACAAACTTGCATTAACAACAAACTTGCCATAATTTAAAGATTGAGGAACTTGGTCCGTGCAATAATAGTGAATTGATAGGGACATCCTAAATAGAACAGAAACAGAGCCAGCAGTCCAAAGGGACCCTACCAGAACCTCTGGTTCAGTATTTGAGTCTCTGAATGGAAGTCCAAGGAAATACGTAATTCAATGGAAAGAATAGATGAAAAAAAAATACAAAAAGGTGATCTCAACGGAAGGTATAAAGTCAAAATTCCAACAGAAATCCAAAAGGTTCAATGGAAATAGACAGCTCTGAACAATGTCTATTTTCACCTAAACAATGTGGGAAATGGAAGAAAAGAGGCCTGAAATCCCTCTGTATTGCGAACAATGCTAGCTAGGCTATCAAACATTGCTAGCTAGGCTCTCACCAAACAATGGGCCTGCAGTTTATTCAAGATGGCACCTCTGGGTTGGACAAGCCTCCTGTCCACACCCATTCCTGCTATATACTGTCTGATAGGCAATTATCATCTCAATACAGTGTCTTTACATAGTCGCGGCCAAGTACATACATTAACACATTATTTCATAGTTTCATAGTTTACTTTCTATGAGGGGCAGTGTTTCATTTCATTTTCATGGTAATGCATGCTACAAATGTGTCCACCGAGGAGTCGACAAAAGTGATACAAACAGGTGAAAGGTTTACAAGGCTCAACTCGACAGGTGTCATGATGGAGATGAGCAACACCGTTGGCTGTCAGTGTTCAGTAGAGAAAATATCACGAAGTCAGCAGGTGGCTAATGAGAGACAAGAAATTGTGTGTTCTGTCCTGTTCTATCCTCTGCCAATTAGGCCCCATTCAGTGGGAACCAGTCAGAGGACAGGAGAGGAGAGATGCTGTACAAAAGGCAACAGCAGTGAGAGGCTACTGGAGCTTGGTTTTTTTCTATTCTCAACAGCCCCACTGAAAGGCATAGAGGCGAGATAGATATAGTGAAGTAAGGGGGGGGGGGGGGGCTCAGATAAAAAAAGAAGTATCTAATCATGGCAGATGATGTGCTTCTAATGGGGGAGCCACCCTGAGTGGGTTGTGCTCTGCTACTCTGAGACCCATCGTGAAGGAGGAATAAAACCAGTCAATAAAGCCCATGTCTGTGGTCCAGGCAGGGGGGAGAGGGGATATGGACACAGTCTGGGCCCAGGCTTTACAGATGAATCCATGTGTTCCCGCTCCCACAGCCATGAATGAGAGAAGTGGTGCCAAAGAGAGGGCCAAGGGGAGGTGTAAGTGCACAACACAAACATAAGGCAGGCAGAGCTTTCTGTTAGGGGGTTTTGTTCTGTAGGCCACACTTGTGGTAAAAGCCGGAGAAGGGCACTAGACTTGCATGGAGGTTTGGGTGAATAAATATTAGCCTAATGACACACAAGAGCTCTTAGCACACAGACACACGTCTTGTCACTCCTGTCACTCATCCCTCTAATGTCAGACCTGGGGAAGTAAGGTGTGAGTGTGTGTGTGTGTGTGTGTGTGTGTGTGTGTGTGTGTGTGTGTGTGTGTGTGTGTGTGTGTGTGTGTGTGTGTGTGTGTGTGTGTGTGTGTGTGTGTGTGTTGGGGCTGGGGAGCAGGCAGGACTCTTTACCTCCCGGGGTTTTCATTATCCCTGTAACCATTCTCTAAAATGGAGGTCATATCAGGTGCCATTTCCACAACCCACCTCTCCTCTTCAAATGCACAATTTTCCACAAATGACACATGCATGATGCGTTAGCAACAAAAACACTGCTGAAATGCAGCGTTCACCTTCCACAGTAGTTTAAACAGCAGCAAACAGACAAACAGACAATCAATAACATAGACCCCGCTTTAAAAATGTAGTTTAGTCTCCTGAGAAATGGGGAGTTGAGCGATTCTGTTTTCCATTGCTTTGAATTTCCCTCAATGCATGACTGCTCAGTTGAGAAGCAGTCTAGAAGTCATTTTAAAGATGTTTACGTTGATGTTCCTGGAGGAAAGAAAGAGCTTTAAATGTAATTGTATTTCTCTGCTCGTTGATGTTCCTGGAGGAAAGAAAGAGCTTTAAATGTAATTGTATTTCTCTGCTCGTTGATGTTCATGGAGGAAAGAAAGAGCTTTAAATGTAATTGTATTTCTCTGCTCGTTGATGTTCATGGAGGAAAGAAAGAGCTTTAAATGTAATTGTATTTCTCTGCTCGTTGATGTTCATGGAGGAAAGAAAGAGCTTTAAATGTAATTGTATTTCTCTGCTCGTTGATGTTCATGGAGGAAAGAAAGAGCTTTAAATGTAATTGTATTTCTCTGCTCGTTGATGTTCCTGGAGGAAAGAAAGAGCTTTAAATGTAATTGTATTTCTCTGCTCGTTGATGTTCATGGAGGAAAGAAAGAGCTTTAAATGTAATTGTATTTCTCTGCTCGTTGATGTTCATGGAGGAAAGAAAGAGCTTTAAATGTAATTGTATTTCTCTGCTCGTTGATGTTCATGGAGGAAAGAAAGAGCTTTAAATGTAATTGTATTTCTCTGCTCGTTGATGTTCATGGATTTCTCAGTGGTTCGTACATTGCCTTTCTTTTCAAGTGCAGTATCACTCTCACGCCTTATCTTACGACTTTAAAAGCGACATAATTACACTACTGTTGAAATAATATTTTTCTTACCACAAATAACTCAAGTCATATATTCGCTGACATATCTCTTTGTGAACTCGATATGCTTTAGTTCTAGAGCTTTTACACAAGTCACGACAAATTCTCAGGTCAGTGACTCAAAACCTTAATCTGAGCAGGTATGCCCCATGGAGAAATAAAATATCTTAGACCAAAAACACTAGTGGGAATAAACAATACACATATCGTTTTTTAACACTCTCACATCAGAATCATAAAGATCAATCCAACTGATAGTGTTACAGTCCGACTCCACTCAGTGACTTTAACTGACTCAGTTTGGACTAGATGTTCAGTGATTCGACAACAACACTGATAAATTATATTGATAAATGAAACAAATCAAGAGAGTTAAAACTCTGCTTCTCCAAAATGTAAATGTCTTTGGGTACCGTCAGACATCTGTAGGCCTCAGCTGTTCAATAGCTGGCCAGAGTCAACCCAACATGCAGAAATTCCTGCCTGTATGCAGACAAAAGAGGCAACAGCTGTTTATTATTGTTACTGTGTGTGTGTGTGTGTGTTTATGTGTGCATGCATGCCGCCTGTAGACAACCGTAGCGTCAAACACACCAGCAGCATCCCTGCTGAAGGCTTCTCCTTCTCGCCATCTGGATAATGGATCGTTCACCATCGTAAACAAATAGGGGAAATGTGTCATAATGGACCACTTCCTGAAAACGGGATGGCGTGCACCTTCATCTGTTCCTTCTCTTTATTTGCGTGCGTTGCAAGGACCTGTCAAGATGATTATGAAAGAGGCATTATAGGTGGGGATTACGCATCATCGTGCAACGGGAGATGATCAATGGGCCCAGGTTTTTAGCTGAATGCTGTTAAGAGCTGCATTCATCACAACCGTTACACAGGTGCTGCTACACACCGAACGACAATATCTGTGAGATACTCACTGACACACACAGTCACATTCATACACTGACATGGTAATATACTGACACATGACACACATTCACTCCAATGCAGGTATTCACATACAGCTATTCACTCAAATACACTCACAGACACACACACACACAATCTCTCAAGGACACACACACGTTTGTTTTACTATCATTGTGGGGACCAAACAATTTATTCCCATTCAAAATCCCAATTTCCCTAACCCCTAACCCTAGCCCTTAACCTTACCCTAACCTTAACCGTAACCCCTAACCCTAACTCCCAACCCTAATTCTTACCCTAACCCTAATTCTAACCCTAACCCTAAACCTAACCCCTAAGCCTAAAATAGCCCTTTTTGTTGTGGGGACCGGTGAAATGTCCCCGCTTGTCTGAATTTCCCTTGGTTTACTATCCTGGTCAGGACGTCTGGTCCCCACACACACAAGCATACTCCGAGTGTTTTCCTTGGTATGACTGTGTTAAAACAAGGACAGAGAGATAGAGGGACAGACAGAGAAACCAGTTTAGCCTTTACCTCAACAACACAGCAGGAGCAGAACTGACTGTAGCCTCTCTCTGGCCCTCGATAAACAACTACATTCTCTCCAGTCATTTAGCCAGCACCATTGTCTTATAGCTAATGGGACTGTGAATCTCTTCTCCCCTCCTTCTCCTTCCCTCCCTCACTCCTTCCGTCTCGCTCTCTCTCTCTCTCTTTCACTCTCTGATGGCTTTCTCAACCTCTCCCTGTGCATTATGTAGATAACCCGGGGACGATGTATATCCCGGGCGGGTCAAACCCAGGTCGCAATCACACACTGTGACAGAGGCAGCCAATCCCCGTAAATCAGTGCTAGGAGGGGAGCAACGGGGGTGTCGCCTGGGGGTGAACGGTGAAGGGGGGATATGGGACAAGGGCCCCATGGAGTGTTCACGGAGTGCCTGTAAGACAATCGCGTAGACCAGGGGAGGCAGGGACGTGCCTGGGGGAGTGAGGCAGCCAAGGAAGGAGGCTTTGATCGCTGAGGAAGGAAATAGGGCGGAGAGAAAATGGACTGAGTGTGTGAGGTGAACGAGTGTACTGAGGCGTAGAACTCTGACAAACAATATCTAGGAGAGGAGAGGAGAGGTGTCTTGTTGGAAGAAAACCAGATGCAATAGCACACAGCGCACACAGAAAGTTATTTATCTCCGTCATTACAATGAGCATGTTCTGGTCGCTTGCAAATACTAGCGTATGGTATTTTCAGACACTTGATCAGAACGTGAATGGAAACAGAACCACATTAGAAAGACTAGCTATATTACACATGCTGGTGTTCACGGTGCCAAGGATGTCATACAGACAGGAAGTTAATTTGTGGGGTTTCCCTGTAGACATATGTATGGTCTGATGATTTTGTGATTTAGGCCTGGGTTACTCCTCACTCGCTTTCTCTCTCTCTCTCTCTCTCTCTCTCACACACACACTCAGGCACATATCTAATGCTACTGACTAATGAGTGGCTGGTGTTCTTTAATACAGCAGATTAATACTAAGCCTCAAGCTGTGCTGTGACAATACTCAGAGCAAACCCACAGAGTGAATGTGACAGGTGTGCACAGCCTGTTTACTCACCAGGAGGTAGGTGTGTGTGTGTGTGTGTGTGTGTGTGTGTGTGTGTGTGTGTGTGTGTGTGTGTGTGTGTGTGTGTGTGTGTGTGTGTGTGTGTGTGTGTGTGTGTGTGTGTGTGTGTGTATCAAAGTTCCGTAAACACTATGCTAACAGAACAAAATCCACCTGTTAAAATGCAGAGGGATGCAGTGTACTCTGCTGCCCCTTGTGGTGTAAAAGTATTATACCAAATCAAATCAAATGAAATTGTATTGGTCACATTCACATGATTAGCAGATGTTAATGCGAGTGTAGCGAAATGCTTGTGCTTTTAGTTCTGACAGTGCAGTAATATCTAACAAGTAATCTAACAATTCCCCAACAACTACCTAATACACACAAATCTAAAGGGGTGAATGAGAATATGTACATATACACCAGGCTATTCTTTCAAAAATTCAAGCACTGGATAAGGGTCTTTTTGATAAGGTGAACACTGACATTTCTCATAGCAGGTGCAAAAGCAGAGCGAGGCTGCTTTTGTCATGGACTAGTACCTGTGCCTCCATTAGCAATCTATAGTCAGACAATGAGTCTGGGGGGGGGGGGGGCAGTTAATTGTTACTTTGTAGTGGGTTGGGTGTAAGGCGCTGAAAATTGAGAGCAGCCTAGGGCATGCTGAAGACCTGAGGAGAGATGAGAGGAAGGGGTGATTGAAGGAGGGGTGATTGAAGGAGGGGACGGGGAGTGAGGAGGTTTTGAAAGTGAGTTTGCGTGCTTCCTCTATGATACTCTAGGAGACAGCTCCCTCTCTAGGCTAAAATATATGGAGGCTAGCATTACACCTATACCACCACATTCACCACCTCCACCACCACCTTCAACACCACCACCACCTTCAACACCTTCACAACCTCCACCACCACCATCACAACCTCCACCACCCCACCTTCACCAACAATTCCTCCAACACCACCACCTTCAACACCACTACCACCACCACCTTCACAACCTCCACCACCACCACCTTCACCACCTTCTACACCACCACAAGCACCACAAGCACTACCTTCAACACCACAACAACCTTCAACACCACCACCACCTTCACAACCTCCACCACCACCACCACCTTCAACACCACAACCACTTTCACCACCACCACCACCTTCATCCAGAGCGATCGAAACAGCACCCCTCTGTCTCAGTATGTGCAGCATATCTATCTCAGGCTGTCTGGTCAGAAAGAGTATGACATTTTTTCCTCCTGTAGCATTGAATGCTAGGGAAGCCAGCGAGCATTTGGCCTAATTTTCTTTAAATAATAATAGCCAATCAGCGTTGAGCTAAACTGATTGAGCTCAGCTGTGAATGATCCTGGCACACCCAAGAAAAAGTGTGAAGGGAAACAAGTTTGGACTTGGCTTCAGACCAATCAATGAGTCTCGTTGTGTTGTTGTCCTCCAGTGGCTAGCTAGCTAGCTAAAATCATCCCTTTCCTAATGTAGCCATAGATGGAGATGTGGACTTTACTTAATTCTCAGTACTGATTATAACGCAATTCTGATACAACCATAAATTCATGCAGGATGGCAGTTTAATATGCAGCTAGATGCAGTATGCTAATGTAAACTAGCTGGTTTGGCGTATCGTTGCCCATGAAAGGAAGTTAGGCTAGCGAGCAAGTATTTTAGCCAGGTAGCCTAGGACAACAAAAACTAAAAGCGTGGACTGTATGACAAAGTCATGGACCGTTTAGACAACATGAAAGAGGAGGATGGCATTGTTGTTTCTATCATGACACAAGGTGGGACCCAGATGCAGACACAGGAGGCAGATGGTTGGAGTTTAAGATGTTTAATAAATCATAAATCCAAAGGGAGTAGGCAAGAGAATGGTCGTGGACAGGCAAAAGGTCAAAACCAGTTCAGAGTTCAGGAGGTACCGAAGGGCAGGCAGGCTCGAGGTCAAGGCAGGCAGAATGGTCAAGCGGGCGGGCATGGAGTCCAGAAAACAAGAAAGGGTCAGAACTGGGAGGACTGGCAAAAGGAGAAAATGCAAAGTAGGAAAACGGGAAAACTGCCGGTAGGCTTGGACATACAAGACGAACTGGCACAGAGAGACAGGAAACACAGGGATAAATACACTGGGGAAAACAAGCAACACCTGGAGGGGGTGGAGACAATAACGAGGTCAGGTGAAACAGATGAGGGTGTGACGGTTTCTCTACAAGTAGGGTGAGTCAACACATTTTTTCGACTTGCACACACACACACACACACACACACACACACACACACACACACACACACACACACACACACCGAGAAATCAGTACCGTGGACAACCACATCATATTTAGCTTACATTGATTGGACTGAATTGTTTTTGGTATATTTTAGTTGTCACTGATATAAACTAAGCAGAGGTGATTAGATTATGTTGACATGTTGAAGTTTAAATGATGCTGGAATAGTGGAGGCAGCTCCTGTTTTCTTTGCAACTTGTGGTAACTCACTGTGATTCTAAACCAATAGTTGTTTAGAAAATGGCGTAAACATTACCTTGCTTGACCATGCTGTAGGTCATGGAACTGTGTTACATGCCATATGTTTTGTTAACTTCACCGGACAGATGTTGTTGTCCGGTTTTGTAATAAAACAAAGGTGTGGATGAATTTATTTTGCCACTGTGTCTTCTTATTGTCTCGCCCTTTATATCATGGTGTCAAGTCATATGAACTAAAAGGTTTTAGAGCAAGCAACGCAATTATCACAGCACATAGGTTTTCATTGGCAAGATAAGCAAATTTAGGGATGACATGCCAGCAACAATTGCTGACACTAAACATCCAAGTATAGCGGACCAAATTATGAAAGACAAGAATTGTACTTTTGAATTCCTTAAAGTCAGTGTGGAAGAGGTGAACTTTTTCGTTATTGTCTATCAACAACGACAAGCCACCGGGGTCTGACAATCTGGATGGAAAATTACTGAGGATAATAGCAGATGATATTGCCACTCCTATTTGCCACATCTTCAATTTAAGTCTACTAGAGAACATGTGCCCTCAGGCCTGGAGGGAAGCTAAAGTAATTCCGCTACGCAAGAATAGTAGAGCCCCCTTTACTGGCTCAAATAGCCGACCAATCAGCCTGTTACCAACCCTTAGTAAACTTCTGGAAAAAATTGTGTTTGACCAGATACAATGCTATTTCACGTATACAAATTGGCAACAGAATTTCAGCATGCTTATAGGGAAGGACACTCAACAAGCACAACACTTACACAAATGACTGATGAATGGCTGAGAGAAATTGATGATAAAATGATTGTGCTGTCTTGTTACAGACTGACTACACTACTCATGTCGCGTGCGCGAGCATTGCAAAATACATTTTGAAATCCATATTATTCAATTATTGCACCCACACTGCGCGCCAACGAGCATCTGTGTTGCCAACGGCTAAAATGAAGTCAGTTCTATTTGTGACACAGATCGCGCTGCAAGTCCTGCCTCTCCCATCTCCTCATTGGTTTATAGAAGCAGGTACCCACGTGCCATCTCCTCATTGGTTATATCCATGTGGGTGACTGAAAGATGAACGAGGTCAGTGGCGGTAATGCACATAATTTATGAAAGTTGCCAATTGTAATATAAAGTCAAGAGAAGAAAAAGCCTGGAAGGAAGACAGATGACTAGAAACGATTCGGTTGACCGTTTTATGTGTGGATTATTTGGCGGAGTAGAGGACCTTGTGCACTTCAGGTAAAATAACAACTCAATGTTTATATCCCAGGACAAATTAGCTAGCAACAGCAAGCTAACTAGCTAAATTGCCATAAATGTTTAACGCTTTTCGACCTGTCCCCAAATTAATATAATTGGTTCAGAGTTTGTTTTGATATTTTAACCTGCATGTTGTGATTGCGTTTGGTGTGGGGGGACAAAATACATTTATGCACGATGACGCACGATGACGCACGATGACGCACGCGCGCAGCCGGTTTGGGTTCCGTATTAGACTTCAGTGCATTTTTTGACATTTTCGATCATAGTCTGCTGCTGGAAAGACTTATGTGTTATGGCTTCACACCCCCTGCTATAATGTGGATAAAGAGCTACTTGTCTAACAGAACACAGAGGGTGTTCTTTAATGGAAGCCTCTCAAATATAATCCAGTTTGAATTAGGAATTCCCCAGGGTAGCTGTTTAGGCCCCTTGCTTTTTTCAATTTTTACAAACGACATGCCACTGACTTTGAGTAAAGCCAGAGTGTCTATGTATGCAGATGACTCAACACTATACACGTCAGCTACTACACAGACTGAAATGACTGCAACTCTCAACAAAGAGCTCGTAGTTAGTTTCAGAGTGGGTGGCAAGGAATAAGTTAGCCCTAAATATTTCTAAAACTAAAAGCGTTATATTTGGAACAAATCACACACTAAACCCTAAACCTCAACTAAATCTTGTAATAAATAATGTGGAAATTGAGCAAGTTGAGATGACTACACTGCTTAGAGTAACACTAGATTGTAAACTGCTATTGTAAAAACATATTGATGCAGTAGTAGCTAAGATGGGGAGAAGTCTGTCTTTAATAAAGCGATGCTCTACCTTCTCAACAACATTATCAACAAGGCAGGTCCCACAGGCACTAGTTTTGTCGCACCTTGACTACTGTTCAGTCGTGTGGTCAGGTGCCACAAAAAAGGACTTAGGAAAATTGCAATTGGCTCAGAACAGGGCAGCACGGCTGGCCCTTGGATGTACACAGAAAGCTAATATTAATAATATGCATGTCAATCTCTCCTGGCTGAAAGTGGAGGAGAGATTGACTTCACCACTACTTTTACTTATGACAGGTATTTATGAGAGGTATTGACATGTTGAATGCACCGAGCTGTCTGTTCTAACTACTGGCACACAGCTCGGACACCCATGCATACCCCACAAGACATGCCACAAGAGGTCTCTTCACTCTCCCCAGAACAGACTATGGGAGGCACACAGTACTACATAGAGCCATGACTTCATGGAACTCTATTCCACTTCAAGTAACTGAGGCAAGCAGTAAAATTCGTTTTAAAAAACAGATAAAAAAAACACCTTATGGAACAGCGGGGACTGTGAAGCAACACAAACATTGGCACAGAAACATGCATACACACAAACACACAATAACATACGCACTATACATACACATGGATTTAGTACTGTAGATTTGTGGTCGTGGTGGAGTAGGGGCCTGAGGGCACACAGTGTGTTGGGAAATCTGTGAATGTATTGTAATGTTTTTAAAATTGTATAAACTGTCTTAATTTTGCTGCACCCCAGGAAGAGGATTTATAATAAATACAAATACAAATACAAAAATTGGATTTTTTCTGGATTGGCTTCCATGGTGATTTTACCCAGTTCCATGGTGTTACTGCCTTCATCACCACCAACTTCACCGCCAGCTTCACCACCACCACCACCACCTTCACCATCTTCACCAGCTTCCCCTTCACCATCACCTTCACCAACATCACCAGCACCTTCACCACCAGCACCTTCACCAGCACCTTCACCACCACCACCACCAAAATCCAGACTGACCCCCACCATCTCTTCCTTCCAGACTGGTAGCTAGTTTACCTGCTACCTGCTTTTACAACTCACCCCCATGACAAGCCTTTGGGATGGAGGTGACGAAGGAGGCAGAAGATAGGGGAGGCCCTAATCTTGAGTGGAAGGGGGGTGGGGTGGGGGAGAAAAAGAGAGAGAGCATGGGATTGGTTCCTCCACTGCTGGAGATAAAAGCACACAAAGCGGCTCTGGTAATTAGGAAAGGAATTTGTCATGCTCTCCAGCCTGCCTGGGTGTACCAAACAGAGAGCCAATAGCAATCTCCCCCCTGTTTACCTAGAAAGGGGTGCCCACACAGGCTCTACGCCATGCCGCACAACCCCGGCCACACACAAATTAATATTTTATGTCGGAGAGAGAAAGGACAATGTATGCTCGCTGCCTGTTTATTTAGGATATTGTAAAAATATGGGGGAAAATTTGCAGGTGTGGCATCAGGTGTGTATGTGTTTGTGTGTGTGTGTGTGTGTGTGCGTGTATGACACCCCGGGTCCTCCACAAATACTACCGCTGCAAAATTGAGAGCATCCTGACCGATTGCATTACGGCCTTTTATGGGAATTGCTCCGTTCACGACCGCAAGGCCCTCCAGCAGGTGTTGAAGATGGCCCAGTACATCCAGCCAGGTCACCCGGCTGTATTTGACGTCCATCCATGTCTGAGGACATTGGGAGATGATATGGAAACCAGCCACTAGGGGCAACAGTGAGCGCTGTTAACTTAAAGTACACTACCGTTCAAAAGTTTGGGGTCACTTAGAAGTGTCCTTGTTTTTCAAAGCACATTTTTTGTCCATTAAAATAATATCAAATTGATCAGAAATACAGTGTAGATATTGTTCATGTTGTAAATTACTATTTTAGCTGAAAACGGCAGATTTTTAATGGAATATCTATATAGGCGTATAGAGGGCCATTATCAGCAACCATCACTCCTGTGTTCCAAAGGCACGTTGTGTTAGCTAATCCAAGTTTATAATTTTAAAAGGCTAATTGATCATTAGAAAACCCTTTTGCAATTATGTTAGCACAGCTGAAAACTGTTGTTCTGATTAAAGAAGAAATAAAACTGGCCTTCTTTAGACTAGTTGAGTATCTGGAGCATCAGCATTTGTGGGTTTGATTAAAGGCTCAAAATGACCAGACCTTTCTTCTGAAACTCATCAGTCTATTCATGTTCTAAGAAACGAAGGCTATTTCATGCGAGAAATTGCCAAGAAACTGAAGATCTCGTACAACGCTGTGTACTACCCCCTTCACAGAACAGCGCAAACTGGCTTGAGAAACAGTTTGAGAAACAGACACCTCACAAGCCCTGAACTGGCAGCTTCATTAAATAGTACCCGCAAAACACCAGTCTCAACGTCAACAGTGAAGAGGCGACTCCGGGATGCTGGCCTTGTTTTTTTTTTAAACAGGTTGCATGTTCGAATTCAGCGAAAGAAAGTTGTTTTGGAGATTTTTGTTTAATGACTATCCCAAACCTTAACCCAAACCTTAACCATTCAGAGTTAATACCTACACTTAAGATTTAGAGTTAATGCCTAAACTTAACCCTAACCTTAAAAATTTTGAGTTAATGCCTAAACTTAAGCTTAAACACATACAAATTTGACATTTGGAACAACTTCGAAATTTAGTGTTTGAGAAACATGGATGAACGTCTCATTCTGAGGTGAGACTGTGAGAGTTAGTCGAGTACATCACTGGGACCGTGCTTCCACCCATCCAGGACATCTACTCAAAACGGTGGTTGAAGAAGGCACGTAGCATCATCAAGGACCCCAAACACCCCAGCCACAAGATATTATCTCCGTTACCGTCAGGCAGACGGTATCGGAGCATGAGGTCTGATACCAACAGGCTCAGAGTCAGCTTCGATCTACATACCATCAGACTGCTGAACACTTGAACTGGACTGACCACCTGCTCTGATTCTTCGCACCTTAGCACACACCGCAACTGCTGCTACCAGACTCTTATTATACTGCACAATTTAAGCACTTGCCCCCCCCCCCCCCCCCCTTCCCTGATACACGTGTAAATATTGTAATATAAATTGTGCCTTCCTGTGTTATACTTATGCTTAAATGTTTATTACATTCTACTGCCATTTACTTTATGTTTGTATTCTTATTTTTTGCTTTTTCTTATTGTTGTTGCATTGTCGAGAAGGAACCTGCAGTAAGCATTTCATTGGACGATGTATACCATGCGTATCCTGTACATACGTGTGTGTGTACGTGCATACCTTTGTGTGTATGTGTGATAAGTGTGACCTTTTGCCCTATCTGTTTCCACGACCCCCAGATCCCCCCATCTCCCTAACAGAGAATATATCCCTCCATCTCCCTAATAGAGAACAGATGATCTCAATCTCCCGAACAGAGAACATATCATCTCCAACAAGTACACCTGCCATCACAAATCCATCAACATCTGCTGAGGACGTAACACCAGTAAAACTTCATCATATAAGCTCAGCAAAAAAAGAAACGTCCCTTTTTCAGGACCCTGTCTTTCAAAGGTAATTTGTAAAAATCCAAGTAACTTCACAGATCTTCATTGTAAAGAGTTTAAACACTGTTTCCCATGCACAATTAATGAACATGCACCGGTGGAACTAACAGCTTACAGACGGTAGGCAATTAAGGTCACAGTTATGAAAACTTAGGACACTAAAGAGGCCTTTCTACTGACTCTGAAAAACACCAAAGGAAAGATGCCCAGGGTCTCTGCTCATCTGTGTGAACGTGCCTTAGGCATGCTGAAAGGAGGCATGAGGACTGCAGATGCGGCCAGGGCAATAAATTGCAATGTCCGTACTGTGAGACGCCTAAGACAGCACTACAGGGAGACAGGATGGACAGCTGATCGTCCTCGCAGTGGCAGACCACGTGTAACAACACCTGCACAGGATTGATACATTTGATACAATTTGCGGTTTTGTCTTACCAGGGGGGATGGTCGGATTCGCATTTATCATTGAAGGAATGAGTGTTACACCGAGGCCTGTACTCTGGAGCGGGATTGATTGGAGGTGGAGGGTCCGTCATGGTCTGGGGCAGTGTGTCACAGCATCATCGGACTGAGCTTGTTGTCATTGCAGGCAATCTCAACGCTGTGCATTACAGGGAAGACATCCTCCTCTCTCTCGTGTGGTACCCTTCCTGCAGGCTCATCCTGACATGACCCTCCAGCATGACAATGCCAACAGCCATACTGCTCGTTCTGTGCATGATTTCCTGCAAGACAGGAATGTCAGTGTTATGCCATGGCCAGCGAAGAGCCCGGATCTCAATCCCATTGAGCACCTCTGGGTCCTGTTGGATTGGAGGGTGAGGGCTAGGGCCATTCCCCCCAGAAATGTCTAGGAACTTGCAGGTGCCTTGGTGTGGGGTAACATCTCACAGCAAGAACTGGCAAATCTGGTGCAGTCCATGAGGAGGAGATGCACTGCAGTTCTTAATGCAGCTGGTGGCCACACCAGATACTGACTGTTACTTTTGATTTTGACGCCCATTTGTTCAGGGACACATTATTCCATTTATGTTAGTCACATGTCTGTGGGACTTGTTCAGTGTATGTCTCAGTTGTTGAATCTTGTTATGTTCATACTAATATTTACACATGTTAAGTTTGCTGAAAATAAACGCAGTTGACAGTCAGAGGATGTTTATTTTTTTGCTGAGTGTGCAAGGACCCGGCCAAATGACAACAATAACTAAGTTGAATATGGAAGGGATGACTAATTATTAACTGATGCAGTGACTCTGAATTAATCCACATGTGAAGTGAATGAAAGTCTCAATGAGGGAAATCATTGGTTTTGATTCAGCCGTCATCAATCATTAAGAATTTTACACTAGATGTACTAGGGGGAGAAGCTCAGGGTGATTCAATGTAGATTAGATACTGTATGATGTCCTCTTATGTGAAATGAGATAAGCTAGGATGATTTTTTATAAATGCAAATGAACATATCCACATTTCCAGAGGTTTTAGCACACCAGATTTCTCCTTAATCCAAAACACTGAACCATGTATATATGTTCACAAATGCTACATATAGCCAACTGTGTTTTCACAAGTATATGTCTGAATCCAAGTATTTTATATCCAGGGACTCTGTCCAGATAACAGTGGGAGCATGTGTAGGCTCTATCACAGAGCCAGACTACTGCTGCTGGAGAGAATCAGCCAGTGAACCGTTGGTCTTTGCAGGTCACTGACATTTTCAACCAGCGACAACCTCTCACTCCTCAGAAATAGAAGGAGAGGAAAAGAGAGAGAGAGAGCGAGAGAGGGAGAGAGCAAGACAAGAGGGAGGAGATAAAGGAAAGTGGGGAGGCACGCAATTCTATCTGTAAAAACCAACTTCCCCCAAAATTACAGCTAAATGGAAAAATAATGGAAGCAGCATCAGCGAACTCCAGCCGCGTTGTTATTAGTATTCCAGCGACACAGAGAGAGACCGACAGCAGTTATGTATTTTTGCAAGTATGCATATAATTTATTGTGGGGAACACAATTTACATGGGTAGTCAATGCCTGTTTTATAGGCTCACAAATAGATGTATGAACTGAAGCATATAATGGCTGAGAGCAGCAGGCGCAAATACCTTCTAAATCTTCCAAATGTGTTCCACGAAAAATTTAACCAAAGAATATAAAACAGATTAATTCATGCATGTTATATATTGGTTTTTGATTTACAAATCTAATCTGGGGAAATTTGCCAGGGGGACGTGGATGGGGTGTGTAAAGCGAACAGCACCGACCGAGCCCAAGGGCTGATGGTCCACGCAGGGGCTCCTGCGGCTACAGCAACCGTCACTGTCTCATCACGTGGAAGCTGTGTGTGTGTGTGTGTGTGTGTGTGTGTGTGTGTGTGTGTGTGTGTGTGGTGTGTGTGTGTGTGTGTGTGTGTGTGTGTGTGTGTGTGTGTGTGTGTGTGTGTGTGTGTGTGTGTGTGTGTGTGTGTGTGATTGTAATTTACAGGCAGCGTTAGAGAGAGAGAGGACTGGGGATAGTTAAACGGGCAATGAAAGCCTCTGAAATGCTGCTTTTTATCCTGCGGTGCCACTATGGCCACAGTTCTCCTCTGAGCGTTTCTCTGCAAACCACATTCCTGTATTGTGCACTTGAGAGAGCTGTGTGGTGTGACGTTGGCCCGCCCCCTTCTCACACACACACACACACACACACACACACACACACACACACACACACACACACACACACACACACACACACACACACACACACACATACACACACACACACACACAATGACCCTAGAGGACAGTCTCAGTGGATGGGGGACGTTTGCCTGCTTTTTGACATTTTATCTCCACGCCACAATAAGAGGTGCCTACAAAGGGTTATGGCTGTCTCACAATGACACAGGACCAATTCAACCCTGATGAATTTGAGATAAGGCAGGCAGCCTTAAAATGGCTGGCCTTAACTTCCAGAGGGAGAGGGATGAGAGAAGGGGGGAGGCATAGGTGGGGGTAGGGGGGTTAGTTTTCAAGTGCATGGAAATGCTGTAAGAGACGAAAGGCAAAGGAGAGTCATAGAGTGAGGGTTGAAATTACTTTAGGAAATTATGTCGCGGGGAGGAAGAGAAAGCGGAAGGCCACTTAGGCTGTTTGTGAGGGGAATTTATAAAAGAGGATATTTTTTATGCATTAGCCTGTTAAAGGTTTACAACACGCACATAAAAACAGGTGAAAACGAGCACATTACATAAATCCCAGTTGGAGTTCTCCATTACAGGAATGGAGGATGGGAAAAGGAGAAGGAACGTGTTAATTGAGAGCTTAAGGGTCAATAATTGGAGTTCTGGAGGGGTGGGGAGGTACGGGCTGGGGGGGCAACCTTCCAGGAGAGATGGAAAGACAGACACTGTATGCAAATAGCCCAACTGGGACTGGGCATCTGAAATTAATCAGAATACAAAGACTTTATTGGAGAGCTACTAGAACGAGTCAATCATGGGCAAACAAGTCCATGAGACAAAATCAAAACCCAGTAATACACATCCAGCAGACTTGTATATAAAATACATGACATGTCCAGGTCTCTGTACAGGTCTGGGACAGGGCTTTAGGTGTTTGTCCAGGTCTGGGACAGGGGTTTAGGTGTTTGTCCAGGTCTGGGACAGGGCTTTAGGTGTTTGTCCAGGTCTGGGACAGGGGTTTAGGTGTTTGTCCAGGTCTGGGACAGGGGTTTAGGTGTTTGTCCAGGTCTGGGACAGTGGTTTAGGTGTTTGTCCAGGTCTGGGACAGGGGTTTAGGTGTTTGTCCAGGTCTGGGACAGGGGTTTAGGTGTTTGGTTTCATGGGTATATAAAATCCATTACATTTCCAGGTCTCTGTCCAGGTCTGCGAAAGGGCTTTGGGAGTTTGTCCAGGTCTGGGACAGGAATTTTAGTGTTTGGTTACCTGGGTATTGTCACGACTTCCGCCGAAGTCGGTTCCTCTCCTTGTTCGGGCGGCGTTCGGCGGTCGACGTCACCGGTTTTCTAGCCATCGCCGATACACCTTTCATTTTACATTTGTTTTGTCTTGTTTTCCCACACACCTGGTTTACATTTCTCTCATTACTTGTTGTGTATTTAACCCTCTGTTCCCCCCATGTCTGTGTGTGAAATTGTTTGTTGTAAGTGCTTGTGCACATGTTGACTGGTGCGCGACGGGTTTTGTACCCATATTTTGTATTTCTGGATGCCGTTGGTTTTGATAATTAAACTGCTCTGGTTATTACGAAGTTCTGCTCTCTGACTTCCCTGACACCAGTTACGCACCCCTTACAGGTATATAAAATACATGAAATGTCAGGTCTCTATGCAGATCTGGGACAGAGGTTTGGGTGTTTGTCCAGGTCTGGGACATGGGGTTTAGTTTCCCGGGTATATACACTGAACAAAAATATAAACGCAACATCTATTGGTCCCATGTTTCATGAGCTGAAATAAAAGATCCCAGAAATGTTGCATACGCAAAAAGAGCTTTTTCTATCAAATTTTGTGAACAAATTTGCCAAGATAATCCGTCCACCTGACAGGTGTGGCATGTCATGAAGCTGATTAATTTTAATTTAAACAGTATGATCATTACACAGGTGTACCTTGTGCTGGGGACAATAAGAATGTGACATCAGGTGCTGTAGGTGTCCTGGAGGGCAGGCAGTGTGCCCTCTGTGATACGTTGGGCAGACCGCACCACCCTCTGGAGAGCCCTGCGGTTGCGGGCGGTGCAGTTGCCGTACCATGTGGTGATACAGCCCGACAGGACACTCTCAATTGTGCATCTGTAAAAGTTTGTGAGGATCTTAGGGGCCAAGCCAAATTTCTTCAGCCTCATGAGGTTGAAGAGGCACTGTTGCGCCTTCTTAACCATACTGTCTGTGTGGGTGGACCATTTCAAATTGTCAGTGATGTGTACACAAGGAACTTGAAGCTTTACACCTTCTTTAGGGTGTTTTCTATCCATATATAATAAGTATATGCATATTCTAGTTACTGGGTAGGATTAGTAACCAGATTAAATCGGGTACGTTTTTTTTATCCAGCCATGAAAATACTGCCCCCTAGCCCCAACAGGTTAACAGTATTCTTACATAGGTATTCCTCTAGGCAAGATGGGATAGGGCAGTATGCAGTGTGATGGCGATTACATCGTCTGTGGATATTTTGGGGTGGTATGCAAATTGAAGTGGGTCTAGGGTGTCAGGTAAGGTAGAGGTGAAATGATCCTTAAATAGCCTCTTATAGCATTTCATGATGACAGAGTGAGTGCTACGGGGCGATAGTCATTGAGTTCAGTTTCATTTGCTTTCTTGGGTACAGGAACAATGGTGGCCATCTTGAAGCAAGTGGTGAAAACAGACTGGGATAGGGAGAGATTGAATATGTCTGTAAACACTCCAGTCAGCTGGTCTGTGCATGCTCTGAGGATGCAGCTAGGGATGCCGTCTGCGCCGGCAGCCTTGCAAGGGGTTAACACGCTTAAAAGTCTTACTCACGTCGGCTACAGAGAATCGGTAGCAAGACATCGGTAGCAAGACATCGGTTTCTACAACATGGCTGGTTTTCCCTTTGTAATCTGTGATTGTCTGTAGACCCTGCCACATACGTCTCGTGTCTGAGCCGTTGAATTGCGACTCCACCTTGTCTGTACTGACGTTTTGCCTGTTTGATTGCCTTAAGGAGAGAATAACTATACTGTTTTTCATTCAACCATATTCCCAGTCACCTTGCCATGGTTAAATATGGTTGTTCGGGCTTTCAGTTTTGCGGGAATGCTGCCATCTATCCACGGTTTCTAGTTTGGGTAGGTTTTAATAGTCACAGTGGGAACAACATGGCCTATACACTTCCTGATGAACTCAGTCACCGTGTCCGAGTATACATTAAAGTTATTATCAGAGGCTACCCGGAACATATCCCAGTCCGCGTAATCAAAACAATCTTGAAACATGGATTCCGATTGGTCAAACCAGCATTGAATAGACCGTAGTACGGGTACTTCTTGTTTGAGTTTCTGCCTATAGGAAGGGAGGAGCTACTGTGACGAGATCCTGAGGCCCATTGTCTTGCCATTCATCCGCCGCCATCACTTCATGTTTCAGCATGATGATGCACGGCCCCATGTCGCAAGGATCTGTACACAATTCCTGGAAGCTGAAAATGTTCCAGTTCTTCCATGGCTTGAATACTCACCAGGCATGTCACCCATTGAGCATGTTTGGGATGCTCTGGATTGATGTGCGGGATAGCGTGTTCCAGTTCCCACCCAAAAAATTAATAAATAAATATCCAGCAACTTCGCATAGCCATTGAAGATGAGTGGGGCAACATTCCACAGGTCACAATCAACAGCCTGATCAACTCTATGTGAAGGAGATGTTTCACGCTGCATGAGGCAAACAGTGGTGACACCAGATACTGACTGATTTTCTGATCCACGCCCCTACCTTTTTTTAAAGGTATCTGTGACCAAGAGATGCATATCTGTATTGCCAGTCATGTGAAATCAATAGATTAGGACATTATTTATTTATTTAAATTGACTGATTTCAATTATTTTAACTTGCAACTCTGTAAAATCTTTTCAATTGCTGAATGTTGTGTTTATATTTTTGTTCAGTATAAAATACATGAAATGTGCAGGTCTCTGTCCAAGTCTGGGACTAGGGTTTTGGTGTTTGGTTTCCTGGGGAGTGTAGGGATGGCTGCTTCTTCTTCTTCTTACGGGTCATGGGATCTTGATAATCATCTCATCTTTTTCCATTGCTCTTTTTTACCTCCTCTACTCTCCCCTCCCCCTGCCTCCCATTCTCTAGGGTCAGCCTAGCTGGCCATGTCCTCCCACCCCTATACCTTATCCCTTATCCCCTGAGCATAGTTGAGCCATTGGGGCTGAAAAAAATACAAAATAAGTACTATTTTCCCCCCACTCACTGTTTCATCTCTCTCTCTCTCTCTCTCTCTCTCTCTCTCTCTCTCTCTCTCTCTCTCTCTCTCTCTCTCTCTCTCTCTCTCTCTCTCTCTCTCTCTCTCTCCATGGCTGCACCCATTCCCTCTCTCAGGGCAGACACCTGCACTGGCCAGACAATCGAAAAAATTACAAAATAAGTACTATTTTCCCCCCACTCACTGTTTCAACTCTCTCTCTCTCTCGCTCTCTCTAGCTCTCTCTGTAGCTCTCTCTGTAGCTCTCTCTCTAGCTCTCTCTCTAGCTCTCTCTCTCCCTTCATGGCTGAACCCGTTCCCTCTCTCAGGGCAGACACCTGCACTGGCCAGACAATCGATACCAGGCCTGGGCCTCTAGGAGAGTCCTGTCATCAAACAGACTGGATCCACACCGCTTGCCACCGCCAGACAATTACTCAAACTCTTACACACACAAACAAACACACACTCACAGAGATACTCAAACTCACACACACACACACACACACACACACACACACACACACACAGGCAAGCACACATGCACTCAAAGAACACTCAAACTCACACACACTCACACTCAAAACACACACTCAGCCAGACACAAACACCAGAAGTATGCATGCACAGGCACCCGGGTCTTATCAATCTTTAAGCAGGCAATTTATCCAACAGATGTAGGATCTTAATTTAATCAGTATTTTGTTGCTGAGTATTTTAGTTTTTTGTCATTTCCACTTTGAGATTTCAGACTTGATTTGCTCTAACGAGAAATGTATCACCCCCTACAAAAATGTCCATTCATTTAATCCACATAATAATTCACATTTCCTGCTGCTTCAAGATATTTTTCCTGCTGTAGCAAACTGGATCAAATTAAGATCCTACATCTGTAATGCCACGGTAGGTGGAACAAAACAAGCAAGAGAAAATCATTAATAAAATGCCCAGGGATAAATAATACATTGGAGCAGGATGTTGGAGCCTGAACTGTTTTAGCTTTAGTTACTGGTTTGCTGAGTGACCGCTGGGCTTTCCTGGAGTGAGTTTTGAGGAATCCATTTGCTAGTACTTTCATATCACAACCCGTTCCCCCCTCTTCCACTTTCTAGCCTTTTTAATTAAATTGCTTCCAATTTTGAGTCTTCAAATCTTATCCCTAATAGACATGAAAACATTCTTTAAAGGATGGTTAGGGGGACTATTCATGCTCTGTCATTGTTACTCAGTCTAAATGGTCAGTCTAAATCCAGCTATTTACATTTTTTTCTGTGAAAGTAAATGCAGGGCACTTGACATCGCTTCAGTCCATTCTCAAATGCGTCAGAAAGGACTGACCTTAAAGGTGTCACTACGGTGTTGACCTGCCCTAATCATAACATACTCCCTTTCCTAGAGGACATAGGAAACAACCAGGAATCAGGAGCATGCTGTAGGTTAGACAGTGAATTGATTTGACAAATCTCTATTGGGGTGAGCTTTGAGGGGGATGCAAAAAGACAAACAGTTAACCCCCTGCTAGTAAAGTAAGACCTATATATTTAACATCAATGTCTTTAAAAACCAAACCCCAAATCGTTGACTGAACTTTGACTCTGAAAAGTTCCATGAATTGTGCAATCCTACTCTGAACCCTACAATATTCAAACACCATGTAACATATGACTTCCACGTTTCCTGATATATATTTTAAAGAATAAATGACGTGTATAAATATTTGACCAAGATCTGTCCAACATCAAAAGCATGACTCAAGCTCATGCCTCGTACAGTATATAATCTGCAGTGGAACTCAGAAATAACTGAGAAAACGGTGGCTTTGTCTGGCTGCCTGTACGATGGGAGAGGGTATGAGAGAAAGCAGTGGATTTGTCTGGCTGCCTGTATGATGGGAGAAGGTATGAGAGAAAGTGGTGGCTATGTCTTGCTGCCTGTATGATGGGAGAGGGTATGAGAGAAAGCGGGGGATTTGTCTGGCTGCCTGTACGATGGGAGAGGGTATGAGAGAAAGCAGTGGATTTGTCTGGCTGCCTGTATGATGGGAGAAGGTATGAGAGAAAGTGGTGGCTATGTCTTGCTGCCTGTATGATGGGAGAGGGTATGAGAGAAAGCGGGGGATTTGTCTGGCTGCCTGTACGATGGGAGAGGGTATGAGAGAAAGCAGTGGATTTGTCTGGCTGCCTGTATGATGGGAGAAGGTATGAGAGAAAGTGGTGGCTATGTCTTGCTGCCTGTATGATGGGAGAGGGTATGAGAGAAAGCGGGGGATTTGTCTGGCTGCCTGTATGATGGGAGAGGGTATGAGAGAAAGTGGGAGATTTGTCTGGCTGCCTGTATGATGGGAGAGGGTATGAGAGAAAGCGGGGGATTTGTCTGGCTGCCTGTATGATGGGAGAGGGTATGAGAGAAAGTGGGAGATTTGTCTGGCTGCCTGTATGATGGGAGAGGGTATGAGAGAAAGCGGGGGATTTGTCTGGCTGCCTGTATGATGGGAGAGGGTATGAGAGAAAGCGGGGGATTTGTCTGGCTGCCTGTATGATGGGAGAGGGTATGAGAGAAAGTGGGAGATTTGTCTGGCTGCCTGTATGATGGGAGAGGGTATGAGAGAAAGCGGGGGATTTGTCTGGCTGCCTGTATGATGGGAGAGGGTATGAGAGAAAGTGGGAGATTTGCCTGGCTGCCTGTATGATGGGAGAGGGTATGAGAGAAAGCGGGGGATTTGTCTGGCTGCCTGTATGATGGGAGAGGGTATGAGAGGGGGTAAATAGATAAATCACAGGTGAATTCTCTGTCCGCTCTTTAGTGGGTCATTGTTTTTGTCCCTGATCCATTACGGAATAATAGGAGGAGCATTAGAGTGTGTGTGTGGGGGGGGGACGTCAGCCCCGAGGGGGGGGGAGAGAGAGCGTGTAATCTGGGGGATGACGACCATCTGCAAAATGAAAACAAATGGGGTGTCATCCCCGGGAGGAAATCTATCGCCTTCTATTTTTTTATCATCAATTCCTTAAGCTGTGTGTATCTGTGCGCGTATGAGCACACACACACAAAGCAATGACTTCCAACTCTCTGCGAGACACACACACACAGGTAAGTTGTACAAACAAACACATACACACAGCAAATACAGATTGCTAGACACAATATCACAACAGTGACACAAATGAATCATATTAAACCATGGAACCAAACTGAAATGTTGTGGAACTGTTGACAGAAAGAAAAAGTAGAGAGTGTAAAGAGACCGTATTCAACAGTTCACCTACACCTAACTGGAGCTGTTCAGAGAGGGAAATACAACTTCCTACACCTAACTGAAACTGCTCAGGGAGGGAAATACAACTTCCTACACCTAACTGAAACTGCTCCGGGAGGGAAATACAACTTCCTACACCTAACTGAAACTGCTCAGAGAGGGAAATACAACTTCCTACACCTAACTGAAACTGTTGAGAGAGGGAAATACAACTTCCTACACCTAACTGAAACTGCTCCGGGAGGGAAATACAACTTCCTACACCTAACTGAAACTGCTCAGAGAGGGAAATACAACTTCCTACACCTAACTGAAACTGCTCAGAGAGGGAAATACAACTTCCTACACCTAACTGAAACTGTTGAGAGAGGGAAATACAACTTCCTACACCTAACTGGAGCTGTTCAGAGAGGGAAATACAACTTCCTACACCTAACTGAAACTGCTCCGGGAGGGAAATACAACTTCCTACACCTAACTGAAACTGCTCAGAGAGGGAAATACAACTTCCTACACCTAACTGAAACTGCTCCGGGAGGGAAATACAACTTCCTACACCTAACTGAAACTGCTCCGGGAGGGAAATACAACTTCCTACACCTAACTGAAACTGCTCAGAGAGGGAAATACAACTTCCTACACCTAACTGAAACTGCTCAGGGAGGGAAATACAACTTCCTACACCTAACTGAAACTGCTCCGGGAGGGAAATACAACTTCCTACACCTAACTGGAGCTGTTCAGAGAGGGAAATACAACTTCCTACACCTAACTGAAACTGCTCCGGGAGGGAAATACAACTTCCTACACCTAACTGGAGCTGTTCAGAGAGGGAAATACAACTTCCTACACCTAACTGAAACTGCTCAGAGAGGGAAATACAACTTCCTACACCTAACTGAAACTGCTCCGGGAGGGAAATACAACTTCCTACACCTAACTGAAACTGCTCAGAGAGGGAAATACAACTTCCTACACCTAACTGAAACTGCTCAGAGAGGGAAATACAACGTCCTACACCTAACTGAAACTGCTCCGGGAGGGAAATACAACTTCCTACACCTAACTGAAACTGCTCCGGGAGGGAAATACAACTTCCTACACCTAACTGAAACTGCTCAGAGAGGGAAATACAACTTCCTACACCTAACTGGAGCTGTTCAGAGAGGGAAATACAACTTCCTACACCTAACTGAAACTGCTCCGGGAGGGAAATACAACGTCCTACACCTAACTGAAACTGCTCCGGGAGGGAAATACAACGTCCTACACCTAACTGAAACTGCTCAGAGAGGGAAATACAACGTCCTACACCTAACTGAAACTGCTCAGAGAGGGAAATACAACGTCCTACACCTAACTGAAACTGCTCAGAGAGGGAAATACAACTTCCTACACCTAACTGAAACTGCTCAGGGAGGGAAATACAACTTCCTACACCTAACTGGAGCTGTTCAGAGAGGGAAATACAACTTCCTACACGTAACTGAAACTGCTCAGAGAGGGAAATACAACGTCCTACACCTAACTGAAACTGCTCAGGGAGGGAAATACAGCTTCCTACACCTAACTGAAACTGCTCAGGGAGGGAAATACAACGTCCTACACCTAGCTGAAACTGCTCAGGGAGGGAAATACAGCGTGCTACACCTAACTGAAACTGCTCAGAGAGGGAAATACAACGTCCTACACCTAACTGAAACTGCTCAGGGAGGGAAATACAACTTCCTACACCTAACTGAAACTGCTCAGAGTGGGAAATACAACTTCCTACACCTAACTGAAACTGCTCAGGGAGGGAAATACAACGTCCTACACCTAACTGAAACTGCTCAGGGAGGGAAATACAACATCCTACACCTAACTGGAGCAGCTCAGGGTGGGAAATTAAACTTCCTCTAAAAAGTACTTTGGCTTCGGAGCAGAACCCCTGTCCAAAAGATAGTCAGACCCCCGTGGCGAGGATTCTCACATCGAAATCTGACAAAATAATGAGATCCATAACTGAGAGACAAGTTGGAGACTGTGGTGGGGGGGTGTTAAATGGAGTAGGGGGGGTTGTTAAATGGGGGGGTTGTTAGAGGGAGGGGGTATGGAGAGGGGGAGGCGCAAGGACTCAATTTACATTTATGATAGCCCTGTAATTCCAGGAGAAAACCAGCATAATGCCACAATTCTGTAACATACCATAAAGGATGTAATGACGCTCAGTCAAATTATCAGAGATGGAGGGATGAGATGAGATAACATGTCCCAGTCTATTATTTATTTATTTCCTGGGAGGGAGGGAGGGAGGGAGGGAGGGAGGGAGGGAGGGAGGGAGGGAGGGACGGGAGCAGAGAAAACTCATCACATAGCTGGGTAATTAATGAATGGTTTAAATGTCATGATGATGGGAGGCACTTGACAGGGGACCAAAGCCCAGCACAGTGATTTAGAGCTCTCTCTTTCTTTCTCTCTCCCTCTTTCTCTCCCTCTCTCTCTCTCAAACCCCTCACTCCCTCTCCACAAAGCCTAGACACCCCAGGGTTCAAACTTAATTCAGAACGTAAGGCACTCAATCGTCCCCTCATAACAACCTTTCTGCCAGCTAGTCCCATCTGGAGCCACTGTGGGAGGCTCTTCCAGGACCGTGGAGCTCCCCTCCTCCCTCCACCCTCTACAAACCCACCATCACCACACTCCAAACCCCAGTCTCGGCAGCCACCCCCAAATATTAAATGAAAAATGACTTGCCCATTGTGGTCTAGTTAGGGCCTGTGTGAGGGATGGTAATTGGGCCTTTTACATGCTGGGCGGCTCAGAGAGGGAGCTGAATGGAGGGGGTGAGGTGGGGGTGGGGGGGGCACCCTGGCCCTACGAGGCATGCGTTGAGTATGAGCACTGCCTCAGACTATGGAGACTACAGAGGCTATGGAGCAGAACCTCTGCTATTCATAGAGAGAGAGTGGGCTCAACTCACACTAGGCAGTACTCAGTACTCACACTAAGCAGTACTCAGTACCCACACTAGGCAGTACTCAGTACTCACACAGAGGCAGTACTCAGTACTCACACTAAGCAGTACTCAGTACTCACACAGAGGCAGTACTCAGTACTCACACTAAGCAGTACTCAGTACTGACACTAGGCAGTACTCAGTACTCACACAGAGGCAATACTCAGTACTCACACAAAGGCTACAGAGGGGAACTGCCTCTTATGGAGGGTAGTGTGTGGGCGCCATCATACAGGCCACTGTATCGGAGTGGGCTCTACTCAAAAAACATATACACTGGGCACTACAAATTTAGATTGAGTTGGCACTATTTATAGTGGTTATTGAGTGGCACTATTAACAGTGGTTATTGAGTAGGCACTCCTCATTTAGAGGGTATACAGTGGGCACTAATGAGTATGCAGTATGCAGTTTCTCCTTGGTGCTGGTATAATAAATAATACAAAAAAACGAATCCTGTCCACATTGCTTCTGCTCCAAGCAGTGGTTTGATTGCCTATACTGTGTCAAACATTGTTGCAACTGAATCAAATCGATTAAAGAAATTAACTAATTCTAATCTCTGGAAGACAGCACATTTGATGTAGTGGCGGGTCGGTTTGATACACACAGTACTCAAATCCTAGAAAATAGTTGGGTCGTTCCACCAATTAGGTGCCTTTTGAGTAGCGAAACTTGGTGAAAAATGTTTAATGTTTTACAGTATTTTTTATGTTTTATTTAACCTAATTGTAACATTCTGTCATAAAGAGCACATTTTCAACTTAATAAAAAACATATTTTCCCAACTCAAGAGGTTAAATAAAAAAAATACTATAGTAAGTGCCTATTAAGTGCCAAATAAAATAACAGTGTTGACGACTTCATCTTAAATCAGCCATAAATCCCCTTGTGACAGGGGGAATGGAAGCTTGTGTGCAACAGGGAAGGGCAACTGAATGCAGGCTTAAAAAAAATGGAATTGTTGATAAAAGTCTAGCCTGTTTATCTATAGGTAAAAGGAGAGTAGAACCACTCACACTATGATTAGACTATTAAATGTTCCATTTTCTTTTCTTTACGGGATCGGTGTGTGTGTGTGTGTCCCCTCCCGCGAGACGGTTGAGCTAACGTAGGCTAATGTGATTAGCATGAGGTTGTAAGTAACAAGAACATTTCCCATGACATAGAAATATCTGATATGGGCAAAAAGCTTAACTTCTCGCTAATCGAAATGCACTGTCCAATCTACAGTAGCTTTTAGAGTGAAAGAATACCATGCTATTGTTTGAGGAGAGTGCACAGTTATGAACTTGAAAATGTATTAATAAACCAATTAGGCACATTTGGGCAGTCTTGATACAACATTTTGAACAGATATGCATTGGATAAATCTAAAACTTTGCACATACACTGCTGCCATCTAGTGGCCAAAATCTAAATTTCACCTGGGATGGAGTTATACATTATGGCCTTTCTCTTGCATTTCAAAGATGATGTTACAAAGAAAATTAATGTTTTTTTTCTTTGTATTATCTTTTACCAGATCTAATGTGTTATATTCTCCTGCATTAATTTCACATTTCCACAAACTTCAAAGTGTTTCCTTTCAAATGGTATCAAGAATATGCATATCCTTGCTTCAGGTCCTGAGCTACAGGCAGTTAGATTTAGGTATGTCATTTTAAGCAAGAACTTAAAAAAAGGGTCCGATCCTTAAGAGGATATTATTAAAGGAATAGTTTTATCATATTAAAACTTGAGTTCAGTTCATATAACAGGGTTTACCTTAAAATAAGGAATGGGGACGGGGGGACGGAGGGATGGGAACAAGGGGACGGGGGGATGGGGACAAGGGGACGGGGGGAGGGGGTTTACCTTAAAATTAATCTCTAATAATGTAACATAAATAATCATCTTCAGAACTGACTTTGTCAAAGCAGCAGTATAACAAGGACTTTACAATGATGGTGGAAACCTGGAGAAATATTGGGGTTAAGTGGGTTAAATCTTCCGAGCAGTTACAGAGGATTCACAGAGGAACATGTCAAAATGTTGGATTTAGGCACTTTAGGAAGTCTATTCATATTAATAATCAGATTTATTGAATGTTCCATGTGATCTTTATTAAAGTGCACTTCGTTTAATCTAAGAGTGCAAAATGTCTACATAAAATATCAAAGGGACGCAAAAGGCACTCATTTCGTGGAATGACCCAGTAATAATACATTCAGGTTCATAAAATAATGTACACAATTTACCAAATGTATGGGCTTAAAGTAAGCTATAACCATGTACAATGCAAGAGCAGTATGTAGGCCTATGCATGTACTATGGATCATCTATGCATCTCTCTGTGCGTATCTACACATACCTGCATGAATATGTATGGGAATCAACATGTGTGTGTATGAACATGACAGCTCAGCCCTGGGCATCATGTAATACTGGCCCTTTAACGCTGTATCCCTTTATTCAGAGCAGCCCTGATTTCTCTCGCCCGCCTGCATGATAAGAGGTTGGAAAAACAGGAACCCAATTCCCATTATCCGGCTCCCTTATTGTCTATATTAACCTTCTCCATGGTAACTTGTTCCCCCATAATGCTACACTTGTCTAGTCACAACACATCAGCACGGAGAGCCAATTGTGTCATGCAAATGAAGCCCGGGCTCCATTGTGAGGGAGAACAGCATAGGAGGAAGAGCTAGGGGTTTATCTGGAGCATGTCTGTCTGTCTGTCTGTCTGTCTGTCTGTCTGTCTGTCTGTCTGTCTGTCTGTCTGTCTGTCTGTCTGTCTGTCTGTCTGTCTGTCTGTCTGTCTGTCTGTCTGTCTGTCTGTCTGTCTGTCTGTCTGTCTGTCTGTCTGTCTGTCTGTCTGTCTGTCTGTCTGTCTGTTTGGCTGTCTCTCTGTGTCAGGGTGAACTGCTGAAAATTGTCTCTCTCACATACACAGAGAGACAGAGAGAGAGACACACGCACACAGTTTGACAGTGACCCCCCAGAACCATACACATATACACACACTTAGATAACCCCTGCCAGACAACCGGCAAATAAACCAAGGACTGTCACTGTGTCCTTTGCGTCTTTAATTGGTATTGGTCCAAGTGCCTGCGTGCGTGTGTGTGGCAGTGTGGGGAGGACTGGAGGGGAGGAGGGAAAGGAGAAGAGTGTTGTTTTGTTTAGCTCCTTTCAAGGTTGGGTGGGTTTTTTCCTCCATTGACGATGCTGTTGAATAGCATGAAGAGAGAGAGAGAGCGATGCGGAGAGGAGAGACAGAGAGGGAGAGAGAGAGAGAGAGAGAGAGAGAGAGAAAGAGCGATGCGGAGAGGAGAGACAGAGAGGGAGAGAGAGAGAGAGAGAAAGAGAAAGAGAAAGAGAAAGAGAAAGAGGTGGAGAGAAGGAGAAAAGTAGAGAGAAAGAGAACAGGAGAGAAAGAGAGAGGACTGAGTCAGTGTAGCTGTAAAATTCATCTGAAAGTGTTGCAGTAGCATTCTATATGCAGACAGAGCCCGTTAGGCAGAACACAATACTTCAGGGAGATTGAACTCACTGTCACCCTGTGTTGCTTATGGTGGAAATAACCGGTTTGATATGTAACCATCTCACAAACACAAATACACTGCTTGGGTTTCAGTTGAAGCAGGCAACCAATGTCATCCTTTACCAAAAGACCTCAGTGGGAATCAGACATAGACCACAATGATAAAATCATTATATATTCTCACTGAATTGACCTATTTACAGTTTGTCTTCCTACATAGATATATACTGTATATGAGTGTAACACGCAGGTGTGTACAACTTGTTTATGTAACATGAGTTCCTTAACAGTCTCTCAGGTACCCAATTAACTCATCAGTTGGCTGAGTAAGCCCAGCATAGAAAGAGAAAGAAAGGGAGAAAGAGAGCGAGGGAGAGAGAGTGGTGACTGCCCTATGCTACCTCCTCGCCACCTCTCCCTCGTTTCATTTCCTCCTCCCTCCTACCCTCCTTTTCTTCCATGGGTGCTTTTAATTTATGCCCGCATACTAACCACTCAATACTGGCAGTGTCTGCAGTGCTGGAGATAGCTGGTAATGAGAAGAGGTCCCCCCTTTATCTCTTTTCTTCTGCCCCCCATTATCTGCTCGCAGTCTATAAGCGTGCAGTTACCTTACCAGCCGATAACGCCCAAAAGGCAACCAGCACTGATGAGCTTTCTATATAGTGCAGCGGGCACAATGCCCCTATCGGGGGAGCAGACATCTGGGAGAAAAAAAATTGAGGAGAGTGAGGAAGAGACAGAGACAGAGAGAGAGGGTGGAAGAGACAGACAGAGCGAGCGCGAGCGAGAGAGAGAGAGAGAGAGAGAGAGAGAGAGAGAGAGAGAGAGAGAGAGAGAGAGAGAGAGAGAGAGAGAGAGAGAGAGAGAGAGAGAGAGAGAGAGAGAGAGAGAGAGAGAGAGAGAGAGAGAGATAGATAGATAGATAGATAGATAGATAGATAGATAGATAGATAGATAGATAGATAGATAGATAGATAGATAGATAGATAGATAGATAGATAGATAGATAGATAGATAGATAGATAGATCTCTCTGATTCTCTCCCAGCTGCTGCAGCTTCTTATCTCCCGTCTTCCCTCTTCTGCCTGGAAGATAACATGAATTCTTCTCCATGCTGTACCCCCCCCCCCCTACACACACACACCCACACACACCCACACCCACACCAACTCACACCTCTACTATCCTCCAGTCCCCTACCCCCCATATACACACATGCACCACTATGACCCTATCCACACACACACTGACACACTCCCCCCATCACCAGCAGAGAAGCCTCAGTGAAGGAGATGCTGGAAACCGTCTTTCTGCTCAGTCAAGATAAAGGGTTAATACTACAGTCGGACGGCCCTCTTTGTGAGAAGAGGGGAGGAAGGGAAGAGAGAGTGAAAGAAGGGGAAGGGAGAAGAAAAGGGGGGAGAGGGAGAAGGGGAAAAAAATAAATCAAGTATTCAAGTCAAGATTTTTTTTATCAGCGTATAAAACTATAATTTTTGCCTCTTTCACATCGTTTTTTTCTCTCCTTCTGAATGTGGCTGCTGCCCGGAGTGTTGAAGCCAGATAAAAGAATTAGTGGGACCGGGCCGCTAAGTACAGCTGCGAATTAGAATGTCTATCTCTGTCGCTCTTGGCTCATCCGTTCTAGCCAGCCAGGCTTCGAGCTCGTAAACAATTTAATCTTTTCACTGCAGTTTGGGGGGGGGGTGAGAAAAGGAGAGAAGGGAAAAAGAGCTGTGGACATTACCTCTCCTCTCCTTTCTCTTCTCTCTTCCTTCTTCTTCTCCTTAAACAAGTAACCTGACGCAAACATTTGTAAGGTACTCCAAGATTGAATCTGCTCTCTTTTTTCCCTCTCTGACGTCCTCCTCAGCCTCTCTCTCTCTTTCTTCGTCTATACTCTTTTTTTTCCTTCTCTTCCTAGCATCTTGAAATTGAAGATGTGCCGCAGCTTCAGCATAGGCGCCAGGGCCTATTTTGAAGATGTAATATAATTCATAGCCTGCCATCCACCAGAGCAGACACACACACACACACACACACACACACACACACACACACACACACACACACACACACACACACACACACACACACACACACACACACACACACACACACACACACACACACACACACACACACACACACACACTATATTTCTCACTCTCACTCTCTCTCCCCTTCTCCGTTTCTCACATACACAGACACGCAGACACAAACACACATATATTTTGGATGACTCCATAGCCGCCTGGTCCAAAGAGACATACTATATCCACGGCCATTCTTTTTGTATGAACTTCAACCAATCCTTAATAATGGCATTGTATCTTCATTTACATGAAAGGGAAAACAGCTATACTGAAGATGTATTTATGTTTGACGCTACATTTGCATTAAATTGCGATTTTAATTTGAGAGTAAACGGGAGGGGGAGAGTTTGACTTAAAGAGAGAAGGGGAGAGAGGGGGAAAGAAAGAGATTGAGAGAGGGGGTGTTTGAATGTAAGAGAAAAGGAGAGAGATAGAGGGGCTTGATAGGGATCAAAGGGTTGAAGAATCTCAAATATAAAATATATTTTGATTTGTTTAACACTTTTTTGGTTACTACATGCTTCCACGTGTTATTTCATAGTTTTGATGTCTTCAATATTATTCTACAATATAGAAAAAGTTGTGTCCAAACTTTTGACTGGTACTGTGCGTGTGTGTGTGTGTGTGTGTGTGTGTGTGTGTGTGTGTGTGTGTGTGTGTGTGTGTGTGTGTGTGTGTGTGTGTGTGTGTGTGTGTGTGTGTGTGTGTGTGTGTGTGTGTGTGTGTGTGTGTGTGTGTGCGTGACCATGTCACATACAGGCACACACAGACAGACACATACAGGTTCTCTCCTGTGTGGCCCTCCACTCCAACACTTCCTGGCCTCAGACGGGAGCAGCTATGACACCATGGGGCTTGTAAGGCTGGAAGAGAGGAAGGGAAGAAAGAAAAGAGAGAGAGAGAGAAGGTGGGAGAGTAGACTGCTGCTGGGGCTAAAATAAGAGGAAAACCAGTGGTGTGCTGTGGGTGTGTGATGGCAGGAGTGTAACGAGGTTGAGGTATGGGCTGGGGTGGGGTGGGCTGGGCTGGGAGTTTGGGGGTGCTGGAGGGTGTGAGGTTGGCAGACACTGTACCTCTTCACATGCCATCATCAACACCAGCACAACCCAATCCCCCCTCTCACCCCAGCTTCTCTCTCTCCCTCGCATTCTCTTTCTGTCTTCCCATCCCATAGCAACACTATCCTGCCCAGCCCCATGCCCCTTGCCACCCAGACCTGCCACCTCCTGTTTCCCCACCTACTGCGGTGACATTGGATCATTTTATTTTTTTGAAAAAGATTTGTTATTTCCTCCGTGCTCTCTCTCTTTCCTTCTCTCTTTCTCCCTCTCTTTCTCTCTCTCCCTTCCTCTCTCTCTCACCCTCTCTCTTTATCCCTCTTTCTCTCTATCCTGCTCTCTCCCTCTCTCAATCCTCTCTCTCTTTCTCTCGCTCTCCCTCTCTTCTTCAGTCTTGGAGCTGTTATTGCGGGCCGCTGTCAGATTCAGGTCAGCGACGGGAGGCGCAGAGAATGCGATTTCAGCTCCCCCACTGCCTGGACGTGTAGAGGGTGAGATATTTGAGGAGGAGGGGGAGGAGGGTGGTAGAAGAGGAGGGGTGGGGTTGCGTACTGAACCCACCCTATCCACAAAGTCTGAGTGTATATGACTCAGTCAGTGTCTAACTCATATTACAGGGGGTTTCAGTAAACTCAAATCCAATCAAATCAAAGTGTTATTGTCACGTGCGCCGAATACAACAGGTGTAGGCCTTAAAGTGAAATGCTTACTTACAGGCTCTAACCAATAGTGCAAAAAAGAGGCAGTGTGTGTGTGTGTGTGTGTGTGTGTGTGTGTGTGTGTGTGTGTGTGTGTGTGTGTGTGTGTGTGTGTGTGTGTAGGTAAGTAAAGAAATAAAACAACAGTAAAAAGACATTTGAAAATAACAGTAGCAAGGCTATATACAGACACCGGTTAGTCAGGCTGATTGAAGTAGTATGTACATGTAGGTATGGTTAAAGTGACAATGCATATATGATGAACAGAGAGTAGCAGTAGCGTAAAAAGAGGGGTTGGCAGGTGGTGGGACACAATGCAGATAGCCCGGTTTGCCAATGTGCGGGAGCACTGGTTGGTCGGGCCAATTGAGGTAGTATGTACATGAATGTATAGTTAAAGTGACTATGCATTTAAGATAAACAGAGAGTAGCAGCAGCGTAAAAGAGGGGTTGGGGGGGGCACACAATGCAAATAGTCTGGGTAACCATTTGGTTACCTGTTCAGGAGTCTTATGGCTTGGGGGTAAAAACTGTTGAGAAGCCTTTTTGTCCTAGACTTGGCACTCCGTTACCGCTTGCCATGCGGTAGTAGAGAGAACAGTCTATGACTGGGGTGGCTGGGGTCTTTGACAATTTTTAGGGCCTTCCTCTGACATCGCCTGGTGTAGAGGTCCTGGATGGCAGGCAGCTTTGCCCCAGTGATGTACTGGGCCGTATGCACTACCCTCTGAAGTGCCTTGCGGTCGGAGGCCGAGCAATTGCCGTACCAGGCAGTGATGCAACCAGTCAGGATGCTCTCGATGTTGCAGCTGTAGAACCTTTTGAGGATTTTAGGACCCATGCCAAATCTTTTTAGTTTCCTGAGGGGGAATAGGCTTTGTCGTGCCCTCTTCACGACTGTCTTGGTGAGTTTGGTGTGGACACCAAGGAACTTGAAGCTCTCAACCTGCTCCACTACAGCCCCTTCGATGAGAATGGGGGCGTGCTTGAGGGATACGTTGAGGGATAGGCTGTTATTCTGGCACCACCCGGCCAGATCTCTATAGGCTGTCTCGTCGTTGTCGGTGATCAGGCCCACCACTGTTGTGTTGTCTGCAAACTTAATGATGGTGTTGGAGTCGTGCCTGGCCATGCAGTCGTGGGTGAACAGGGAGTACAGGAGGGGACTGAGCACACACCCCTGGGGTGTGTTGAGGATCAGCGTGGCAGATGTGTTGCGACCTACCCTCACCACCTGGGAGCGGCCCGTCAGGAAGTCCAGGATCCAGTTGCAGAGGGAGGTGTTTAGTCCCAGGTTCCTTAGCTTAGTGATGAGCTTTGAGGGTACTATGGTGTGGTGTCAATGAATAGCATTCTCACATTGGTGTTCCTTTTGTCCAGGTGGGAAAGGGCAGTGTGGAGTGCAATAGAGATTGCATCATCTGTGGATCTGTTTGGGTGGTATGCAAATTGGAGTGGGTCTAGGGTTTCTGGGATAATGGTGTTGATGTGAGCCATTAGCAGCCTTTCAAAGCGCTTCATGGCTGCGGACGTGAGTGCTACGGGTCTGTAGTTATTTAGGCAGGTTGCCTTTGTGTTCTTGGGCACAGGGACTATGGTGGTCTGCTTGAAACATGTTGGTATTACAGACTCAATCAGGGACATGTTGAAAATGTCTGTGAAAACACCTGCCAGTTGGTCAGCACATGCCCTGGTTATCCGTCTGGCCCCGCAGCCTTGTGTATGTTGACCAGTTTAAAGGTCTTACGTCGGCTACGGAGAGCGTGATCACACAGTCGTCCAGAACAGCTGATGCTCTCATGCATGCCTCAGTGTTGCTTGCCTCGAAGCGAGCATAGAAGGGATTTAGCTCGTCTGGTAGGCTCGTGTCACTGGGAAGCTCGTGGCTGTGCTTCCCTTTGTAGTTCGTAATAGTTTTCAAGCCCTGCCACATCCAACGAGCATCGGAGCCGATGTAGTATGATTCAATCTTAGCCCTGTATTGGTGCTTTGCCTGTTTGATGGTTCGTCGGAGGGCATAGCGGGATTTCTTGTAAGCTTCCGGGTTAGAGTCCCGCACCTTGAAAGCGGCGGCTCTACCCTTTAGCTCAGTGCGAATGTTGCCTGTAATCCATGGCTTCTGGTTGGGGTATGTACGTACAGTCACTGTGGGGACGACGTCCTCGATGCACTTATTGATGAAGCCAGTGACTGATGTGGTGCATTCCTCAATGTCATCGGAAGAATCCCGGAACATGTTCCAGTCTGTGATAGCAAAACAGTCCTGTAGTTTAGCATCTGCTTCATCTGACCAATTTTTTATAGACCGAGTCACTGGTGCTTCCTGCTTTAATGTTTGCTTGTAAGCAGGAATCAGGAGGATAGAGTTGTGGTCGGATTTACCAAATGGAGGGCGAGGGAGAGCTTTGTACACGTCTCTGTGTGTGGAGTACAGGTGATCTAGAATTTTTTTCCCTCTGGTTGCACATTTAACATGTTGCTAGAGATTTGGTAGAACTGATTTAAGTTTCCCTGCATTAAAGTCTCCGGCCGCTAGGAGCACCGCCTCTGGGTGAGTGGTTTCCTGTTTGCTTATTTCCTTATACAACTGACTGAGTGCGGTCTTAGTGCCAGCATCTGTTTGTGGTGGTAAATAAACAGCCACAAAAAGTATAGCTGAGAACTCTCTAGGCAAGTAGTGTGGCCTGCAATTTATCACAATATACTCTACTTCAGGCGAGCAAAATCTAGAGACTTCCTTAGATTTTGTGCACCAGCTGTTGTTTACAAATATGCACAGACCCCCCCCCCCCCCCCCCCCCCCCCTTGTCTTACCGGAGTGTGCTGTTCTATCCTGCCGGTGCAGCGTATATCCCGCTAGCTGAATATCCATGTCGTCATTCAGCGACAATTCCGTGAAACATAGGATATTACAGTTTTTGATGTCCTGTTGGTAGGATATTCGTGATCGTACCTCATCTCATTTATTGTCCCATGATTGCACGTTGGCGAGTAATATTGACGGTAACGGCAGCTTTCCTACTCGCCTTCTGTGTGTCCTGACGAGGCATCCGGCTCTTCGTCCTCTGTACCTGCGTCGCTTCCTCTTGCAAATAACTGGGATGTCGGCCCTGCCGGTTGTTTGGAGAATATCATGTGAGTCTTGCTTGTTGTTGAAAAAATCCTTGTCTAATCCAAGGTGAGTGATCGCTGTCCTGATATCCAGAAGCTCTTTTCTGCCGTAAGATACAGTGACAGAAACCTTATGTACGAAATAAGTTACAAATATCGCAAAAAATACATATAATAGCACAATTGGTTGGGCGCCCGTAAAACTGCTGCCATTTCTTCCGGCACCATTTTAGCAGCTTGATGAAAGCCCTGGGCATCTTGTTACTGTAAAGGATGGGCAACTGTCAAAATAGCAACTAATCTATCAACTACAGTGGATAATTCCACCTTTCACAACTTAATTAACATCTTAGCTGACTCCCGTCTCAGCTGACACAGATATGGCTTAGCCTCCAATCCTGAAGTAACGAACTGCCCCTCCCCTCCTCACAATGTGATGTGCCTCTTAACCAACGCAACTCTCCATTGCATTCTCCCAAAGCCCCCGTCCCCACATAAGCAGCCCTCAGAGCTAGACTAGCTCAGAAGGTGAGAGGTTAAACGTGGCCATTCGGCCAGACACCCATCATGTCCGTCGCCCCATAATGACTCGTCTGTAGGCTGACTGACTGGAGGACAGGTTCCATCAGATCCCCCATCGCATCACCAGGGTCAGCCCTTTCCCCCATAATCCCTCCGGCTGCTGATGACAGCACGATTTAAGGAAAAGAGAGGTGGAGGATGGGTGGAGGAGGGGAAGAGGGGACAAGGGGAAGGGTTGGCACCCACAGAAAAGAGAGAAAAAACCTTGACGGAGGCAGTGGATAAGACTCAATTTGAGAAAGCCTGTAGTGGGAAATGACTGTTTTTAGCCCCCATCATGTCATACAGCAAGGCCACTTTACTGGGGCCCGTAGGCAATTTTACAGGCTGCTTTCTGCTGTGGGATTTACTGGATGTGCAGTTAATAGTTTATATAGTTCAGTGGGAGCAGCAGGGATTAAAGATGGAGTGTTGTTCATCAAAGAGAGCACGAGACAGGGGGGAGGGAGAGAGTGAGATGGGGGAGAAGGTATTTATCCGTAGACAGCCAGGGGTTTGGATGTGGTACAGACTGCCCCAACTGACCCGTGCTGGGTCCATCATAACATATACTTCTTCACAGTCCAATGGTCATGCTTTAAAATGGATGTACTTTTTGTCTGTGCATTCCCCCATTCATCTGTCTATGTCCACTTCTCTCTCTCTGTTTCTCCAATTCTCTGTCCTTCTCCCTGTTGTTTCCTTCCCTCTCCATCCCCTCACCATCCATCTCTCAAGGCTTCACTTTTTCATTTGATCTTTCTCTCTTGTTCCCTCTATCACTCTGCCCTTTTCCTCTCTCTCGTTGCCTTACACCCTCTTTCCCGCGACCTCCCTCCCTGTGTCTCCTCCTCTTTCCTCTCTCCATCCTCCTCCTCTCACACCCTTCAGTTCATGTGGGCAGACTGCTGACTCGGGGTTGTATAGATCCTATTGTTCAGCTGTAGGTGTGATCTGAGGTAGAGACAGTAAACACTGCACACTGCTAGTCCTCTGTAGTGGTGATACAGTACCTGTGTGTCATAGACTCTGGCACTCACAGCAAACATCACAAGGTGGCTGAAAATTAAACAGGGCCTCCCTTCCCACCTGTGGCCTAGACATGTGTGAGCTTTGAAACAGCCTCCTAGTGTGTGTGTGTGTGTGTGTGTGTGTGTGTGTGTGTGTGTGTGTGTGTGTGTGTGTGTGTGTGTGTGTGTGTGTGTGTGTGTGTGTGTGTGTGTGTGTGTGTGTGTGTGTGTGCATGTGTGTGTGTGTGCATGTGTGTCTTTGAGCACAGTATGCCTGCCTCTTTGCATTAGAGTGCCAGGTCCTTCAAACACAACTCTAGCCAGCTGGGTCAAACATTTATCTGGGCCCATGTCCTCTCACTCCTCTCTGACATCCCTCTCTCACTTCTCTCTGACCTCCCTCTCTCACTCCTCTCTGACATCCCTCTCTCACTTCTCTCTGACCTCCCTCTCTCACTTCTCTCTGACCTCCCTCTCTCATTCTCTCACTTCTGTCTGACCTCCCTCTCTCATTCTCTCACTTCTCTCTGACCTCCCTCTCTCATTTCCTCACTCCTCTCTGACATCCCTCTCTCATTCTCTCACTTCTGTCTGACCTCCTTCTCATCCCTCTCTCATTTTCTCACTTCTCTCTGACCTCCCTCTCTCATTCTCTCACTTCTGTCTGACCTCCCTCTCTCATTCTCTCACTTCTCTCTGACCTCCCTCTCTCATTTTCTCACTTCTGTCTGACCTCCCTCTCTCCTCCCTCTCAGGCTGAACTGCAGCACTTCACTGCTGACCATGAAATCCCAACAGAACATATATTGTATACAGTACCAGTCAAAAGTTTGGACACACCTACTCATTCAATGTTTTTTATTTTATTTTTATTTTTACTATTTTCTACATTGTAGAATAAAAGTGAAGACATCAATATGATGAAATAAGACCTATGGAATCAGGTAGTAACCAAAAAAGTATTAAACAAATCAAAATATATTTCATATTTGAGATTCTTCCGAGTAGCCTCCCTTTGCCTTTATGACAGATTTGCACATTCTTAGCATTCGCTCAACCAGCTTCATGAGGTATTCACCTGGAATGTATTTCAATTAACAGGTGTGCCTTGTTAAAAGTTATTTTGTGGAATTTCTTTCTTTCTTAACCTCTATGGGCTAGGTGGGATGCTAGCGTGCCACCCGTGGTGCACTCCATCAACAGCAGGTGCATTTCAAGAGCGGCAAATTTGAATCCAAATAAATGTCAAAATTCAAATTTTTCAAAAATACAACTATTTTACACCATTTGAAAGATAAACATCTCCTTAATCTAACCACGTTTTACGATTTCAAAAAGGTTTTACGGCGAAAGCATAAATTTAGAGTATGTTAGGACAGTACATTTACAAGAGTTGTGTGTAATGTTTTGTCAAGTCAAAGACAGGGTCACCAAAACCATAAAACCAGCTAAAATGATGCACTAACCTTTTACAATCTCCATCAGATGACACTCCTAGGACATTATGTTAGACAATGCATGCATTTTTAGTTCTATCAAGTTCATATTTATATCCAAAAACAGCGTTTTACTATGGCATTGATGTTGAGGAAATCGTTTCCCTCCAATAACCGGCAGTCAAGTCAGCGTCACAAATTAAATAATTAAAATTAGAAAACATTGGTAAAATATTATATTGTCATTTAAAGAATTATAGATTTACATCTCTTGAACGCAATCAACTTGCCAGATTTAAAAATAACCTTACTGGGAAATCACACTTTGCAATAATCTGAGCACTGCGCCCAGAAAAATACGCGTTGCGATACAGACTAGACGTCATGTTGGGGAGATCTAAAATCGAAAATACTATGTAAATAATCCATTACCTTTGATTCTCTTCATCAGATGTCACTTCCAGGTATCACAGGTCCATAACGAATGTAGTTTTGTTCAAAAAAGCTCATCATTTATGTCCAAAAATCTCCGTCTTGTTAGCACATGATCTAAGCCAGCCGGACTTCTCGTCATGAACGAGGGGAAAAAATATATTTCCGTTCGTTCAAACATGTCAAACGTTGTATAGCATAAATCATTAGGGCCTTTTTTAACCAGAACATGAATAATATTCAAGGTGGACGAATGCATACTCTTTTATAACGTATTGGAACGAGGGTACCCAACATGAACTCGCGCGCCAGGTGTCTAATGGGACATCATCGTTCCATGGCTCTTGTTCGGTCAGATCTCCCTCCAGAAGACTCAAAACACTTTGTAAAGGCTGGTGACATCTAGTGGAAGCAATAGGAAGTGCCAAAATATTCCTCAGCCCCTGTGTTTTTCAATGGGATAGGTTTAAAGTCAATACAACACATCAGGTATCCACTTCCTGTCAGAAAATGTCTCAGGGTTTTGCCTGCCAAATGAGTTCTGTTATACTCACAGACACCATTCAAACAGTTTTAGAAACTTTAGAGTGTTTTCTATCCATATATAATAAGTATATGCATATTCTAGTTACTGGGTAGGATTAGTAACCAGATTAAATCGGGTACATTTTTTTTATCCAGACGTGCAAATGCTGCCCCCTAGCCCTAACAGGTTAATGCATTTGAGACAGTCACTTGTGTTGGTATACAGGTAGTGGTGGAATACAGAAGATAGGCTTATTTGGTAAAAGACCAAGCCCATATTATGGTAAGAACAGCTCAAATAAGTAAAGAGAAACAATAGTCCATCATTACTTTAAGACATGAAGGTCAGCAAATCAGGAACATTTCTAGAACTTTGCAAGAGCTAGAAGTTTCTTCAAGTGCAGTCGCAAAAACCATCTAGCGCTATGATGTAACTGGCTCTCATGAGGACCGCCACAGGAAAGGAAGACCCAGAGTTACCACTGCTGCAGAGGATAAGTTCATTAGAGTTAGCTGCTCCTCAGATTGCAACCCAAATAAATGCTTCACAGAGTTCAAGTAACATCAACTGTTCAGAGGAGACTGTGTGAATCAGACTGTGTGAATCAGGCCTTCATGGTCAAATTGCTGCAAATTGCTGCCGTGTCTTTGTGAGACGCAGAGTAGTTGAACGGATGACCTCTGCATGTGTGGTTCCCACCGTGAATCATGGAGGAGGAGGTGTGATGGTGTGGGGGTGCTTTGCTGGTGACACTGTCAGAGATTTATTTAGAATTCAAGGCACACTTAACCAGCATGGCTACCACAGCATTCTGCAGCGATACGCCATCCCATCTGGTTTGCGCTTAGTGGAACTATCATTTGTTTTTCAGAAGGACAATGACCCAAAACAAGCCTCCAGCTGTGTAAGGGCTATTTGATCAAGGAGAGCGATAGAGTGCAGCATCAGATGATCTGGCCTCCACAATCACCCGTCCTCAACCTAATTGAGATGGTTTGGGATGAGTTGGACCGCAGAATGAAGGAAAAGCAGCCAACAAGTGCTCAGCATATGTGGGAACTCCTTCAAGAATGTTGGAAAAGCATTCCTCATGAAGCTGGTTGAGAGAATGCCAAGAGCGTGCAAAGCTGTCATCAAGGCAAAGGTGGCTACTTTATAAAATATATTTTGATTTGTTTAACACTTTTTTGGATACTACATGATTCCATATGTGTTAATTCATAGTTTTGATGTCTTCACTATTATTCTACAATGTAGAAAATAGTAAAAATAAAGAAAAACCCTTGAATGAGTAGGTGTTTACAAACTTTTGACTGGTACTGTACACAAACAGATACGTAGACTCAGACAGTTATAAACTACCGTAATTTCCGGACTATTAAGCGCACCTGAATATAAGCCGCACCCACTGAATTTTAAAAAAAGTATTATTTTGAACATAAATAAGCCGCACATGTCTATAAGCCGCAGGTGCCTACCGGTACATTGAAACAAATTAACTTTACACAGGCTTTAACAAAACACGGCTTGTAACAAAAATAAATAGGCTTTAACGAAACACGGCTTGTAACAAAAAATAAAAAATTTGCAGTAAGCTTTAGTTGTCTTTTTGCACTGAGTCAATTCCTCACGCTGCTGTTTCCAACGTCTTATCATCGACTCATTAAGACCAAGCTCCCGTGCAGCAGCTTTATTTCCTTTTCCAACAGCCAGATCAATCGACTTCAACTTGAAAGCTGCATCATATGCATTTCTCCGTGTCTTTGCCATGATGAGGGTGACAAAATGACTACCGTAATCAGAATGATGGGAGGTTTGAGAGCGCTCGATTTAATCTAAACAGTAAACTAAAAAGTTGTTTGACCTTAACCCGTTCGGAAATTTCATTGGTCTAATGTGAAAGCTTCATGCCGCCAAAAAACTGAGCATGTCACAGAATGTTTTTTTGGAGAAAAAAAAATTGAAAGCGGGAAAAATCCATATATACATTGTTTAAGCCGCGAGGTTCAAAGCCTGGGAAAAAAGTTGCGGCTTATAGTCCGGAATTTACGGTACACACCCAGACTAACACACACTCACACAAATAGATGCACACACCGATGAAGGCAAACAAATCATATACTGTACTAGCACAAACAAACACACACTTGCAACACTAACACAACACAAATATTCTGAACACACACAGGCGCGTTAAGGGCCCGGCATCAGCTGGCTGGACATCTAACCACACTTCACACCTCGGCTCGATAGCCTTTATTGGGTAAGATCGCACCTGGTCAGAGGGGAGGTAAGAGAAACACCTCGGCTATAAACAACATCAGAGATCCATGGTCAGGGACAGGAAACGCTCCAGAGCAGACAAATGGCAGCCGTTTACGATGTTCACTGCTGTTTGTTCAACAAGTTGGACTGAAAACTAACAAAAATAAAAAATAAAATACAAGAGGGCCATTCACGCAAGTAGTCAAAAATACCTAATAGTCAATTATGAGAGTAAGATGTCTTGGAAATTACATTTCAAAAGGAAATTGGTTATTTTGCCAATTGAGGCAACATGTTTGCCTGTTATTTTAAGATCAAATTAATGCATTTCCAGAAATACAGACATTTCTGTTTCTCGCCTTATTGTTGACTGAAGAAAACTCTTCTCTCAGCCACATTGATCAGATACACTAACAAGGCCATACTATGGTGGCCCAGAGAGTCAAGACAAAGCACCTTGTGCACCACAAAATGTGTCCAATTTCAACTCAGATCTTAATTTTTTATGTCCAGCTCTTCTGAAGACAATTGTGAGGCGTATTAGAAGTTTTATGAACAGTTAGAGAGATCCCAGCGGCTTGGCAGGAGTTAGTTGTCAAAAACCCTTATAAAACACTTGTTCTGATGGGGAATTAGCCAATAACCATGGCAAGTGGCTTTGAAGGTGACCCGTATTTTATATTTTTTTCTGTTTTACTGCTGGCCTGGCGAATTGAAAGTGAAATTTGTCTGTGAGGGAGCGAGGGGCGTGTGAAGGGCAGGGTTGTAAAGGCCTAGTGTAGAGAGGATGGGGGAGTCTAAACAAACGATCTGGATGGCCAGGGTGTAAGTGGAGGTGTGAAAAAGGTTGGGTGGAGGGGGGAGGAGGGCACTCCCTGTTTGGTCACAGAGCCTGACTACATGGGTTACAGTCCACAGTGGTTTAGGTCAGGGTGTTTTCATTAGGTTGTCATGTGGTTAGCACCAGACTACCACCATGCATTGCCACCCTACCACCCCACGTGCAGAGAGAGATAGATAGAGCGAAAGAGACAGACGTATTGTGAAGCTCTTTAATGAGACATCATCATTTAAAAAGAGAGAAATAAATCTAATCAAATCTTATTTTATTTGTCACATGCGCTGAATACAACTGGTGTAGACCTTACCATGAAATGCCTTGCTCACGAGCCCTTCAAATCAAATTGTATTTGTCACATGCGTCGAATACAACAGGTGTAGGTAGACCTTACAGTGAAATGCTTACTTATAAGCCTTTAAACAACAATTTCAGTTTTAAGAAAAATAAGTGTTAAGTAAAAAATAGATGAGTAGAAAATAGTTAAAGAACAACAGTAAAATAACAGTAGTGTGGCTATATACAGGGGGCACCGGTACAGAGTCAATGTGCGGGGGCACCGGTTGAGGTAATATGTACATGTAGGTAGAGTTAAAGTGTCAATGCATAGATAACAGCCAGAGAGTAGCAGCAGCGTAAAAGTGGGGGTTGGGGGGGTAGGCACAATGCAAATAGTCTGGGTAGCCATTTGATTAGCTGTTCAGGAGTCTTATGGCTTGGAGGTAGAAGCTGTTAATTAAGAAGCCTCTTGGACCTAGACTTGGCGTTCTGGTACCGCTTGCCGTGCTGTTGCAGAAAGAACAGTTTATGACCAGGGTGGCTGGAGTCTTTGACAATTTTTAGGGCC